>NC_139218.1:101680241-101790241 GCF_055691185.1 Crinia signifera | reverse complement strand
CCAAGTCTTACCCAGGCAGTGGTATTCACTGGTGTCCGAGTGTCACAGGCCCTCACATTGAGATGCAGTAGAAGGGAAAAGTGCCAGACAAGTGTCTTCAATAAGCTTCACCGAAACAAACAAAACAAGCACACAAAATATCATCTTTACTATGCTCCAGCGTTCCTGGCATAGTGATTGTTTGCATATTGGTTTCCTTTCCTCCATCCTGTGTAAATTATTTAAACGTATTTATCATATTCACAGGCAATTCTTAAATATTACAAATGGGCACGTGTGCAGGTCAATTCTAAATTTTCTATCCCATTTTAGTCAAGGCCTAACAATCAAAACACAAAAAAAGCCCTGAAGAGTGCAACTGTTTGTAGATCATGGCATATTGTCCCGGTCATCCCTCCCGAAACCCCTATGTCTGGCTACACTACCCTGGTGTGAAGCCATGCTATATGTTACAGCATTTTTCATTGTTGAAATTATTATGATAATGAAAGTTATGGAAGGAAATATAGAAACAAATGTTACACCACCACTTGTCCACATCAAACCAAAGAAAAAAAAAAAAAAAACGTTTACCAACCATCAAAGTTGTTTAGAGGAAAGCAGACACAGTGGCGAAAAGTTAACATTGAACTACTTCTGTGGTTGGCGTGGAAAGGATTTGCTTTTCATTTGCTGTGAAGATCCAACTGCTGTATGGCAGAAAAATTCTTGTAGAGCAGATTGTTCAACAAACTTTTCCCCCACCCCAAGGTTGATTTTTTTTTTTTTTTTGATTTTTTTTTTTTGTAAATCTGTGAATCTTGCCAAGCCCCAAATAAAAAAAAGGGGGGAAAAAAAGGAAAAAAAAATAAAAAGTCTTCCATAAGAATTAACAGTCAAACATTAATATACTATGTACACCTTTGCCATTTACACATTAGCATCAGGCCGTTTATTACAAAACACTATACACTTTCCACTGCAGGCGGGTTATATATTGACAGCAAGTTTCTGCAGATAAGACAGTGAATAGACTCTCCACTCCAAGTTGATTAGGAATAGTTTTTTTTCTTTCTAGTTTTAAATATTAGCCAGACACAAAGGAAGGTTGGACTGTAAGGCCTGGGTGCACAGTCTCAGAGAAGATAAGTAAAATGATTATGAGTTTCACTAATCTTTTGTTTGAATTAGAGGAACTTCTTCACTGCCTTCAAATTCTTCTTGTGCTCGTTGGCCTGTCCGCTGAGGATTGTTCATGTGATGTGCTGCTGGGCCGGTATATGGTTGTCCATGCAAATGGTTATTCTGAAAAGGCATGACAGAAGATATTATGGACAGCCATACTTCTATTTTTGCATCAGATCCTGAAGACCATTAGCCTCAACAATGTTCATTGAATTGTCTCAGGGAATTATATACATGTAATACAAGCCCTGCCTTTCATTTATTGTTAGGAGACACCGATAATCTTAAGTGTATACATATCATTATGTAGTGTAATCTTAAAAGTACATCTATCCTTTAGAGCAGGGGTGGCCAAACCTGTCCACAAGATCTACCAACAGTTCATGTTTTTCAGGATACCTGTGGTTCTAGTATAAATGAATGCAGCAGGTGTGAGTTAGTAATGACTACAGCTGTGCGCCAGCTAGGTGATCTGAAAAACATGGACCGTTGGTAGATCTAGAGGACCGGTTTGGCCACCCCTGCTTTAGGAGTAAGCTCTCACGAGCAGAACCCTCATGTGCTTATCCTTCTCTTATTAAAAGAGCTTTGATGGCACCAAGTCCTGTAGTTTTCTGCCACTTATACATTGCTGCATCAGCATAGGACACTGGAATATGTACCCTGTACTTGTCCTATATTGTATTCAACTGTAAGTCATTGCTTTGCTTATTCATTTATGTACTCTGTAATTGGGCGCAACGGTTCTCTTGTGGCACCATTTAAATAAAGATTAATCATAACAATAATAATAAGTAACTGTAAAATCTAAAAATTTTATACAAACAAGATGCTAGTACATACATTACTAGTCAACCAAAACCCTGATATGGGGAATACGGATTCTCTTTTTATTGACTTTTGAAACTAGCACAAATTCTAACCCTAAGGCCAGGAACACAAAATAGATCATAACGATTTAAAAAATATATATATAATCCCTTCTCATTCAGCGGGGGCCTGGCGGTTGCATTGCCAACTGCCGGAAGGGGACACACTCTCACGGGACGCTCCCGCATCCCTTTCAGACAGAGCTCACTGTCTGTCCCGGTCGCTGTCCGCCGGTCCCTGCCCCCCCCCCCCCCCCCTCCAACCATCAGCAAGATTATTAAAATGTAAAAAGTCAATATGTTAACTTCTACATATGTGAAATTGCAGACATTGTCACAAGGTTGACATTAGTTAAAAAGGGGAATTCCATTATCCCTGATAAACTTAAAAGGGATATAAAAAAGGGGGTAGCCTCAAGCTTATCCTTTTTGACTTACTGAATTACAGCCAGTTTTACCTGCACATGTGCAGTCATCTGTTTTGGCTATTAAACGCATAGAATCCTGGATAAGTTCTTGGATCTATGCGTTAACACAGCCTGCAGCTCGTGAACCTGCTATTTATCGCTATGTTTATTTCTAGCTTGTTAAAAAAAAAAAGTCCCTAGGCCACTCCTGGACAAATGAATAGCCACAGGGGATCAATTAGCCTGCTGTAAATTACAGTGGCTAATTGAATTACCCAATTACTTTGTAGGACAGGAGGATTAGGGTTATGAGGACTGCATTTACCAGAACGCTGGTGCGTCAGATGGCCCCTCCAGAACAGGACCATAGAGCAGGCATGTCCAACGTTGGCCCTCCAGATGTTGTGAGGCTACACATCCCAGCATGCTTTGCCACAGTTTTGCTATTAGAGAATGCTAAAACTATTGCAAAGCATGCTGGTAAGTGTAGTTTCACAACATCTGGAGGGCCAACGTTGGACATGCCTGCCATAGAGCATCTACCGTAAATGCCACTATCAACAGGACCAAGTTAAGTGACAGCTAGGCCAACAGGGACAATATGTTTACATTCTATTATGTTAATGTTTTATCAGCATCTACATGATGGTTGTCGACATTTCATCTAACTGGCTGGTAGAAAAAACATGTTTAGGCTTTTTAAAGAGGTGGCCAGAAGCTGCAGCTACTATTTGGTAAATATATTTGCTGTAAGCTGATGTGAACGTTCAAATATTGAAACGTGCTGAAGAAATTGTCCCAGACTTAGGAGAACCTTAAGTTCCTATAACTGGCACACAATTTAAAACACCCCCTCAGCTGGACTGTAAAGTACATTTAGTTCTCCTTGGCATGTAATAGGTGTTTTCCGATGGGAAAAGGACTGTTGGCTGAGAGGGTTTCTAAAGTAAAGGTTTCTTGTCTTTAGTAAAACAGTCCTAAAATTGTCAATGTTTTTGGTGTAAAAAAAACAACTGAAAGATTTGGACCCTAGCAGTAATAATGTATCCACAGTGACCACAGATTGGTGTTTAAAATGAGGCTCATATAAAACTTAAATTCTTTTCAAAGAAAAGCTTGTGATCAGACCAGCAGATTTAGAAGAAAAAAAAAAATTTAACACTAGCATATCATTTTAAAGGGCTTGTTCTCAAAAGTGTTAGTATTCCAAAATCTTATAAATAGATTATTCTTCATTGTTTTTGTTATTATATATTAAGTTGGTTAACATTCAAAACAGGATTCAAGCCAGCAGTACTAGGGCATTTAAAATAAAAATGTTGAAAATATAATCATCTTCAATTAACGAAAATTACAGCTAATGTATTCATTTTTTTTAAACCCTTAGTAAATGTTAACGCTAATCAGCTGCCATTGTTAAGTAACACTGCAGCATTTCGTCAATTTCAAACAAACATGCTAAGCACTGACAAGAGTGGAACATGCACAATTTGAAGGCAGAGCAGATCTTTAGAGAACTGAGCATACAACGCTCCCTTTTTAATTAAAAATATAAATTATAATCTATTTTCAGCTACTTTGCAACACATGAGAATCAATGGAGCACTAATATTGGCATTGTTTTATTACATACATTTTTCTATATTAATTTATAACCTTTGGGGCAAGCCATTATCAGAATACATTTTGGAGGTACCAATACTGGCACATACAGCTTTACAATTTTAAAAACCTATTGATGTTTGTCGGTCATGCAGAGTTTACTTTTATTTTTTTTTTTTTTTTAGAATCATATCTTTTTTATTGAGCTTTGATGCAGAGTTTACTTTTGACTAAAAATAGACTATTATCAACTGGTGACAGACTATGTAAGTACACAAATGAAACAAAGAATTCTAAAAGCATATAACTAAAAACAGAAAGAAAATAAAACTTGCAGAAATCAGATCAACATTAGGATTAAAAGTATGTTCCTGTGCATGGACTAAACAATGAAATACAAGTGTCCATTTTCCATCTGTGTTAGAATCATTATCAAATAGGTCAAGAGAATGTAAAAATAAAAGTGCATCTTATACCTGCTGATACTGAGAGCCAGGTGAATGGGGATACAATGGGGCATCTTCAGGTGGGGAGGACTCATGTTCCTCAGGGGCATCTTGGTCATCTGGCTCCTATAAAGTTTGTAAGTCGATTTTTGTCATACACAAGTTTACAAATTCAGACTTATCAACAGTTTTACTGCCAGAAGAAAATATTCAAAAATACTTACTACATTATTTACAGCCCACCTCTTACAAATTAAGGAGAGGTGAGGCCTAGCCATCTTAGAACACACCTCTATTATCTCCACTACACCAACTCTATTTCATATGGGGATTGGAAGATCTTTGTTTCTCTACAGTGTATCTAAATTAACAAATCTATACACACACACTTCTACAACTATATAATGTGTAGAATTGTAGCTCTGTCAGAGTCAAATACTGGCTATATGCAGCCTACTATACACCTCAGGCAATGGGGATTACTCAGACCTGATCGCAAAGCTGTTTTTTTTTCTTCTCTCAAATGGACAAAACCATGTTGCACTGCAGTTGAGCCAGATGTAACATATGTAGAGAGAGTTACATTTGTGTGAGCTATTTTGTTTCTGTGCAGGGTAAATACGGTCTGCTTTATTATTAGACTGCAATTTAGATGTCAGTTTGCACACAGTGCAACATGATTGCAAATGCAGTGCAACATGATTTTGTCCATTTGAGAAAACAAAAAAAGCAGCTTTGCTAACAGGTCTAAAATAACATAAAATAATAAATAAATAAATACATTTTACAAAACTGAAACCTTTTCAAGGACAAACCCCAACAGGTTTCTAAACAATTCACTTTTAGAACCAAAAAGACACATTCTCAATTTACAAGTTGCTTAAATATTCAGCTTCAGTAACAGAACATTCTTTCCAATTAACGTGAAAGCTGGAACACACAAATGTCATTAGTACAAATTAGTGGAGTTAGTAAAGCGAAACATAAACCAGGGTTACTTAACTGATATTTAATTGGTGTAGAGGGAAGAACTGTGTATTCCATTATGATATAACAACTAATGCACATTTTACATCACATCTCCGACACCGGTTATTGTCGGGTTGGTGATATATGGACCTAAGTCGAGGTACTGTGTGAAAGCACCACATTGTATAACCTGGCAATTTTGATGGGCGACCCAGGTTTAAAGTGAAGTGATTGGAGACGGGTCTGACCTCTGCAATGTGAAAAGGGGCATATGGCAAATATAGCTACGAGGAATCAAAAAATGGGGGCATTTTTGAATGTCAATGCAAAAAAAAAAAAAAAACATGGCCTTTAACTTGCTAAACTGCATAAAAGGAAACCATGTTATAGGCAGAAACCAGCTTTTCACAGCACATGTGTAATCACAGAAATTAAAAGGTAATTAAAACACACTTTACATGTGTGATTGATAGAAATTTCTTTCAAAGCTGTATTTCAAAATGTGCCATTTTCCTATGTTATACATAAAACTAAAGGCCCCCATACATAGAGCCGACTTGTCCTAAGGACAAGTCGGACCCAATTCTCCTCCGAGCCGCCAGGCAGCTCCCCGGGAGGATCACATACGATTAGGACTTGAGTTGCCATTTTTTACATTTGATAAATCGCATGTGATTTATTACATGTAAAAAAAATAACAGGGAGCTGCAGGGCGGTGAGGTGCAGTGGGGGCGGGCAGCGGCGGCTCTCAAATGAGTGGCCGGCTGGGGAGAAAGGAGTGGGGCAGCAGCGCTAATCAGAGGACTCACTGTGTCCAGCGCCGCAGCGGGCGTGCAGCCGCGGCGGCTATTACATCTTCAAAATAGCATGTAAAATGACTCTCCGGCTTTTGATTGGCTGAGAGAGCACTCTCAGCCAATCAGCGGCCGCAGAGGAAGGCCACGGATTGGCTGAGAGTGCTCTCTCTCAGCCAATCATTAGCCGGGCAGTCATTTGACATGCTATTTTAAAGTTGTAATTGCCGCAGCTGCTGCCCGCCCGCTACGGCGCTGGAGTGGACACGGATCATCATTCTGGTCACCGCCGCCCGCCCCAGCACTGCGCCCGCCCCACCGATTGCCGGATCTTATGTTCCGCTGGTCCGACCCCTGGGGCCGGGTCCGATAAGCATGGGACCGCGCATCGGACCCGACGCCATGTTATGGAGAAATGTTTTGGTCCGATTTAACGGGCCGATTGATCGCAAATCGTCTCGATGTATGCCCACCTTAAGTCTATGCATATTTGTATTTATAAATAAACACAAAAAATATTCTAATTAAGTAAATTAAAAACAAGTGGAATTACCTCTTCAGGGCAAAGCTCACAAGCCTTAGCAAGAGTCATCCTAGCACTGTGCGACCGCTCTAAAAAGTAGCCATTTGAGGTTTCATTGCTTTGTACTGGTGGGGACCAGTTGTTGTAGGTGTACTGTGGATTGCCAGTATATGGCCTGCGCTCCAACTCATCGCCCAACCATTCTACTGCCCAAGTCCATTTTCTTTTCAAATCTCCGTTGCTCTACAGGACGAAAGGAAAAAGATTTTGTACTCAGGCAAATAAAGTCTAATTACATTAACTTGGTACAGATTATCCTTACAATGAACATAGTAAATGTCCCGTTCCTAAACGTCATATAGTTATGTGCCACATCAGCACACCCAAATTTGATTGAATTCTTTTTTTACACCGCTCTTTGGGTGACATTTCTTCAAAACATCTGTCTCACAGATAACCTTGTGAGAACAGCCATATTTGCATATATACCATGTGAATCGCTAAAGTGCAATGATGCACAATGCTAGTAAAAGTTCTCCAAGGGAAAAGTGGAGAACAGTACATAACTATAGTGCCTCGTGATAGATGGACTATAAACACATTAAGGCGGCAAAAAGTTCCTACATAAAAGGTTGTGCCAGACAACACATAAGGTTACCTGCAATATTTGGTAAGCGACAGAACAGTTGCTGAACAGAGCCACCATGCATTTTATACACTGATAAGCCCTCTTCTGATAGTGGTTCTTGGAGCGTTGGATAGTATCGAATAAACCATCTCTGTCATCTGGTATTCCTTTAAGTGCATTATGAATCCTAAAGATCGAGAACAATCTGGGTTACCTTTTTTGATTAATGAAAGGCAAGTACACATTGCAGTAAATAAACTATATGTGGTTACAATATTGTCTTTATTACTATTAAATGTACTTAACTCCAATAACTAAGACAAAGCATTTCATTATTTAGCCAAGAGTTGCAGATTATTGGTGTACAGTTATGAAAAGAAAATCAAGGATTTTTTTGGACCAATGCAAAGTAGATATACTTAGACGTATAAAGGCCCATAACCCCTTTGCGATTTTGAGCTGAAAGCCGCTCAAAACACCAAGTTTGAGCATCTTTCATCTCAAAGCCGCAGCATCGCCGGGAAAACCGTTCATCTGCAGGTATTACCAGCAGATGAGCGGCTTTGTGGATGGCTTTGCATAGCGCTGTGCATAGAGTTTAAATTATTTGGTTCTCTTAACCACTGAGCAACCCAAGACTGATTTTGTACTTACAGTTCCATACATCTCTCTTAATCCATTTGGTGGACACTGCTTGTTTGTGATCTTGCTCTCCCTCCCTACACTCTCACACAATTGGACCTCATTTACAGACCAACAAAGCCCAACAGAAACATTGACAGAGGTTGGAATGGAGAGAATGCTTTGCTGCCGTGGCTTGAGGAATAAGCGCCAAACTGTGGCCCTCCAGATGTTGTGAAACTACAAATCCCAGCATGCCTTGCCACAGTTTTGCTATAAGGGAGTATTGAAACTGTGGCAAGGCATGCTGGGATTTGTAGTTTCACAACATCTGGAGGGCCACAGTTTGAAGACCCATGAATAAGCGTGTCCATTTCTGGACCAAAAAACGACAGACCAAGTAAAAAGAAGAGCCTCCAGAGACCTTTTGGAACTCCATATCTGTTTCCTTGAACTAAATCATCATGCAGTGGCTCCCAATGCTGTACTTGGGGACCCCTAACTCTTCAAGAAAGCCAGGTCACCCATCAGATGCATTGATGTACACATTCACCAATACATTTTAAAAGATCTATAGGTGGAGTCAACTATTAATTTGTGATTCTGTGATATAAAATACAAAATGTGCACTGATGGGGGTCCTTGAGGACAGTTTATGAACTACTGCTATAGTGTGTTTCTTAGCTACGCTTACCAATGTAGAGATGTTGGAAAGGGGTGCGGATTATTCATTCGACAGTTTCTAGGTCTACAGTTAGTAAGTCAACACATGAAATAGGTCAACGTGATCGAGGTCCACATTGACCAACTCAACACAAGCAAACAGTCAGATTTTTCACATTTTTTGGAGTCTATGCTTAGGGCAGGGTGCCTCGTTGTACTCGGTACAGTATTATATTCCCCCTTTAAGCCCACTTGGATCGCGAAGTAGTAAGTCATGACAAAGGTCTACGTTGTGAAAAGGTCGACACATTTTATGTGTGTCGACCTATTGACTGTCAACCCATTGACCGGATAACCTTGGACAGATTGAGAGCATTTCTTTCAAGTACACTAATGCCTATGTATGGCTCCAATAAACAGCAACATGTAAGGTCTTTGTGATCCAGATATTGAGAACTGGGGGTATAGTTACTAAAGTACAGGTTTTTAGAAGGGAAAATGCTGACCACAGCAACCAATCAGAATCTTCTTTTTTCTAGCATCTTCTAAAGTGAGAGCTACCAACAGTTCACGTTTCCTAGATCACCTAGCTGGGGCACAGGTGCACTCATTACTGACACATGATAAATGATCCACAGGTGGAGCAAATGACTTCACTTATGATTGTGTGAGGAGACCTGGAAATCGTTAACTGTTGGCAGCTCTCGAGGACTGGAGTTGGCTACCCCTGGTCTACATGATGAAAGCAAGAATCTGTTTGGTTTCTACGGGCAACATCTCCACTTCTAAAACCCACGCTTTAGTGACAATAGCACCTAGTGTCAATTTGCTCATTCCACTTTGCTACCACTCTATTTACCCAAGTTGGTACTAGGACTGATCTGACTAATGTGCCTGTGGTGGCAATGACAGATTTAAATTTTTTTTACACATTCCATGAGGCATTTCAAAATAATATGAATAATGGTGGATATTGCATGACCAGCAATAAGGGCATTCAGTCTAGATAGAAGTATCCCATGTGCCAATGTTTTCTTCAGTAAAGGGGTAGTAAAAACATCTCCTCGTAAACGGTTCACTGCCTATTTGGTTTATGCCAGACGGCAATACAAGTTCTGCCATTGTGGGTATGATGGAGAGAAGAACATTTTGAAAAAATAAAATGTTCTATTAATACTGCAGGGTTTGTTGAATTAGCAGAAATTATTTAACACTCTCTCCCTGTAAAAGCAATAAACTTGTCATCCTGTGAACACACAATTTGAATTTCAAGAAATCTAACTTTGTCCCACCGAGCAAAAGCTTCCGGTATGACTGGGCTCCAAGTATAGCCCAGCAAGAAACACACGGAGTAAATATTTTTCAAATGTTCAGACCCAGAGATTTCTGAACTCCCACCAGAAATGTGCTGGGACCTTAGTAACTATTGACAAAATAAAGGTGCAATGACTAAAGTGATCGCTGAATGGAAGTAGTTTCTCAGAATAATTTTGAGACATGAGAATAAAAAACAAAAACCGCAGTTCTCAATTTATAATAGAAAAAAATGAGAGCACAGGAAAACTACCATTCATGAAAAATTTAGTTATAAGATGCTAAACAACCCCCACCTTCACAGCAAGCTCCTGCACTGCTAAGGAATACACAGCTTGAGGAAACTGGCAAGCATTCATGTCAGCAAAGCCTGCCAAGATGAATTGCTACTACTGGGGCAAAACAATTCCCCTGAGCACCCAGTGTAGACATGGTGCTGTCTATAGGACTGTCCCCCATGCCATGTCTACCCCACCCTGACAGAGCCAGCACTGCCACAAATGTTGGACACAACAGAAGGCATCAGTAACTGGTCTTGCACAATCAGTGGTCAGGGCCTGAGAAGTTCCATCAGCGATTGGTAATGATGGAGGAGACTTGGGTGCATCACTTCCAACCTAAAACTAAAGATCAATCAAACAGTGGAAGCATCTCCAAAGAAGGCAAAGTCAGTTCTGTCTACTGGAAAGGTGATGGTAGCCACATTTTGGAAAGCAGGAGTAGTACTGACTGGTTGTTGTTTTTTTTTTAAAGAAGCTATGCAAAAAAAGAAAAAAAAAAAAATTGATGTGGGAAGTTCATAAGAGGGGTGTTCTTCCATCAAGACAGTGCTCCAACTTACAAGTCACTGGTGGCAATGACTGCCATCCAAAATTTTGGATTCCAACTGCATGAACACCTGTGTTTGCCACTGTCTCAATATGCTCTCGTCCCAAAAAAAAAAAAAAAAAAAAAAAAAAGGAGCAGGATTGTCGCCTTTTTGTACAGTCGATGACTTAACTGAAGCAGTTGATCGGTTTTTGAGGGTACAAGATGCTGACTTCTACAAGACTGGGACATGTATAATCTATGAATGCTGGCCTCAGTGTGTACAACTACAAGGGGATTATGTTGAAATATCATGCAGTTAAATTGCCTACAAATAAATCCTTGTAGTTAAGGCCACAAACTTACTAGTACTTAATTGTTTCCCCATTGATGGCAGAGCAATGGCTCTCCACCATCATTGGTACACAGCCCCCTATGGATTTGTTTTCTCCATAGTTGGTGGAGGGAAAGGAGTCCCCCAATACAACTGTTAAGCCCTGCCCCCCAGGTTTTGATTGGCCTACATGCCTGTGACTGAAATATTTGGCATAACTATGCAAACATCACTTGTCCATATTTGTATAGGAATGCTACCATACATAATCATTTTCCGGATCAAATGTGCTGGAATTAAGATAGCAGAAACCAGTGTAACCTTATCATTGAGATTTACCAAAGAGTTTGACTGTGATCCATAAGTAAAGTTATGCGGAAGAGGAGGGGCTTACATGCAAAAGGAAAAGGTACTGTAAGTGATAATGCTTTTCAGAGTACTCTGTGCAAAAGCACATATAGGTGCAGGTCTTCAGGCTGAGCCATAGCAATAGAGTACAGCAATAACACAGACCGGTATCAGTAAAAGGAGTACCCTGCAACAACACTGACTGATACTCAGAGCAATAAGATAAAAGAGATGTCAGTATATTTACACTAATATCAACGAATACTTAACTTCATGTAGTATGAGGCTCAGAATGAAGTATCTTCCCCTAAAGTGATGCTGTTTAGCACAGGCAGGAAAGGTTGCTGTCACCCATAAGAAGTCAGATCCTCATCTAGCTTCATCGCTCCCTCCTCCAGGAACAACCACTACGGCGAAGTTCCCTTTTACAGGGAAATAATTTACTGTAGCTCATTACAGGGCTGCCTTTCCAATGCGTACCGATAAGAAGGGAAACTCTGCAACAAAACAGGCAAATGGCAAGCAACATACTCTGCTCTCACTGCCAACTGCTCAAGCCAAAGGGGTGACAATGTTGACATATTTCAAGCAGTCTACCGGTAGGGGGCCAAACAGAGGAACCAAGGAAGTGAAAAACAGTTCACTCCTAGGCCGGCCTAGTGGCCCTACAGTGTACAAACCAGAAGCCCCCTGCGTGCACTGCTCATCTCCTGTAGGGTCTCTGTGTGCTGCTAGTTTCAGAACACTTCTCTCAGTAATGATAAACATAAAAAGCTAACACAAAGGCGGAAGAATTTAAGAAGAATACTAGCTCCCATGGACAAATAAATAATACTGAAGATCAGGGGTTGCAGAGGGGAGGAGCTTCTGTCTTAACCCCTTCACTGGTAATCCCGAGAATTTTCCAGGCTATGCCTTAATGCCCAGACTGGCAAGCCCGCAAAATTCTCGGGATTGCCAGTGTTTAGCATCGGGCAGCACTGCTGAGTTGATTGCTTAACTCAGCAGGCTTCAGTGCTGCCCGGCTCCCTCTGCTCCGCCACCTCACACATCCCCTCCCCCATTTGGTCAAATATTAAAATAAACGGGTAAATAAAATACTTAAGTAACCATGTTATCTTTAAAAAAAATTGTTGTTGTTTAGAATAAGTCCATTTTACCTTACGTATAAAATGTATGCAACATTTTGTTAAAATAGTACGTTTGTAGAACTAGTTTGAAGTAAAGCAGTGGTTCTCAGACTCTGTCCTCAGGACCCCACATTGTTCTTGTTTTCCAGGACACCCAACAGGTGCACTCATTACGAACCAACACATTTTAAAAGATCCTCAGGTGGAGCAAATTATTTCACTTGAATCTGTGAGACCTGCAAAACCTGCACTGTGGGGGGTTTGAGAACCTGTGAATTAAAGGATAAAAAAAAACACCCACCTATGGGTCTGCCAAGAGTCCTCAATCAACAAGATCTGAAGCAAGAGATCCAAGTAGGGCCTAAGCTCATAAGTGTAAGAATACGCAACCTATAAAAAAAAAATGAAATTATAGTGAAGAAAACTTTTGCGGTTTGAAAGGTCTATATGTATTTTTTTAAGTGAGAGAAATTTACATTCTACATTTTCACAGCCAAAATGCTTGAGCCCATATAAAGAACACTGAAATAGTGGAATGGAGGGGACCAAATTTAGAAATAGTAAGGGCATATTTATGCAATTGTGACCCTAATGACTTTGAAGCATCCATGAAATATACCATTTGGAAACTGGAGAGCAGGCAAAATATCAGCAGCATCTACCCACATGTTAAAAGCCTGCTGAACCCCTGATTTGGTAGAACTCACGATATGTTCACTCTTGCAACATGCACCTAATAACTGCGGAGGGCAATTTAAATTTAAAGTGCAAAATTGTAAATGTGATGTATCGCTACAGATATTGTATAGATGCAACAATACATCACATACCAAAGTTTTCCCTTCAAAAGTAAAATATGCTCTCCTCAAAGAGTAGGTGCTGGGTGCTAGATGACATTACTTAAGTCATTACTAGTGAGGCTAAATTTTATCAAGCTATAGTGATCAGTTTCCATTTTGACTACTGCAGGAAAGAACATCCTATTTTATTTTAAAGGGGAAATTGTTTGAGAAGCATCTGACTAAATGTTAATGTGCATATTCAAATGTAGATTTAGAGAGCACAAACATTTAAATCTAGAAAAATGTCTGACCTCCCCCATGCCACACAAACAGTATTCCAGGCCACACCTTTTAAACATTAATGTGAGAGTAGTTCAGAAACTGTTGGGCTGTACACCTTCATATCCTCTCTTATTCAATACAAGTATACATACTTTAAAATTCATTCTGTATTTGAGCATTTCATTTAAAATATATATTTAATATACGCACCCAAAAATTAAGGCCTCCACACAACACACACCCATACTTGCCTACTGAATAGGCAACATACATGGCGCATTCTACTATAAACTTTAATTTAACTGCAAATAGTTTACAAGTAGGAAAGTATGACACACACTACTATAACACACACACACACTTTTTCATCCATAACAGAAATTCCATAAACAAAGGGTCAAGGTACTAATCCTGGAAAGGATATGAATACAGGTGCTAGAATGTGTTGGCTTCCTTAAACCAAAGCTGTTAATTAAGGGATAATCACTCCAGTACATGCAAAAAGAAAGTAGGGTGCTAAGTAAGGAATTAAAGTAACAGTGCTTGTGGTTTTGGAGTGTGGGATATTTCTCGGGCGCTGCTTATAAGTGTACCTTAGAAGTCTAACCTTTAAGACTTGATAAAGAATGTGGAGGAGAGAAGGGTGGTACACTCTATTGGGCGTTCCCTCGTGTGGACACCCAGGGAAATAATACTTCATTTATAAGGGTGATCTGTTGTTGTATCGCTTCTGTTTTTCAATTCCAAATCCTCAAAGTTTTAATTCACGAAATATGTGGGTAGAAAAGGCAAAATACAACAATAGGTGTATCTGTCTACAGTCTTCCCATAGGATTAGGGTATATGGTTTGAGGTGCGTACCTCACTTACACAATCTAAGGTAAGGTCAAACACGTAGTGGTATCTTTGAAAGAAATGGTGTGGGTGGTGTACCCGTACTCACGGTGTCATGTGCTGCTACAATCGTATAAAGGTATCTTTCTGGTCTGCTTGCATAAAACTTAATTTGCACTGGTACAAGCAATAATAAAGATGAGAATAAGAGGTATAGGAACAACAGGCAGTGTCCTGTGATGGCCGTCAGAACCTACAGTCGGACTCAATCCGGATGGGTACCGGCGTAAGAGATCACGGTTGCACCTCAGGATATACCTCTGAACCTCCCCCAGTGTTTTAAAAACAATTGTCAGCTCCTCAGACCAACATGTTTCAGAATCTTCTGTCCCTTTTTCACCTTTTTAGACCTTGAAAAAGGGACTGAAGGTTCTGACGGCCATCACAGGACACTGCCTGTTGTTCCTATCCTATACCTCTTATTCTCATCTTCATTATTGCTTGTACCAGTGCAAATAAAGAAGTTTTATGCAAGCAGACCAGAAAGATACCTTTATACGATTGTAGCAGCACATGACACCGTGAGTACGGGTACACCACCCACAACATTTCTTTTAAAGATACCACTACGTGTTTGACCTTACCTTAGATTGTGTAAGTGAGGTACGCACCTCAAACCATATACCCTAATCCTATGTGAAGACTGTAGACAGATACACCCATTGTTGTATTTTGCCTTTTCTACCCACATATTTCGTGAATTAAAACTTTGAGGATTTGGAATTGAAAAACAGAGGCGATACAACAACAGATCACCCTTATAAAGGAAGTATTATTTTATTATTTCACTGGGTGTCCACACGAGGGAGCGCCAAAAGTAACAGTGCTATTTGGAGGAAATTTTTAAAGCACCGTGTCACTAAGCATATGATTGTAAAAATTATACTATTTGTTACATCAAACTAAATTAAAATAAAATGTTTGTGTGCTCAATTGATTTTGGAACAAATTAAAGTTAGGATTTGGAGCACCCCTCTCTTGATAGTAGAAGTCCTGTTCCTATGTGGATCTCGTTTAGTAGACACAGTTAATATAGGGAGGTTTTGGTTCCCAGTAGTTGATAATATCCACTCACGGTTGATGGGAATTTTGTGGCTGAAGATATGACAGGAATAATAGTCCCTGGGCATGGTGGAAAAAGCAAAGTGTCCATGAGATCAAATAGATGAACTTCCAAAGAATGCTTGCCTAATGCTGGGTACACACCAGCACGATGCTGCTCGTACAGCGGAACGTACAACCCGCTCACGAGCAGACGGAGCAGTCGACCCGTACAGAAAAGGCCCTGATGTGATCGCGATCCTATCACGACCCGCACCAACTACAATGGTCATTACTCAGATCCTATCTACTGCAGGTAGGATCTCAGAAAAGACCTAACAACCCGCGGGGCCGCGCATCGGGTTCGCAGCAAAACGGCAGCGAAATGGCCCAAAACTTGGCCAATTTACATACAATCGGTCAAGATTGTATCTAAATTGGCTAATTTTGGGCCAAATCGTCCCTGATGTGTACCCCACATTAGGGATCCAGTGATGCAATGTGATTGGATTAAATACCAACTGGAGCAGGGGTGCAGCTCCCAGCTTTTTCCCCAACTATTGGGAAACACCCCCCTATATTAACTGTGCCTACTATACAAGGATTGATGCTCCATATCCCCATTTTATATTGTTCCAAAACAAGTTGGGCCCAAGAACAATGACATGTTTTATTTAATAAATGTAAAATTTTTACAATCATATGCTTGGTGAAACGTCACTTAAAATGTCATCCAAGTAGCGCAGTTTCCTACTTTAATTCTTTTTTGATGTTTTGTGTGTGACTGCACAGCATATGAAATTATTTGTCACTGTGTTTTCTAGTAAAGCACTGTAACATTACATTTCACATGTAGATACAGCCACTTGATTCAGGTCATGCTAGAAAGCCTGCTTAATGTGACTGCAACAAGGATGTAGGATGACACATCTGTAAAAGAAAGATAACCAACAGAACACATATCTTTGTTTGGAAGCAAGTATATAAAACAAAGAAAAATGTACTTGCATATGGAAATGGACTGATACGGGATAACCTATAAACTCTTCGCAGCAGAGCCCTTTACCCTCCGGTGGTTTTCCTTTCCTCACTTACACCACAATCTACTTCACCAGCAGCCAAACTTGGAGTTTGCCTGCTCTGCTGTTTATTTGGATCTTATGACTACTTGTATATATTGTGTTTTGTACCGCAAGTCACATTGTTCCTGTTTGTTTATACTGTTCCTGATTATGCACATCGTAAACTGCAGTGGACCCCTTGTGGCACCATATAAATAAAAAAAATGATGATAATATATTTTACTTGTCTGGCAGTTACCTGGATTATTGTTACTTTTATCTATGTGAGCAAACTGTACTCAAAACAGAAATGATTAATTTTGAGTTCAGTTATCCGTATCTAAAATTTTCCTTTAAAGATATACTGACCCCATATATGCAAGGTGAATTAATCTCTATTAATCCCTTTGCTCCAGATGTTTTTCAGAAAGGCAGCCTGCCGACATCCAACCACTGTCCTTCCATACTGCAGGTAAATCATTATCTTACCAGGCATTTGTTCGAAGGGGAATGGAGGAGATGAAGGCAGTGGAGCAAATTGCATACTAATGACCAATACTATAGCTAAATTAGTGAGGGTAACAGTAGAAAAAAAGCTCTTGCCAAAAGAAGTAATTTAAATAAAGTAGATGCTGTCAGAAAAGGTCCACTAAACCAATACTCTTACAAGGAAAAACTAAACACAGATTTGTGTAATTCAATAGGACCCTGTAATAAGGTAGCAGGCATACAAATTTTAGAAAAATATGAGATTTTTTTTTTTGTCCCAAGAACAGTGGAAGTGTTTGAAGGTATATATATATATATATATATATATATATATATATATATATATATATATATATATATATATATATATACCCAAGGTTTCTAGCCTCCATCCTCCACCATAGCAGGTTAATTCGTAGTTTCACCTGCATAAGGGCGTTAAAAGGCTGTCAAGCCTAATCGTTCTCTTACACTGCCTGGAGGACTGCAGAGCATTGAGAGAATCCCTGCTACTGAATGTCAGTAAAGTACGGCTTATATTCAGTTAGTGCCAGACAGAAATATTAATTTGAGCTTTCATTTTATTTCTCTGCTTAATAAAACTGGTTGAGGCCAGTTGCACCAGAAACCATGGACGTGTGTGATCTCTCCTAGCTTCTGTGCACTACTGTCTACACCAGGAGATGATACCCGTTTTCATACCCCTGGTACTATATTATTAATACACACATACACACACACAGATAAAACATGACAATTCCTGATTTAAAAAAAAGGTTCTTATTTCCTAACACGGCGCCCCCGATTTTGATCGAAATGCATCTTATACAATCGCATCGCATGCAATAGAGCGGCATGCGATGAGATTTTTAATTGAACAAGCACCCTGATGGGTGCTTACAATGTTAAACGCACCCCCTTTGTCAACGCCACTCCCACTATCAACGCCAACTCGAAGCGTGGCGAGCACAGCGAGCCTGCGAGGGGCGGCGGTACACTTCCTCCGACCTTTTCATACCCCCACTATCAACGTGTAGCGTGTAGTTGACTTTAGATAGTGTGGCGAGCATAGCAAGCCACCGAGCCCGAAGCATGACGAGCTCCGCGAGGGGACATGGATTACTTTACATGTATTCCGCGTCCCCTCGCCACGCTTCGGGCTCGTATTCCGCGTCCGCTCGTAAAGTCAACTCCACACCAATGTGGATAGTGGGGGTATGAAAAGGTACGTACCGCCGCGCACGCCACGCTTCTGGGTTGGCGTTGATCGCGGGGGTGACGTTGACAATGGGGGTGCATTTAATATTGTAAGCATGCAGAATATCGCATACCACTAAGTACGGTATGCGATGGGCGCCGTGCTAGGAAGCAAGTACCAAAAAAAAAAAATACACGAATTGAGCACATACTGTATAGAGTAGATCTCTAGAAAATATATGAATCCTATATGTATTGCTAAAAGAGACCAAATATTATAATACATAAACAAGTCACATTCTGTGAAACACATCAGCTGATACAGCTTACAGTGCTTATTAATGCACATACAGTAATATGGCAATATTGATTTAGATTGGCTATGTATATCGCTGGAGCATGTTTACACTTGGTATTGGAGTACTGCATATTTCAGGAGAGGACGGTCTTCTGTTATGCAGATAATATCCATAGAAGGTACATAGGGTCCATACAACACTTGGAGATTTTATTTATCACCTGCAGACTATTACAAACCTCTACAGGATCCTGGTCACCATGCTGCCAACATCTCCTGACTCACCCTCTCATACCTACAGATTGGACATTTTCATTCTCAGCAGTTTTATGGATTCACTTATTTTCAGAGATACACATGAGCTTCAGATTTTATCAATGGACTGGATCTCTCTAAGATTTACTGTGCTGTCTTAACTTATGTGCTCAATGTTTCATTGAAAAGGAATGTTCATGTAATTAGTGTAATCTAGCCATGTGCCATCTACCATAACGGAGTCCTACTGAATTACAAAGCACTGATTTAGTTTTTTCTTTAGGCAAAGTAACAGTATAACAATTACAACATTAAAATAAGAAATGTAAAACACAAAAATTAAAGTACATTATAATTTGTCACCTGCCACAGCAGTTCGCTGAGAACGGTAGAGGAGAACTGTGGATTTTCCCAACAACAGAATCTCAGCAGTTTGATGGTCTCTTCTGAGTTGCTGCAGTCCTCAATTATCTTCTTCACATAACTGGTTTTCACAAATAACAACTCTGCTACGTTTTGCTGCAGAGGCATTATAGGCTGCGATAAATTGGGGTCTCCATAGGGGTTTGGGAGTGGTGGGTTACCTAGAATTGGAAAAAAAATAAAATTAAAACACTGTATTCAAGATAGTTATTAGTATGAGTAGTATTACTTTCAGAGCATAACTCATACGTGAAGTACAATGAATATAGAACATTGTTCCTACTTTGACAAGCTTACATAGTCTTCCTTTAACTCCATAACAAAAGTATAAGCAGCACTTATTATTATTTAAGCACATACAAAAAACAAAAGCTGAATAAAAGTAGAAAAAATGTGGGCGTAATTTAAATCACTTCATTTAAAAAAAAAAAAAATTAATGAAATTAAATTTGGGACACATTAACGTTTTGGAGTAATTTGAGGAAACTTTTGCACCTCAATTGTGACCTGTAATTATGGCACCAATTAAGAAAACTGTAAACTTTCAATTGCCTAATTAGTTCTTCGGTATAGAACATTGTCCATGGGGTCCTGATGAAATTCCTGATCTTTTGATCTTAAAATAAGGCATTTTCCAAACTTTTCACCTCCTGTAAAGTTTAGAGAATTCTAAGCCATGTTAGTTCCTATTACAGTTACTGTGGCTGGATTTCTTAAAGAATACAAAATATGTAAAAAAAAAAAAAAAAAAACACACCTTACAGCTGCAAATGGCATAATACCACAAACTATATATATACATACTATACCATCATATAATTAAAGTACTTTAAAAAAAAAATATGAATCCTTATATTTTTATGGTTACAGATGTACAGATTGAGCCCTCCTCATTTAGCCCTTTAATAGGATTAAGTGAGTAATAGGATTACTCTAATATACTAGGAGTACTCTACTAATACTAGGATTACTCTAGTAATAGGACATACTGTTTTGTTCTATGTATTGTATTGCTGCTGAGAACAGTAGGATAGCCATGGTGAGCCACAACCTAAGGAACTAAGTTGAGAGGGGCTCCAACTGTACTACATTAATGTAGAAAGACATTACCATTAATAGAGGACTGCATACGCGATGATACATCGCAACAACGGATTAGCTGTGACACTACAGTGTACAATTTGCCCAATTCCGCGTACTGGTATTTGATTGGAGGACCTGGCCCTTCATCCATTGCTACTAACATAAAAGTTGCAGGCACATTGAGTTTCAAAAGCTGGGTCTTTTCTTGCATGCCTGCGAATGAAAGATATACATTTTATATTAAAATCCATGAACATAACATTGTACGTATATAATGACAATGCAAGCCATGCCAATGAAAACATGCTATTGTATAGAACCATTATTAGAAGATAACAAATAAGAGTGTTTTCTCACCGAGATTAGCATACATGACAAAGAGGTTGAAGTACTGTTGTAGATGACGTCCATGCTCAGACACTTCTCTTCTCAGGAGGTTCAGCACAGCTCTCAGTAACTGATCACTCAGGCTCAGATTATCATAGGCCTGGAACACAAACCACATTTATGAACAAGAAAGAGAACTCACAACTGCATGAAGTGCTGAAAGAAAATATAAGAGATTATCATGAATGGCAGCTTAACATTCAATGCTCTTTTATTTGCTGCAAGTTTTTAAAACAAAAAATGTACCTGAGTTGATGGTCCAGGTGAAGCAAAGGGCAAAGTACAGGGTCCATCTTGCAAAGAAAAATGTGCAATAAATACTACAAGTTTTGCAAAAGCTCCCCTAACTTCAGCACTAGGGCACTCCAAAAGGTATTCAGAGAAGCGATTTGAATAAGCAAAAAGAACGCCATGTGCAAACCAGTAGCGGACATTCTTGCTATGGCGGAGTAAGATGCATAGGGCATCATACCTAAAACAAAGGGATAATAAAAAGAACGTCAGATTTTCCTAGAATACCACAACATAGATCAAGACAATGATTGCTTGAAAAAACATTTACAGTCCAATTCCGATCTGAATATATATATAAAAATATAGATATTACCAGAAACTGTTGAAATGTGCCCCCCAATACCCCATAAGACCCCATATCAATCTAATGCACAGTAAAGGCACCAAACAACAGAAGATGTGGATCGCTACTAAAATGAATAAACCCATTTAACATATCTGATGAAGCCTCCTACAGGTTACATATAAATCAGAAATGCATAAATTTGACTTGCAGGACCCACATGAATTGGCTTGGGATGCTGATATAGCTGAAACTCTAGATCAGCGGTTCTCAAACTGTGGGTCCTGACCCCCAAGTGGGTCTCGAACTTCTCAGTACGGGGTTGCAACTATTCAAAAATCTGTTGAATTGTTTATTTTAGACTCTTCCCATCATGTTATGCCTCCACAATTAGGCCATGCAGGTGCTCTCTGATGACTTCACATGTTATGTGATCTTCTGCAGTAACTTTCTGGGGTCCCGTAATTATTTTTATTTTCTGATGGGGTCCCAGAACAAAATAGTTTGAGGACCCCTGCTCTACATAGAGGAGATTGGGATTTTTTTTTTTGAATGTAGCTTCTAACTCCATATGTGTGCGCATAATAAACTTCTGTACAGGTGGTACTATGTTCCATCATGACTACACAATATGTTCCCGGAGGTATCAATTTTGTGTTGGAGATGTGGCATTAATACTAGAACTTCCCTACACACTTAAGTGGATGTATCCAAAACTTTATTCCTTTTGTAAAGATATCAGTTCACTACCCCACACTTTGATCAGTTTAAATATTCCAATTGGCATTGTTTAGATGGAGCCGCTCTCATCTGAGCGGCTCCCATACCACCATCGCAGCCTGCACGCATGTCAGAGACGCCCACCTTCCACCAACAGCCGCCAGATACTGAAATCTGGCGCGCTGGCGAGGAGGGAGAGAATAACCCCATCTGTATGTCCCAGATGCCAATCACCACCAACACTAACTTATTAAACATGTTACAGTATTTCAGCAGCTACGTCTAAAGTCTCTGCAGCTTGGAAACAACCAAGGTCCCTATGATAAGTGAGATTACAAAAGCTTGGCGTGTGTACTCTATGTAACATATGACAAACATCTTACGCAACTCTTCCAAATGTTCTGAAAAATAGGGGACCCATGGACTTCATATTTTCATACACAGACATCCCCATCATTTCTATAAGGCACGATACTAACATCTCTGATGTATAAAGAGTCTAGGAGAATCCATTCAGTACTATTACTCTTCTATTCCCAACACCCCCCCCTCCCTTTTTATTTATTGGTTTCTCTTTAATGTGATTTGCCACACCACACTCCCCTCCCATTATTATATTACCCCATCTATGTTTGCATGGTTTAAAACTAAAATATTTAGATCAAAAATACTTATATATATATATATATATATATATTTTGTCATTTCTTGATGACATTTGAAACCTATTTTCGATATGAATTTAATATATGTTAACTTTATTTATTTTTTTGTTCATCTATTGAATAAAATTGTTTATTACAATAAAAAAGGTATAAGTTTGACAAAAAGATTACCAGTCACTGGCAGGACCACGGACAACTTTCTTTGTATGAAATCCTGTAGTAAACAAGAATTTAGCAGCAAGCTGTATACTAATCATGGTTATTTCTTCTGGCTCAGGCATCAAATGTTCTTGCCCTGAAAATATATACAAAGTGTAAAAGGAGTTTTCCGATTATTAACCATTTTTGCATGGGTGATTCAACAGAAAATCGTAGTACCAACTGTAGTAACCAGAATAATCCTTTTTTTAAATTGCACCAAAAAAATATATAAAAGGGACGTTTTTATGAAGCGCATTTTTGCACTAAAATTACATATATTTGGTTATAAGGCTTTGGACAAAATATTCAGAACAAGGGTAAAGTGCATGATGTATTGAATATATGGAGGAAGTCAAAATACAGACAGTCAAAATACCAACAACCATTGTCAGACAGTCAAAATGCCAATATTCATTATGCAACATGGTCAAAATGCAGACATGCGTTTCATGATTTTGTTCTTCGAGAACGACTTGCTCTTACTTCATGGTCCAATAGGGCAGTGTTAGATTATATTAGTGTACACAAAGTACGGCGAGCACAGTGGTACACTTACAGTTGACCTGCGTCAACATAGACGCCAATAAAAAAAAAATGTTCGCATTTTAACCTTGTCTGTTATTGACCATGTTGGCAAAAAAAAATGTTGAACATATTTTGACTGTCTGCCACTGCTTGTCTGTATTTTGTCTGTAGATATTTTGAATGTCAGGAAGTCATACTGAACCCTGATAGAAAGATAACTGAACAGTGCAAAGCTAATTGGGCAAGGTCAATATCTACTGTAAATGTACAAAAACACGTGTGTACTGTGCTAGTGTTTGGTGTGTTTTTTTCTCCAAATATAGTTCTATATAGTTCTATTTTTGATCCCCATGGAAATTACAACTGTACGCTTTTGGTTCATTGGGGCAGATGTATTAAGCCTTAACAAAAGATAAATGCAAATGTGATAGAGAGATAAACGTCTAGCCAATCAGCTCCTTACTGACTTTTTCCAAACACAGCCTGTAACATGGCAGTTAGGCGGTGATTGGCTGAACGTTTATCTCTCTATCACCCATTATCTCTTGTTAAGGCTTAATACATCTGCCCCATTGTTTCAAGCAACCTTTTAGTCCGTTCTTCTAAACACAACATAAAGTCACGGAAATCATTCAGTAGCCTGTACAGATTTTTATATTGTAGCAAGTATTAAATTCTTCACAAAACCTAAACAAAAAATAGACCCCTTTGCTTAGAAATTCGCGGTGTTTGTTGAAATAACAAACACCGTCAATTTCTAAGCAAATTCTAAAACAAAAACTACATTTTAACTAACGAGGTTGTATTATCCCTATAGATTTTAATATTTCACGGTTACATGACATTACTACACACAAGACAAAATATATTTCACTGGAATAACTACATGTATGTCATCTAAGTAAGCTTCAAGTATTACTGACCTGGGGGAGGGTTCAAATAGACACTGTTACAGGTTAGTAACTTCTTTATAAATTGGAAATACTCTAAGCTGAATTGCATCCGATTGTGCATGAATTGGACATTTTGTTTGCGCACACTCCGTTCAATAGCTGATGGCATCTTGATCTGATGGGGTTTTGAGGTGATTGCTAATTCTGTAATATATTTGATCAACTCATTGTCTTTGTCTAGAGTGTCCATACGTTCATAAAAAAGAATGTAGGCATTCCACCACCTCTTTTGACGTCGGTATGACATTCTTTTCATCATGTGGTCAAACACTTCCCCCATGTACTCTCCACCAAAGCACTGGTTTTTCATTTCCTCATCATCGTCCATTTTGCATTCTGTTACATCTCCATCATCAAACTTATACCAGCGGTTCTTTTCACCATCTCCACCATTTCTTTGGATAATGTAAGAATAATAATGACCTCCGCTGGCCTGTCCACTATGCACCAAAACCCCTACTAATCTGTATTTAGTACTGCCAGCAGGTTCATTCTCAGTCTGTTCGTTTGGGATAACCTGATTCTCAGGGTTTACATCATCGCCTTCCAACTTTGCTACACCGGCCACTGTGTATGGCTCCATATCTAGCTCTCGTGGAAACTCAAAATAGTCATTGAATTTAATTGCACATTCCCTTTCCCAGTCATAGTCAAAGCGTTTTAACTGGATGGCTAAAACAGGAGGCAGCTTCTTAATCAACAAGCGCTTCACCGTATCAACCTACAAATAAAAATAAAAAAATTAAGAAAGTTTTGCAATCTCAAGGAAGTTGTTCCTGAAAAAATGTAGGTCACAGATTATAAAAACTATTTTGGGAATATAAATTATCTGTAGCATCAAAACCTGGAAAATAAATCCAAAAAATTAAATAAGTAACATCAATACAAGCAGAGTAAATTATAATGGTTATAGGAATGGCAGATTTGCAACAAGTAGGATAGTCTTTGAGAACAGTCAAAGTGATAACAGATAAAAGGGTAGATTTATCAAAAGCTTGGAGAGTGAAGTATCAACCAATCAACGCCTTCTGCCATTGTACAGTTTATGTTTGGAAAATGACAGGAGACGATTGGTTGGTACTAGTTCTCTCTCCAAGCTTTGATAAATCTTTACGCCATCATGCTGGTAATTATCTAATCACTTTGGTGTTTCAGAAAGCATAGAAATCCTGGTACACTAATCTTCCTGTGTATACACCGAAAAACAACAAAATCCAGAAAACTTCAAATAGGAAAGACAATATATCCCATACACAATTGTAATAACTTTAAAACAACCCTATGCTCTTCAATGAAAAATATGTACTTTGGAGCACTGTATTGCTTCTGATGTATCACTTGCATTAGCATGTAGTTTATAATGTACATAAAACTGGAAACTATATTAAACTTTTTTTCCCCCCAGTTTGTAAATATGAATAATGCGACTTAAACCAAGGCGTGTTATCGACAGTAAAAAGACTTGTACGGCATCTTTTTATTCTTAAAATACCACTGGACTATAATAAGAGACTATATAAGAATATATATAAGAATAATAACATTTAGCTGGAATTTCTTTTGTTATGGGACACTACGGCTGAAATAGTGATACCTTTTAAAATGAACTCTTTCTCCTTCATCCATGCTGGGGTACACTGGACCATGGGGCAGTAGACTGGGATTGCAGGAGATGGCACAAACTAAAGACGTGTAGTTTTAAATTGTTTCCTCGGCTCAAGGCATTGCAGACCTCATGATTGCGGTCCGGTAGTTCCTGGATGCCCTAGCAGAGGCGCTTTAGTAGCATTGGTGCAAACAGGATGTCACTTTTCATTATTCTTGAGATCAACTGGTGAACCTTAGAAACTGCCAGACTCAGAGATTTCTGTCCATCTAGTTTGCTTTCTCCCCTTACAGTGTATCAGGTGACTAAATGGGAACAGTCGCTGAAGGTGGTCCCTTGCTTGAGACACTGACTTCAATTTAAGCCTTCCTTAGGTGTGCTTCTCTTTGCAGGAGGTGTTCTTTTTAGGCGTGAGTTAGATATTATTGCTCAGGCTACCATCAGTTAATGTACCTTTCTTCTTGTGGCCATCTAAAATTAGCTGTTTCTGCAATCTGTATTTTCTTTTCTCTGGAGGAGTCTAATGCGGTCTGAAGCATGCATTGTCCAAGCAGGGAAGAAACAGATAAAAGGCAGTTTTTGTTGCGCTGACAGGAGTTAGCGAACGAGGGTTCTGGAGGTGTCTGATGGGATCCCTCAACACCTAGTCCGGTCGAGTTCCATAAGTTCAGAAACCGGTGGGTGGAGTGGTCTTCAACTGCCTGGGCTTCATTTAAGCCCGTTAAGTTGTCAACACTCTTGGGTCTCTGCCATGGTGTTGCTTCTTAGGATGTGGCAGGCAATTCCTGCCCAGCACCAACAGGCACCCAATATCAACCAGATATATACAGAGGCCCGAGAAAGACGGGCAACAGGAAGCCTTAAGCAAAAGTTAACATTATGCCCAGTGACAGTGACAAATACAGCTGAAGCGGAGATGCAGCAGTGCTTCCAGACATGCTGGAGACGGTCATTCCATTTTTAAAAGGGGTTGTTGAATCAGTACCAATCGTTTTTTTTTTCCTTCTTTCTATCCTATCCTATTCCCTGATCGGAAGCCAATACTTCTGGCAGATTCTCAATCTTTGCACGATTAACACCACATTTGGTGTTAATTATGCTCAGATGGAATCTATTCAATTAGTTGCCCAAGGAATAAAGGCCAAGAGATTATGGCAAAGCTCTGCGTCAGGGTTGCTTATGACATGTTCCTGTTTGGGACAGTTTTCTTTTTCTCCTCTAGTTCACTGTCAGGTTGGCTCATAAGGTCCAGCCATCAGCTTTGGCCACTGCCCTACATGATTTCAGGAATTTGAAGCTGGATATACACTAGAGTCGACTGTTCATTGTAAACTATATAAACAATAATGATAGCATTAGCAATATATTCTGCATATCACCTAATGTGTACAAACTATATAGATAACAATGCGCAATTCGGCAGGTCTTTAACAATGTCAAACGTGGTCTGTAAATGCAGCTCAATGTGGACTAGACCATTTAACAACTGCCGTCTGAGTGGGAAGAGGATGATGTCATTGAACGATAACGTTCAGTGTGTATGCACTATATTGTTTGCCTGAGCGTTTAAAGGAAATTGTTGACTATATCACTCAAACACTATATCGTCTAGTGCAGGCATGCCCAAACTATGGCCCTCCAGCTGTTGGGAAACTATGAGTCACATCATGCCTTGCCACAGTTTTGCTATTAGGAAATGCTATCACTATGCCAAGGCACACTGGGATGTGTAGTTTCACAACAGCTGGAGGGCCACAGTTTGGCAATGCCTGATCTAGTGTGTACTCGGGGTGGTGATGGTGAAGAAGGTATTGCAGTAACTCTTTCAAAGGATCTATTAATGGAGGTCTAATCGGCTGTCCAGTTCCGCTTAACTGCACATGCCAGAAAGCAGAAGCATGGCCGAATTCTGAATTTTAAGAAACAGCTGATAACTTATAGGAACCTACTATTTGTAAAGGGGTCTTCGGCACATCTTTACAGTGTGCTCCTACCAGTGTCTAGAGCACTGACAGTCTAGGATTTGGTTATGACTGTGCTGTCTGTGTCTCCTCTGTCTATTATGGTGTGCATGAAACTGCTGGATACCATGGTCTCCACCTTGATTGGTTTGCCTTGTTCATCATCGAGTGCAGCCCTAACCTTCACTGTTGTTGAGCTTTAGGCAAACTTTCTAGCTCTTGGGGGCCTAGTGCACACTGGCCAGCCGACCAGGTTGTATTCAATGTGAAAAAGCCTTGGTTTCCTATGTAAAACATCAGGGCGGCACCGGAGGCAACAATGGTGGTAGCCCGCATTCTTTCCTGGGCATGTGTCAACAATTGTGACGCAAATTACATAAGCAGAACTAGGTTTGGCTGCTTCCACTTGCACAATGCAGTTTGTTATTTTCATGAAGCTGGGGAGGTTCTACAAAGTATTCCTTCATTCCAACTAACGATTGTTTCGGCTTTCCACTTGAACCAGGAAATTGTCTCTGGCGTTTTGTCAATCTGATTTTGCGGGTCAAACACAATCTGGCTGTCAGCTGTTGTACAGGCTCTGAAGATCTACTAGGACAGAACAGTTGCCGATCAGCCACAGATGATCTGCTTGTTCTTTACAAAACTCAGAAATGTGATTGGTCTGCTTCAAAGTGGACCACTGCACATTGGATTGGTTCCATCATCGCTCAGGTGTTGGCCCATTCTACAAGGGTAGTGGCAATGCATGGGTCTTTCGTGAGGCAGCTACCTGGTCCTCTGTCCACTTTTTCTTTTTTCATGTTTTTGCCTCTGGCAATGCACACTTTTGCCGTACAGCTCTAAAGTCAGGCAGCCAAAGCTTTCCCTCAACTGCAGGCAGCTGTGTAACATCCCATGGTCCAGTGTCCCGCAGCCTGATGAAGGAAAAAAGGTTATTTCTGGTATTTACTGTTAAATTATTTCCTCTGAGTCCAGCTGGGTGACACTGGGTTCACTATCACACTCAGTTGTGCAGCATGTCTTGACTGTTATTTTCCCTACTGTTTTAGTGTTTATCTAATAGGTTCACTAGGTTACTTCTTCTCCTTGCTTTGCCAATTTAAAGTTCTATTGGAGTGCTGGGGATGCAGACGGTAGGAGCTTAGGGTGAAAGCTATATATTAAGCTTAATTATTTTATTATTCAATAATTTATTGATTTTTATATTTAGCTTAATTGCATATCAGCTCCTGCATGGGATAATAACATTCTAATAAATTCTACTTTTAAGCTGCTCAAACTTCGGGGGGGAAAAAGAAACTCACTTTTTTGTTGCACTTTTCACAGTGATATGCGTTTGCCCCTTCCAGCAGGTCTCCTTTGACATACTGCTCCATTGAGTCCAGGAGGTTTTGATGGTTCCTAATATCTACATTCAAGGTAGTAAAAGACTCTTCACATTCGTACCTACAAATGCAAAAACATTATTGTTGCAACAGACTAGTAATAGCAACATTCAGGAAGATGCAAAACATTAACGATATAATAAGCATAATTATATAAAATCTTTCCTTTCTGTACCCCCTTTCCCATATCAACTTAAATGTGAAAGTCAACAATTAAAACAATTGTTCAGTTAAGGCAATAAAAAGATTTATGGGCATCCAGAATATTAAAGCGAACTGGAAAGATAGGGATACAGAAAGTAATTTAGCTAGAGCTAAAATGAAATGGATTTTTAATTTGGATACTATGGTCCCTAATGGACTAAATGCAGATTTTGAATTGAAGTGGTTTTTAAATTAATGTATATTTTTAATTTGTATTAGATTTTATTTACACTTCTCTAATCAATTTTTTAAATGTATTCACTTTCAAAATGTATTCTGTTTTAAAAAAAAACTTGGTATCCACTGTCATTTTGAGATATTTGTGTGTTCTTATCAGCAATATGAACTGTATTATATATGAACCATTGCTATTAAGCACAAGCACTTGATATACGTTTTTCTTGTAAGAGAATTTCAAAGATGGCCATGCGTTCCATGTCTATTAAATATAGCACCGTGCGTTCCATTCTAAGAACGCCCTCTATATAATGTATTTGCATTAAACTGTATTATATATGAATTATTGCCATTAAGCACAAGTACTTTATATAAGGTTTAATCAATATTATTACTATTTCTTTGGGATAGAAATTCAAAGATGGCCATGCGCTCCACATTTATCCAATAAAGCGCCGTGCGTTCCATTCCATTCTAGGAACGAGCGCCCCATCAACCCGGCATTAGGCTGACGTCACCATGAGCGGGCGGATGCCGCGCGACGGAGGGACGGGCGCATCGCTGGCTTTCGCCCCCATGTGTCAGATGCCTTTGTCGACCAGTGGCGCACAGCCATTGTGTAAGGGCGGCCTCAGTCCCTTACGTGAAGACGCCATCCTTGTGGAACACGTCTTCACAGGAAGTGCTAGGCTGGTCTTTATGAACCCGGATATCCGTGCGTTCCAGGTGTGTGGAACGCACGGGCGTTTTTATCTCTTCTCATCTGACTTATTACTTGTTTTTATGCCTCATTTGAATTATGTGTATATGAGTGATATTTTAAGCCACAGTATCTGTCCTTATAAAATATATAGATATGTATTCTTGGAATATTCTCGTTGTGGCCCCTTCTCTTCCTGGAATACCCACTTCCTGAGGTTTGGGTATAAATATGGATGCAGTGCACTCCAGAGACAGGCCTTGAAAAAGATTCTCAATCGAAACGCATTGGCTGGCTTTCTGGACCTGCACAAGAGTTTTTTCCTTGTATGTTTGGACCATCCTGATACTACTGGACAATTGTACTAAGGTACTGGGTGTTCACTCACCAATCATCCTGGACTTATCCAGAAAGTTTTTGATGTATTGTGTGTGAGTTCTACAAAAACATCATTCACCCACCCTTGGATACATTGTTTAAGTGTACTGGTGGTTTACCTTTTTTTCCGTTTTGTGGCAATAAAAGTATTTTTAAAGTGAAAGAAACCCAGATGTGCTTCAAACATTTCTGCGAATTGTGAGTTACTGGTACGCTTACCTAAAAAGAAACCTTTACATGTGTCAAAACATCTAATTTTAGTGAGTGAAATGTATGTCTATTTGAATGGTTCGGACACTGTGGTGAAGGTCGTATTATATCACCATAAAAGATACCTTGATGAGCTTTTAGATACACACTCCCATTGTGAGTGTGGTATGTCCCTACCTTTGCTATATATATATATTGTAAAGACGAAAATTACAGTCCTACTCAGTTAACCCTTCTCTTTGTTTCACATATACGCCATCTGTGAGAACGGGAGAAGGAGAGAGTCCACATACAGACAGCGCTTGGAATATACCCTTATCCTATCTTGTAAACAATTAAAACCTGTGTCTGTTTAATATAAATGGTAAAAACAGATCTAGCCTAAATGTCATCCATAATGGGAGACACTTACCTATGAGGGCATCCTTGACAAATCTTTTGATCAGCAAATGATCCTCCTAAAACTTTGCTCAGCATCGTTGGGTGACCTAATGCTTTTAATGCTTCGTCTAAGCTGTCAACCAGTGAATTAAAAAATTCTAAAGCATCATGTTGCTCCCGAAGGTTAACTGGCTCTCCCCAAAGCCTGAGAAGAAAAATAAATGTCAATACACAACAACTGTACTAATTGTAATTTTTTTTGCAAATATTACAAAGTGACTTTTTCATGGCTGATAGACAATATCTAAATTTTTAGGTTCTCATACTTTACCATCTACAAGGACTCAGACTGGGAATGTCCAAGTATACCGAGCTGAGCGGGCAATGTGGTACATTAATTGGGTTTCCACAGGATATATATATTTGTAGGTCTAGTAAAGCCAGCCCAAAAAAAAAATATACAAAAAACCCCCAGAAAACAAATCATTGTCTTCAAAATTATTATTCTGGATTACAGGATAGGGGACATCCATGTTGCAATTAAGACACTTACATTATATCAGGAGCCTATAATTGCTAAACTTATAAAGCCCTTGGCATCAAGCAGAGGGAATACATACAGATGTCCTGTGAACAAGGTGACTGCGTAAGTATACTTACCTTTCCCTGCTCCACCCACACTAACCCCATCTTCCAGCAGCCTAACCCAAATGTAACTCATAGCCGTATACTGTGTCAACAAGGTCTCTCACAGGAAAAAAAATTCAAAGCAGACTGGGATATCAAGATGTGATGTTCAAGCTAATTGATGGAGCAAAGAAAAAAAAAAAAGGCAAAATCGAGGACGGTAGACCTATGCAAAGGTATGCAAAAGAAACTTAGTGCATCACATTTAAGACATCATACGGACTTCCCTTTGAAGATGTCCATCAGTGCCATCAGCTTAAAACTGGCAGAAACCAGAGGGACTAAGGAAAACCCATGTAGTGTCCAGAGAAATTGGCCAGAAGAATTGTGGCCAAAAATCCAATTCACGGAAGAATTGTGGCCAAACAGCCATAACTCCTAAATGGAAACAAGGCCAAACAACTCAACTAGCAGATGCTCTGGACTGATGAGTCAAAATTTGAAATACTGTATCTGGCTTTAATATTTTGCCAAAGGGCTGGAGAGTGGTACAATAATGATTGTCTATAGGCAACAGTGAAGCATGGTGGAGGTTCCCAGCAAGTGTGGGACTGCATTGGCTCCAAATTAATTCTGTAGAAGGACAAAGACCCCCCGAACATACATCCAATGTTATCAAGATCTATATTCAGCGTAAAGAACAAGGAGAACTAGAAGTGATGATATTGCCCCACAGAACCCTGAATATTCACTTGATTTAGATTTCTCATATTTATTTTTATCCATTAATAAAAACACAAACTAGTAACACTTCTATTTTTTAAAGCATTCTTTCTTAGCAGAATTTTTTCCCCACTTGCCTAAAACTAGGACACAGACCTTTTGTCTTTTTACATCTTAAGGACACAACACAGTGGGGGGTAAAGCAGGCCAAATGCGTATTTAGACTCACAAATTGGTACCCAAAGGAATAGATTTGTTATGGTTTATGCTTAAATGAAATGTCCATAGTAGCACGTAGAGAATAAAGTGAAACATAACCAAGGTGGATTTGCAGATATGTTGTGTACAAGTATAGTACACAAGTACAAGTATCTCAAGTACAAGTATCTCAACGGATTCAGTACGAAATCCTAGTGGTTGAAATACCAATGCCAAAATACAGACAAGGGGGGCCGTGGATCGCCCCCTCCTTGCGGGCTCACTGCGCTCGCCACACAGCGGGGCCCAGTGCCTCTCAACGCTTGGCACACTATTTTATGTCGTGGACACCCATAGAGGGAGAAATTTCCAGCAATGCGTCAGTCAGGATTCCAGTGTCGGTATTTCCACTCCATCAGATCGCAACAATCCGACATACCATTTGCATGATATTTACACTCATATGGTAGCTAAAATAAAGTAATATGGGCACCCCATATTCTAGATCATATTGCAAGGGAAGTTAATCAGATTTAAGTTAAAAAGGAGTTAAGCAGTTCAGGCTTGACCCCAGCCTTAATCAACTAACCAGCCAATCTGTACGTTTGCATTTTTTTTATTTGAAAACTACTTGCATGTATGTCCTTTGCAACAGTTTCTTGTTAAAAGTCTAACCAAAATACGCATTGTACTTTTGTGTAAACAAATCTTTTCTTGGTTAGTAAATCTAAGCACTAGGTTGCCCAACCGGTCAGGAATAAATTGATGTCCCAGACATCCACCAAATACCAGTTTTCATAGTGCAATTTTATTTCAACCTGAAAAGCCTTTGTTAAATACAGTGAAGCTACAAAAATGACGTCACAGTGAGAGTCCAGTACTTGTCAATGTGTCAAACAGTTTGTAAGTGTCAGAATCCTATGCCTAAGAGTAATGAAGGAACTTTCAAAAAATCAAAAAGGGCTTTGATAACTTCTGCTGCTTCAATTAAATTTTGGTTGCTGGACTAGCAACTGAATTGGGTAAACTGAGTTGAACTAGTAGTGCTGGATTAACACGAGGTAACCCATCCGAAACTAATCTCACCCAAAACAATAATTTAATTAAACTATATATAAAAAAATAAAATAAAATTACTACTTGACTGGTGTGTAGCTTTGCCAAGGAAGGATTTTAGCATACCAGAAGTGTCCGCATGCCAAGGCACAATCATGGAATCTGTGGAACTGGGTGGAGGTTTAGATCCAAGGTTAATCATGTGTCCCATAAATGTTAAACATACGGAACATTAGAAATTGAAGTTCCAGATTCGGTTGAAATTATTCTTTAATAAGTAATATGCAATGGCATAAATCGTTGCGGTGGTTTCTCCTAAATGCCGATTTGATTTTATACACTGCCCTGTTCAGTACCCGCAACTAAATAAACAGACGTATTTCAATCTGATATAATATGCTAATACAATACACAATTTACTTGTCAACTGGAAAACTTTTAGGGGAGTTGTAGGCAATAAAAAGACTATATATATGCTGGAATAGCAGAATCTCGCAAACTCAAAATCATGGAACCTGTAACCTTTATTAAATATAATCCCTATACGAGACCAAATCTACACTTGTAAATTCACTAAGATTGGAGTTCTATTGAAGATGGGATGTAGCAAGAAGATTCTATTATCTTCTAGAAGGTGCTAAACAAGTAGAATCTGATTGGTTGTTATGGGCAACATCCCATCTTCAATAGAGCGCCTAACTTAGTCAATTTGCCCCACAGAGTCTACACAATAGTAAAGACAAGTGGCTGAACATTTACAAAAAAAAAAAAAAAAAGGGGGGATAGGCCTCCTATGGCAGAATGGTAACAGTAGCAATGGGAAATTAGAGGATATGTGCCTTCATTGAATTTACAATTACTACAATGGTTTATGTTCCTGAGTACCTACCATTTTTCTTTTATATACGTTATAATATAGCTGAATATTACATAAAAGCAGTGTTTATAAGGATTACATAAAAAGCTGTGTTTCAAAATGAAAGAAAAATATAAAGGTTTGCATTGAGTAAAAGCTGAAAGAACAAAAACGCACCAATAAAGTTAAAGTAAACAGAAACTGTGGATCCCAAAGCAGAATTTAACAAACCTGAATTGCTTCCAAAATCCTCTTGGAACATAGTACTGTAATCTGGATGCTGCCAAATGGCCAAAGATAACTTGCAGATGTCTCAGCACACCAATATTGTACTCTTTCCTATCCTCTGTTTTGCTCAGTGAAGGCTTGTCATCATATTGGTGGGGGTATCCAAAGACATCATCTCGTGGGTCTACATTGCTCTGCCATAATAAAAATATATGGAGTACAATATATAAAAGGTGATGCTTCAATTCAAGACTTTGCCCATCAAATGCATTTTCCACACACTCACCATCATATTATTATTTGCATTATACTTAAGCATAATCTAGAAAAACAATTCAGAATCAATTTTCACAGATGTTTGTTATACTTCTTACTGCTTATTTAGAGAGCTCAAGTCAGACACTGGTTTTATCTTTACAAAAAAAAAAAAGTAAAAGATGAAAACAATTTACAGATCACTGTCAGGAGACCAAAATATACTGAAGTGAAATCATGCTTTTGGGTCAATATCTGCAGCATCATTAGTAGCTCACTTTGCAACAATCGAAGATATATTTTTGGATTTAAAAAACACTGTAACCTGAACTCTTGAATGAATGCAGCATTTCTAACATCCCTTAGAGTAGACCAACTACAGATCATCATCTTGCTAATTTACTGTACCTCATTGTCCTGTTTCTCATCTCCAGACATGTCATCATCAACATCAGTTCCAGTGCCTTCAATAGCAAGAATACCATTCCGTATTGCAGGGATCATGTACAGCTGCTGAATGACCGAGTTCATGTAGCATGTAGCACCAGCATTTTTTAGCCCAACGAAACCCTTGGTAGGTCGTGGTCCGACTGGAGGCAGATATTCCCACTCTGTAAGAGCTTCACAACCTATAAAAATAAAAGGAAAACAGGAAGGAGGACAACAATCAGCATCTGCTTTTCGTTGTTTACACCAAGCTGAAAGAAGAGTCCCAAAGCTTAATGGTAATTCCCAAAATACTGCTGAACTCCAGTGGTAACCTCCTAAATGGAAGACTACAGTATGGAGCAAATATACTTAAATAAAAACAGACACTCACCAAGTGTTACTAATAGAAAATTACAAAACACACTATAATTAGAATATTGTAAATAAGTACCTGTGTAATACATTTCGTTCAATGTATCTACAATCTGTCTGAGATTCCGGACACATCCCACAGCTAATGCAACCAGCAACTCAAATCCTGCATTTATTGTTGCAGGTGAACTGCACACTGGAATTGCTTGTTCAGCGGGAAGCTCTCCACTCTTCATATACTGCAAATACACGTTGGATGCTGGGAATATGAAGTCATCAATTAATTCCTGAAAAAAAATGAGATCAAATGAGCATATATTTTACTCAAAAATGGCAGGCACGTAACACCACATTACCTGCAACTAGTAAGTTTTACCAACTCCGAATTAAAATATTTTTGTAAACATAGCGGACCTCCTATATAACCAATGATTACGAACAATAATGTATCAACATAGGTACTAAGCACATGACTAGAACACATTTCAAAAAGTTACATTAACATATGAAGGACTTTGTCATATTCGCCCAGTTAACAATAACAAATCAGAATTTAAAGGGGGTGGGAAGCGGAAAATAGCAGCGCTGGTCACGAACTGTTCGATTTTGTCTATTTTTCTATTCTATTTTTCTTATAAAAGCAAATTCGAATACAATCAAACGCACTCGATCCCGATGTAAAGCCCTGTGGAATAGAAATCTAATAGAAAAATAGCAGGCAAGGCTATAAAATACAGATTTGAACTATATAGTCTAAATCGAATGTGAACACGGTACCATGAGATTCGATCCTGATTCTATCAGGATTGAATAGGGATTATATAGAAAGTACACTTTGTTCACACCCCTTAAACCAGAGGTGTTCAAACTTTCTTGAATCCCAGAATCCTAAAGGATCAGCATTTCTTTCACAGCAAATCTAGGCAGGGCACGGAACTGGAAATGATCCTCCAGCAGGGCAATCCGCAGGTATTGGTCATTCTCTCCTCTAGGGAGCCTGTTATGTGTCTGCACCCCAGTTATTTTCTGGAATTTCAGAAAGAGGCCCCAATTTACAGATAGGTCAGTAGTGGGGGTGCTATTCCTCACAGACTGCAGGTATGCCTGATGGGGCGGCCAGATCAGGATGTGCAGGTAAGTATCCCTGATATCCAGAGAGACCAGAAACTCCCCACTTTCTAGGCCAGAGATTACCGCCCTCAATGACTCCATTCTGAACTTGAACTCTCTTAGATACGGGTTCAGTGATTTGAGCTTCACAATTGGGCGCACTGCGCCACCCGGCTTTGGTACGACGAAAAGTCCTCACATCAGCGCCGGAAACTGTACACAGGCGCTTCTGTACGTCGCGCTGGGGCTGGTCACTACTAGAGAGTGACGATAAGCCCCATGATAGACTAGCTGGACTACCGCTTTTACAGTGCTGCGCTGTCCCTGTGACACGGGACAGCGGCGCTGTCTGCCTGCCACCGCATTACTTAAAAAATTAAAAGGTTGCAGGGGATGTTTGCTTAAACAATAAGGAACATATTTTCTGCTGAGGAATGGAGGTGTTCCTAAACCTCCAGTCATGGTTGAATTACATATCCCAGCATGCCCTGCTAGTTTTGCTATTTGGCCATGCTACAACTGTTGCGAGGCATGCTGGGATGTGTAGTTTAACAGCTGGAGGGCCAAAGGTTCCCCATCCATGCCCTAAACTATGGTCGTGTCAGTAGTTTTTGAACAGTTCAAATGCAAAGCATATGTCCTAGATGTTTTTCATAGGATATGCTTTATGGTTCAATCAAAACATTAGCAGTGTAGTCCTAACCAAGTAACTAGAAAATAGCATCATCACTTACACAAACAATGCTTCAGCCCACAGATGGCATCATAGAGAGCGTAAGTGCTAGGAATATGTAAATACAGACAAACACAAAATGGGCTATACCTTAATGAGATTAGCGCCCCCTTTCTCACACCCAATGTGGTATTTCTTCTCAGGCGTCTGGAATGCTAGCAATTCTTTTGTTACTCCCAAGTGACCTTCAAGAATAGTCTCCTCAATACCTGTTTCACCAGTTCTTTTCACATCATCCTAAACAAAGTTATGGCCAGACAAGTAGATTTTATTTTATGTCACAAGTGTTCAGTAATAAAATAATGCTTCACTGATAATGATAAAATATGCTCTTGGATATATAATAAATACACTGCAAATAAAAAAAATAAAAAAAAAAAACAACACAATATACATATTTATCTGGAACAAAAAAAATCTGAAAAGCTAAGCTTAAAGCATTTTTTAAGCTAAAACAACAATTATACTAATTTATGACCTTTCTATGCAGATCGCACCTTGATTGGGATGTTCCTAAACACTTAGAGGAGCATACAGCTATTTCCACCTGAAAAAAGTTACCTCCAGTTAACCACCAAGAAGGAGCTTGTTGATCTGGAATCTTAGGGGGATATTCAATCGCCGTCGAGCATCTCCCGTGGGGGAGTTGCTCGATGGGCCCTATTCAATGCTGTCTTCCCCGACAGCATTGAACAGGGTTTCCTGTCAGAACGAGCCAGACATCTCTAGCTGTCGGGCTCGTTCTGCCGAGAACAGCCGGGAAGTGACGAGCTGCCGGCTGCAGCTCGTCACTTCCCGGCCGCAACTCGCGGCCACGCCCCCTTCTCGGCGGCCGGGACATTGAATCCCGACTGCCGAGCTCCAGGCGAGCTCACCGAGAACGGGACAGGGGCACGGCTGTCGCGCTAGCTCGACAGCCGTGCCCCAGACATTGAATACCCCCCCCCCCCCCTTAGAATTCTAGATTGCATTGTGATACTCATAATTATTTTTTCATGGTCTCTCAGCACATACACTTCATACATAATGTAATTATCACAATGAATAGTTCTTAAAGTTTAGCACCCTGCTCTGTGGGTGTAGAGCCAATCAAGGCCTTTCATATTCTGCAGTCGGTGCATGGTAAACTAGGAGATCAGTTGGGGAGAAAAACTGCATGGAAATTACATTTTAGGTTTAAAATAGTAACTAGTTACATCATAAAATATATGCAGCGAGATCTAAAGGAGTGTTTCACTTATGACACTGAAATTAAATGCAGGAACACATAAGAGTTGTACTGTCCGCAAATGAAATGTAAATTTCATTTTTAAAATTAAACAAAAATACTGTACACTGTTTATACAAGTTGGAGATTTAAAACAAAACAAAAATTATTACACTACTTACTCTTATCCTTTTGAGCCAATCAATTTCATTGTTGAGCAGCACTTCCGCATTCGGGATGTTAATGTTACTATTATAGGCATAATTCAGGAGGTGTCGTAAAAGGGTGAAGTAATCTCCAGCATGTTTGGCCCGTTCTCTAGCCGTACTCTGTAAATTCAACAGAAGCAGTTAAACTTCTATTCGTTTTGTAATACTATAAATTCAATTTAGTTACAAGTAAATGTAGCCAAAAGGGAAGCTAGAGGAGAGGCTGTTCCGATTCAGGTGGCTCTGAGACCAATCTGACGAAAACCGGCAAAAACTGGCTTCAGATGGATCTGATCAACAGATCCTTGGGTGCTGCACCTAGGATCTTTTGGACCTGATGCCACCATGGTCAAACCTCCCACCTCCGACTCCAGTACGATTTGCACGGGACTGCGCACTGAATCGTATCGGCGGTCATACATATACGATTTGAGACGATGTCATCCAATGCACCGGAATCTGGTAAAAATCAGGCCCAAACCGCATAGTGTATGAGGGGCTTTAAAATTTAGCGCTGGGTCTCGCTATGGCCAGTGCTTGTGTAATAACCTCCTGAGCACGCTTCCAACAGATTCAACAATATATCCTACATAGTGTACCTCACCACGGCTCACCTCTTTAATATAGGAGGGAGAGCGGACTCTAGGTGCCCCGAGTGTGCCCATTCAAATGCCAATTTTTGGCACCTAATATGGTCCTGCCCTGTGGTCACGACTTTCTGGCAACAAGTCAGCCAAATTATTACATCTACAAGGATTCCCCCCCCCCCCCCCCCCCCCCCCCCCAACGCGTTCTCATCCACAGTATGCCTCCTGGCAGCCTTTGGCGACGACGCTCTTGATCATGACACCCAAAGATATGTTAACAACCTTTGTATGCTAGCCAAGGTATGTATAGCCAGGGCTTGGCTGGCCTCTAGTGGCCCATCTCTTACTGCATGGATATCACTAACTAATGATACAGCTTGTCATGGGAGGTTTGTTTATGTGTCTAGACGCGCTGAGGCTAAATACATACGAGTCTGGGAAAGATGACTTTCTTCCCCCCTTTATGTATGCCCTTAATCAAGTCAAAATATGCTAACTCTCTTTTGATTGGACCAGCGACATACTATTATAGTGAGTCATTCTTGTAAAACCTGACCTAGTCAGCTCACCCCTTACACTCAACTGCAGATTCAAACTGCATGACTCAACTGCAGATTCAAACTGCATGACTAACGTCGTGCTTCTCCACACTTTAAATTTGATAGGAAATTTGAATAGTTAAGGAGCCCATACACGGTCCGTTGTGGACCGGCTCCGTTCTGTACTATGCGATGCGCGCTCCCGCGCATCACATAGTACCGTACAAATAGTATGTGCTGCACATACTTTTTGTACTAGGTACACATCGTATCGGATCGCATGCACAATGCATGCACAAGGCATGCGATCCAATACGATGTGTACTTTAAAAGTACAAAACGGACCGGCAAAACATAGCGTGTATGGGCTCCTTTACACTTTATCCAGACTGTTTAACGAAACACTTACACTTCTAAATGTAACTCAACTTGTATTTTATTGCATGGAAATATGTACAAGCAATTCCAGTGTAGCAACTCAATGTTTAATGGCAGGAATGTTGACTGCCTGTTAATGATGTGTCTTGCTTCTTTTTTCACATGTAAAAATCTAAATAAAGATCATATTCCTGGGAGTGTTCAAGGGAAATCTAGAGATTTATAGCTTCAGATAGGACTGCATAGTGGATGGGGCTGCATAGTGGATGGGGCTTTTACAGACTTACTGCAGGCTCCTCCTCGGAACACTTGCTGGAAGATCAGGGGAGTCCAACGGCTCCATCCCCACTCCAGTGTTTAGTGTCTGCAGTCCAATAGCAGCAGCCATCTTAGGAACACACTCAGGTGTGCTCCTGTGCATGTCCCGACAGGCTTCAGCACATGCATAAGCTGGAGCCACTTAAGTTTGGGGGGTGCAAAACCATCTCTGGTATGTACTTATGCCCCTGACCACAAGTGATGTAAAAACAGGTATAGTATATAAATATTTTTCCAATAAATAAAATCACCTGCCGGTTGCTTTTCAGTAATAACTACAGTAAAAACCACTGAAATCTGAGTGGGTGGCAGAATTGACAGCACAAAAGAAAATTGTACGAAACAATGAATAAAATTTAGCACAATTCACTAGCATTGTCTTTACCCTTTTATATAAATGTACACACCCACATAAGCTGATATATTACACAAGAGAACAGTGTTACTTCTTGGTGCTATCTCAGCAGCGAGTGTAACAAGTCAAAAGGATTGTCACTAGTCAAAATTAAGCAGCCTTTACATATAGCATTTTGTTTAGCAATGAACTTTCATACAAACTGTATAAAGAGCTTACCCCAAGCACGGTGAAAAGCAAGGTAATGAAGAAGATCAGAGGTCTGTGTCCCATGCAGCACCTTGTTGCCATAAGAAAAAACTGCTCCTGCGCCATTTGTCTTACCAGTCTACAATACGCAAAACATTAACAGCACATTAACAAATATATTTCCCATTTTTAAACAGTAGATCAACATTTGAAATCGGGAGAGTGACCCATAAAAAGAAAGCCAGTACATGCATTATTGCTGGCCTTCCATTTGAATAAAAAAAAAACGTTATAGATTTGTGTACACAGAAGCACACAATTACACATGCGTTAGGTCTTCCATCAAATGCAGTACAGTGATATAGTCTAAGAACTACTTTACTGTATATTACAGTACTGTAATGAAGTTAAATGCAGTACAGTGTGCTTTATCATCACAGTAACGCTGAATACAGATCACGTATAGTATGCAGAGCTTAGTTCTGTAAGGGTGGTCTAAGCACGGCTTACTGTACATTATATTTCCATGCTGTATTCTCGGGGTAGGAATTTGCATCTACGCAACATATTAACAAAATTGCAGATGGCAGACTATCTACCACAAAGGAGCCCAACCTTACAGAGTTAGGCTCGGCCTACATTTCCATGAAGACACCGTAGTGGATGCTTGGAAATCAGAATGTCACTTTGAGCGAAAAATAAAAAAATATTCAACTATATGAAGCCTATAAATAAATCTATAAAATGTACAAAAGCAGTGTTCTTGATACAAACTCCTGTAATTCTTTAATGCAGCACAATCGTAATATTAACATATACCCGATTACTCTTATTCAACATAAAAGGGCACTTTGACCCCTGCTTTGCCCAGAAGTAAAACATTTGCTTACTAAAAGCTTACCAACTATTAAGTAATAGTGATAAAAAGAAAAAAATAATAATCTGAATGTATACCACTATCACTTGCATACAGTACTTAGACAACTTACTTGCTTTGACAATGTAGCAGCAAGTCAATAATGAAAGTCTGCCATGCTTTCTCCTTGCTAAGTGCTTCCAATGCCGTTGGTATCAAAGCAAAACACAAGGTCATTGCTTCCAGCGCTTCACAACAAACTTGTTCATCTTCTGGGTCAGGTTCATTACCGGCGTTGGTCTGTGAAACGGGATCAAACATAAAAAAACCTTAAGCACAGATCAGTCGTCTTCATACAAATAACATTTTGGAAAATCTGAACATTAGTATATGTAAATTATAAATATTTTAGTCACTACCCTTAACATAAAATGGACATCGTAACAATGGTCTCGCCTGTGCTTTGTAATCTGTACTAGAAAATTATTAGCTGGGTATAACTTAACTATTATAACATGTTTCAGAGTTTTTATAACTGCACACTTACAAAACGGGTACAGCTTTCCGGGGAGGACAGTGGGCAGACTGAGTAGCCTGGAAGCACACAGACTGTAGTGACTGTCAGCTGTCACTGCCAGCCACAGGCAGTGCTGCCGGTCCGCAGACTTCAGATTGCAGCTGCTGGCTGCTGTCAGTCAGTGGGCGGTGACGTGCTGTCTCTTATGGTGGGTCCTGCTGTGCTGCTATCTATTTTGCTGTTGGTAAGTACTACTACTGTCTCTGTCTCCTGTACCACTTTTCTCCGCTCCCCCTAATACTCTCCTCCGGCTCCTAAGCTTATAGTCGTGTCAAAAAGATTTCATTTTTTTTGCGGTAAAATTAGGTGCCTCGGCTTACATTTGGGTCAAGTTATACTAGAGTATATATGGTAATTCAAATATCCTGAATTAAAGACCTACATTTTTACTGATGCACACCTTTTTATTCATAAAAAAATATATCCAGAGCTATGTGAAAGGGAGCAAATGTGTAGGCTACAGTGCAAGAACAACTACTAAAGGAAGGGCATCTTTCAAATCAAAAGTAAAGGCTGGCCCCTCCACCCGCAGTGGATCTGGTTGATAGATCTACCGTGTTTCCCCGATAATAAGACACTGTCTTATTTTTTTTTTCACTCAAAAAAGACCATAGGTCTTATTTTCAGGGGAGGGCTTATTTAAAAAAATGCCCCAGTGCTCCTTTAAAACATGCCCCAGTCCACCATCTCAAAATTGAACCCAGTCATCCATCTTCCACATGCCCCCACATTCTTGATGGCCCCAAACCTGTTTGTTTACCGGAACTCCGTACGGTACGGTATTGATGGCCCCAAAACATCCGTCGGCGCGGTGTGCTGCACAGGCTGTACTGTTCAGCAGCCGCGTGATGTGCGCGGCGTGATGTGCGTGACGTCATGCCGCGCCTACCGCAATGCATCCCTGGGAACGGGAGCTGCGGTATTACCGTACAGGCAAGGTGAGCGGGGCTGAGCAGGGCTACAATTTAACAACTGTAAAAAAATCTATGGGAAATTTCATAGGTCTTATTTTCGGGGGAGGGCTTATTTTGGACAAATGTTCCAAATATGGGGTAGGGCTTATTATCGGGGTAGGGCTTATTATCGGGGTAGGTCTAATTATCGGGGAAACACGGTAGTGTTTAGATAGAAAGGAAAGAGGCCGGCAGGAGTTTATCCAAATTGGTTTAAAAAAATTTGGGACATTTTCATCATTTACCATCAACATGGACTACAATAGAGCATACTAAAGTGTCCCAAGCGAAGCTCATGTCCACATTTTTATGTTTTTAAACTTTTCACACCCACAAGCAGTGTCCCCAGCACAGATGATAGAGGAAGTTGAATACGTTCAAAGGGCCATAGCAAGAATTACAGGATAAGATGAAAGGCTCCTCTAGACAAGATGAACTATAGAGTAAAATTACTTGTAATCTGCTCTATTATCATTTGAATGTGGTCATATTTATATAGTTTTTAAACAGAACATTATATGTATGTTCAGTACAAAACTCTTACCTTCTCATAAATTTTGCTTATTTCCTCATTGGCTGAAAAAACCAGTTGGACAGACCCACATCCAGAGGCCCAGATTACTTTTTGTATTGCTCGAATGACACAAATATCAGGGATATATTTAGAAGCCTACAATAAAATTCACGAGAGATTTGAATATACAGAAATGCATATAACAATGTTGTGCCGACATATCCATAAATGAATAATATTGTGAAAAAAAAAAAAAACTTACCTCATCGGATATTTGCTGTGCTAGCCGTATTGCTACATTTCTCAACATGCATTCTGAAGTTGGATTAGGGATGTTCTGTAGAGCATTTTGTAGCACCACTGCTTGATCATGGGTAGCCTGGAATTACATTGAAGTGACTCAACTAAATCTGCTAGATTTTTTTTTAATTCTTTTAATGTTAAACATTACTTTTCATTACTGCTCTAAAGAAAAAAAGGAACATGTATTTAAAACATCCGTAAAAATTGGATTGCAATTTGTAAATACTTAAATATAACCATGGAAGAAGTTTAAGTGGGCATCATCGACTAATTAAGCTATCAGTTCAAACAAAGTTAAATGAGAGATGAAGATTTTCCAAATTCGAAGGATTAAAAAAAAAGTAAAAAAAAAAAAAAGTTCTTAAATAAACATCAAATCAAATATATTTCAGTTTGCTTGACTAAAGGTGCGTACACAAGGGTGCAATTATGTATGAAATCGCTGGCAAAATGGTCGCTCAGCGAGCATATTGCCAGTGATTTCATGTGCAGCCGGCGATAGATTGCTGGGAGCGCGCTCCCGCGGCCAGCCCTTCATGGTCGATGGTCGCAGGAGCATGCTCCTGCGACCAGCGGCTTCCCCCAACGATCGCCGGGCAGAAGGTCAGCGCCGGAGAAATCAGCGCTGTTCTCCCATGCCCTGCGACGCTGCTCGCTCCCTCCCTCCCTCCTCCCGTCACCTGCTGCTGCGCTCCGCCTCCGCCCAGTAGCAGTCTCTCCTTTTCATCGCTGATGAAAAGGAGACACTAGCAATATGATTGCTGGGGATATATGGCTAGCAATATATCCCCAGCAATCATATAGACCCGTGTATACACAGCATAAGGTTTTTTTTAAACTAGGCATAATTTCTTCAGACATTCTGAATCATCAACGTACCGGTGAGACCGGATGTGTTCCTTCCGCAGGCTGACAAGCTTCAGCAACAGCTCGGACATGTCCATAACCAATCGCAGTAAGCAGCAATTTGGCAACTTTCAGAGCATTCAGATAAGCACTCCTCCTTGTTTCCATGTCAGCGTTTGGCAGGAAGTTATTCCGAGTAAGCATGCTCAATACAAGAGGCAAGCCTCCACTTTTTAGGAAGTTGTACTGAAAATCACTGGCATCTTCTCCCAAGGGAGCATTGGCAGGCATTAATAAAGCATAAACAACCTAGAAATCATATACACATGTTAACACCTATTTGTAATTCTCTCAAAGCACTGCAAAATACTAACATTTCAAAGCAAGCATTACAATACATAAAGCAAATTCAAAATGAAATGTGATTCGAATGCTAGATCATGGCATATGCTGTGGTCCTGTGCTCTGTGGTCACATATGGGGCACTGTATATGTAGGACAAGCATATACACTCCTTTACTGAATACAGTATTTCAGTTTTACACCTCAAACATTCCTTGAGCAAATGTGGACAGATATGGTAATAAGCTCTGAGTATGGAGTACAGTGCACACTGCAAGTCAGGAAATGGGTTTATAAGCTCCTATTAATGTCGAGATGATTTGCATTGGTCAATTATATAGCTTCTAATGAAACGTTTTGTATGCTAGCTTCAATCTGACAGGGTTTAGTCACTTTAGCACAAATTCAGATCTGCATTCCGGGAGGGGGGCCTACTGGCTCGGCTGTATTTATGCCCACTGTTTATTTCCAATGATGTCTTGCAGTCGCTCAATGTTCTTTTCTCTGTAATTTATTTAAGCACTTCAGCAATTGTTTGTTTTTCATCCTTTATGATGTACATGTCTGTTCTTTTGTAAAGTATACAGTGGATAGGTCAACACCATATGGTACTAAAGCTCAACAAGCAAAGGGTTGACATGGAAATGGTTGAAACTAATATGTTTTTATTTGTTTCTTTTTTTTCCTTATTTTAACGACATGGACACAAATTGAAAATGGTAAAGTGCACTTAACAAACCATGGCCAGCAAAGAGATCCACGTGAGAGGATGCAGTACACTAATTTGTGGTCCATGTGATGAGAAGTACAAATAAACATTTAAAAAATGTAAAATTCCTTAACCTTTCTATGTCAACCTTGTGCATGTGGACCATTTGGTGTTCATCTATTGACAGTCACCCTACACGGTCAACCATTTATACCATAACCATTTTGGGTACTTGTGTATTATCAGGGCGCCCGATTTAATGTAAATCGTATACGATATCGAATCCGATTTATCGGCCGATTTGCATGCTATTCCATCCTTGCACACCCCCAGGTACTATGCGATGGTATGCGATGCGATGTTCAGGAAAATGCCCCTGATTGTACAATTTAATATCGCATAGCATTGCATGCCAGCAAGTGGCATGCAATGCAATTCGCAATGTTAAATACACCCCCACTATCAACGCCAACCCGAAGCATGGGGAGTGCAGCGAGCCCGCGAGGGGCGGCGGAAAGAGTCCTCCGACCTTTTCATACCCCCCACTATCCACGTCGGCGTGGAGTTGATTCTAGATAGTGTGGCGAGCGCAGCGAGCCACCGAGCCCCGCGAGGGCACGCGGATTACTTTATATGTATTCTGCGTGCGCTTGCCACGCTTTGGGCTCGCTGTGCTCGCCACACTATCTAATATCAACTCCGCGCCGACGTGGATAGTGGGGGTATGAAAAGGTAGGAGGACGCGTACCGCCGCGTTGGTGTGGATAGTGGGGGTGGCGTTGACAATGGGGGTGCATTTAACATTGTAAGCACCCATGAGGGTGCTTGTACAATTAAAAATCGAATCGCATCACATGCATCGCATGGCATGCATCGCATGCCACTATATGGAAATCGGGGGTGTGCAAGGTGTGCAATGATGGAACCGCATGCAAATCGGCCGGAAAACGCGAAAAATCAACCGAAAGTCGGCCAAAAATCGACCGCAAAATAGCATCCGATTTTTGCATGCAATTTTCGGCCGATTTCGCGGGCGCCCTAATAATACACAAGTAACCCTTAATGTGATTAACCTTAATATGCAATAATAAAAAAAAAAAAAAAAAATACATTTTAAAAATGATTTAAACAACATTTTACATCAAAGCAGCAATGTGTAACAAAAAAAACAAAATACCAACCTCTGTCAGGTACAGAACTTGTGAAGCGGACTGGCCAAAGAAGAGCGAATCTAATGATGAACTCAGGCTGCTTTCTCCAAGTTTAGCATGATCTAAACAAATTGCTCTGAGCTTCTCCACTATAGTATTATCTGAAATTAAGAAACCAAACTAAATAGAAAGCTGGGGAATTCCAAAGGGAATATTAAATATTACCAGCAGAAAGAGTTTACTTCTGCCTCCGGACTATTCATTGGTCCCCAGTATGATAACTAGGAACCCTTTTCTGGGAAAAGAAGGCTCCTATTGCCCTTAGTCTTCTTCCAGACAGAGGGCTCTATGGCAGATTTGTGCCACGTTATGTGCCGCAGATAGCACCTCCCATGATGTATAAGCTCCACAATGCAGCTAGAAAGGCCGGGGTAATAAGGGAATATAATTTTATCTGCACTTGTATCTGTTAGATAGAATGCGATAATGTAATAATGGTCATTGTGACAGACTTTCATTTATTACTTTGTTGGAGATAGTGATATTGATATAGCGCTACGGTTCTCATTTCAGATCTTTTATTTTTCATTTTCAATAAACTTCATTGTTCATTTAGACTAAGGATATTGGTGTCCACTAGATTCACCATGCATGCCCCTAGCTCATTAGTACAAGGCATGCTGGGAGATGTGACAGAACAGTCACATACTCCAGGGCAAGCAGTAAGCACATGAACCAGCGCATGCGCACTAAATACACATACAGGCACTAAACACAGCCAGTGTGGGAGGATGCGTATACCATGAAGAAGAAGATAATGCACTCCCATGTCTGATGCAGCAAGGATAATACATGCTGCCGATGAGAAAACGCACTTCACCACAATAATGTGATGAAGCGGGTCCTGGAACTTAAGGATTGGTATTTCCTTGAGGTAAGAAACGCCAGATATGATTAAAAGGGTCCAGGGGTTATAGACAAACCCATGAGCATAGTTTAGTTTTTTTTTTTTATTTGTGGGGGAGGGGGCAATTGGGACATTCCTTATAGACATAAAAAATTAAATATTACGTGTTTCTACAAGTAACTTATCAATTAAGGACAACTCAAAATCTATTCTTATACAAGCAAAATAAATGGTCTGTATTTAAATATTACCTGGTGGCATAAGTTTCATCAGTACACGGGCACCATCACGTAACGGTGACATATTTAAGCTGCTTCCCAAGTCTGCAACTTGCCAAAGAAAAGATATATACCGGTGGTGTAATGACATAATCTGAAATTTAAAAAACAAAACAAAGATAGTCACATATGTCGTCATTTGTGTTCCAAATTTATAATTTTCTTAAGGAAACAGGATAACATTTTCAGAAAGTGTATTTATAGAATTTCTATAGGTATAAAAGTAATCTTATAGATCATAAAAACAAGAATGAGTTACCAAGGGGATTTTTAGGGGATTTAGGTTAACACTGAAGCAGGAACGGTCACTAAATTAACTGATACCATATCCCATATCTTTGTTACCACAGTGGGGGGAAAAAAATAAAAAGATACAAACCACTCCAGGAAGGCAGCTTTCAACTTCTGGATTGGGGCCATCGCTATAGTGATTTCCATGATTACCAGGAGAGCCTGTTGATGAATCTGATGAACTGTCAGGACTTGAAGGCATATTTGAACTTATCTGCGTTAGCTTGGCTGTGATCAGCTGAAACAAATATACCATAAATACCATAAGTGTGCACAGCACTATACACAATAGTGAAATAAAACATTTTGCGTTTTTCTATACAGAACACCACTATACGGTAAAACTAAAATATTATAGCTGTACAAGGTAGAGCTGAGCAGGTTCGGATTTACTTGGCACTCTAAAATGGGAACCTTTTGGATATACAAAACACGCGACAGCCAAATTGGGGAGAAAAATGTATAATCGATTATTTGTCGACAAGAGTAAATCCAAGTAAAACCGATCCCACTTACCCTTTGTGCAAGGGTTCTTTTAGACATTTTTTCACTGCAGAATTTTAAGAGATAAAACTAAATGAAATTTGGGTACTTGTTTCCTAGCACGGCCACAATCGCGGGCATCGGGTGTAATTTTTAGTGGTCTGCGACGCGACCGACGCCCCCGATTTTCCCATTGAAAAAAGTCAAAATCGCGTCGTATGCGGCTAAAAAAGGCTTAAATGGTCCAGACGCGATGCCCCCGATTTCCCATAGGAAACAATGTTAAATGCCTCAATTTACCCGCGATGCCCCCGATTTCCCATAGGAAACAATGTTAAATGCCTCAATTTCACCAAATCATCATAGGGAACAATGGTAAAAGGGCCAGAAACCCCACAAAACACCCCTGAACAGTGAAATGTCCCCCCAAAAGTAGTTTACGCCACCCCACGATCAACGCGAACCAGAAGCGTGGCGAGCGCAGCGAGCCCGCGAGGGGCGGCGGTACACGTCCTCCGACCTTTTCATACCCCCACTATCCACGTCGGCGTGGAGTTGAGAATAGAATAGTGTGGCGAGCGCAGCGAGCCACCGAGCCCGAAGCGTGGCGAGCGCAGCGAGCCCTGCGAGGGGACGCGGATACCTTCACAGGTAAACGCGTCCCTTCGCGGGCTTCACAGGTATCCGCTGCGCTCGCCACGCTTCGTGCTCGGTGGCTCGCTGCGCTCACCACACTATTCTATTCTCAACTCCACGCCGACGTGGATAGTGGGGGTATGAAAAGGTCGGAGAACGCGTACCGCTGCGCTCGCTGCGCTTCGGGTTTGCGTTGATCGTGGGGTGGCGTAAACTACTTTTGGGGGGACATTTCACTGTTCTGGGGTGTTTCTGGCCCATTTACCATTGTTCCCTATGATGATTTGGGTAAATTGAGCCTTTTAACATTGTTTCCTATGGGAAATCGGGGGCATCGCGGGTAAATTGAGGCATTTAACATTGTTCCCTATGGGAAATCGCGGGCATCGCGTCGGTACCATCGCACCCGATTTTTTAGTGCATGCGATGCCCCCGATTTTTCCTCACGATGCCCACGATCATGATCGTTGTGGCCGTGCTAGGAAACAAGTACCGAAATTTGTGTATTTATTGTTTAATACCTATAAAATAATGCATAATAATTGTATTGTGTATTGCACCTATAATTCAACAATTAAACAATACACTTACAGTTTTATCTTTCAGATTCAACTGGCCAATCAATTTTCTATCTTCAGAAGGATCTACAAGCTCTCCTCCAATAAAAAGTTCAACCTTTGTATGAGCGCTATTAGCCTTGATGCGATTAAGAATACAACGACGAACTGAACCTATTGTGTCATTTGTGTGAGACCATATATCCAAATCCTCCACCTGTCGACCCTGATTTGGAAACCGCACAACCAACGTTATGTGCTTGCCTCGGAAAGCCCTATAAAGAACAAAAAATGACCATGAACAATCAGCGGAAAGAGGAAACCGGAAGAGGAAAAAATATTTAAAAAGAATAAATCCTGACAATTTATTTTTATGTTTGACTAGTTATGCCAGGCTCTTTATTTTTTGGTCTCCAAATTACATGTTTTACATTTTTACATCTCTCTGTATACTGTGGTCAATAAACTAGAGGGTCTGCTACAGCAGTAGTGTTCTAAACTACCCCCCCCCCCCCCCCCCCCCCTCCCTCATAATACCACCATTTATCAGTTTATTTTGCTAAGGTAGCTGCCTGTAAAAATACAAAAAGAACAGGTGAAACCCACAAATCTGGTTCTCATGAGCCAAACCATCAAACACAAGCCAAGACAAAATCAGGGAGTAGAAACAACCATAGTCGCAGAAGATCATACCACACAGGGAGAAGTAAAGGTGACCATCAAACTCTACAGTTTCATGTACCACAAATGACTACGCCAGGCATGTCCAAACTATGGCCCTCCAGCTGTTGTGAAACTACAAGTCCCATCATGCCTTGCCACAGTTTTGTTAATAGGGAATGCTAAAACAATGGCAAGGCATGCACACAGATTGGACATGCCTGGACTAGGCAAACCCGAAAGGAAGACAATGACCTGGAGTACCTCTAGCTGAATTCTATGAATCTTCCTGGCTAGTATGGTCAGAGGCAGAAACTGATAACTCAACAGGAAGGACCAAGGTGAGGTCAAAAGCATCAAAGTTGCAGGAGGGTCTCTGGATCACACTCTGTACACAGGCAGTTTATGGTTGAGCCAGGTTATGGTGTCAGGCATCTCCGAAACATCCTAAACCTGGGGTAGCCAACTCCAGTCCTCAAAAGCTACCAATAGAATGTTTTCCAGATCTCCTCACAGAATCACAAGTGAAGTACGGTAACTAGCTCCACCTGTGGATCTTTTTTTGTTTTAGTGCGTAATGAGTGCACCTGTGCAGCAGCTAGGCAATTTATGGTCCCTCCTTGGCAACTGACATAAGTATTTAGTTGTCAGATTGAATGTGAACCAACTTGTTGCGTAGTACATCCTTAACCACAGGAAATCCAGAATGTTTATGGGAAAAGCCAATTCAACCCTGGTCCAGAGTTACTGCATTCCACCACACTAGGCTGGCATGTTGTTACCAGGGTCCAATCCCTATTTGGAAACTTAATGGGACTTATTGGGGAGGTTCTGGGATTGGAGCTATGCGGTTCCGAAAAGGTGAATGATGGTAATGCCCTTGTGCCTTCGCAATGAAAACACGTGGGACATAACTTTTGTGAAAACTCTGGTGGCTGCAGATAGCCCAAAAGGTAAGGACCTGAAAGTACATAAAACACACCATAAAGCAGAGCAACTTCTGATGGGCTGCCCAAATATTGATGCCAGGAATTGCTCTTCTACCATTATGCTGATTACCAAGAACAGAAACTGCATCTAGAAATGAGCCAACTCAAAGTGTGGATTAAGCACATTTTAAGTTCAGTATTGGAGGCAAGGAATGGTCTGAAATCTTTATTACAAATAGGTTTGAGAAAAATACCAACCCTTGTTGGTTTAGACTGTGTCAAACTCATGGCCTCCAGCTGTTGTGGAACTACATATCCCAGCATGCCCTGCCAGAGTTTTAGCACTCCATTATATAATATCTGTGGCAGGGCATGCTGTTACGTGTAGTTCCACAACAGCTGGAGGGCCATGAGTTTGACACCACTGGTTAACAGTAACTGGAACAATAACTCCGAGCCTAAAAGAGAATTAACAGCATCCTGGTAAACTGTCCAATTTGCAGAAACCCGGGGAAGAGAAGAGGAGATTTGCAACCACTAGAAGAGAGAATGTGACTTTGGAAATTTGAGAATCCTGCCGTGCTGAATTAAAAACTGATGTGCTAGACCAGTGGTTCTCAAACTGTGGGTCCTGACCCCAAAGTGGGCCCGACCTGCTCAGCATGGGGTCACGACTACACATTGCTGACCAGACCAAAGACTTTCCTAATATCTCAGTCAGTAATTCAAGGAGTCTGAAAAATCTGTTGAGTTCTGTTATTTTATACTCACCCCATCATTTTTTGCCTCCACAATGATGCCATGCATGTGCTGTCTGCTGAATATACTTGTGATGTGAAGACCTTCTGCAGTCACTTGCTAGGGTACTGTAACTATTTTAATTGCCTGATGGGGTTCTAGAGCAAAAGAGTTTGAGGACCCCTGTGTTAGACCAATAATGTGAATCAGTTTTGGACTGGATGGGGCCTTCATCAACAAGTTTTCTAGGTACGGTATGACGTTCACCCCCCGTGAGCAAAACAGTGACATTACCGCCATCACCTTTGTAAAAGGCCAAGGTGCAGTGGAAAGACAGAGCCTGGAATTGATAATGCTCAGCTCGTATTGCAATCACAGATCCCTCTGGTGGAGTTTCCAGATGGGTATGTGGAGGTAGGCATCTTTGATATCCAATGATTACCACTGTTCGAGTCCCACTATCACAGAACAAAGGGACTCCATTTTGTATGTGAAAATCCTCAGTAAAGTAAGTCATTTAATTTATATAGTGCACTTTCTCCAACAGGACTCAAGGCGCTTTATGATTGAGGGATTTTTAAATTCAGTATGGGGAGGACTGACCTGTCTGGTTTGGGGACTACAAACAGTTTTGGATAAAACCTTTGTTCCGTTGAACGGCCTCTCGAACTCTAGCTGCAGAGTTGGAAGCACCCCTGGCCTTGCCACGAAACCTGGATCGTTTCCAAAATGATGGACCAGTATATGTCCCTCTAGAGTAGGAGCAGCAGCTGCTGATGGCAAAAAAGTGGACTTACCACCTGTAGCGTGCAAGGTCCATTGATCTAATTCTGGGTCAAAAGAGCATCACCAGTAAAAGCCAATGCCTCCACACCAGGCCTTGGCTCCATATCTGCCTGCCATTAGCAAAGCCAAAAAGGGCACGCCAAGCTGAGACAGCCATGGTGAAAATCTTGGAAGATAGATATCAGCCACACATTCCTGGAAGCATCTCTAAGATAATTTGCTGCATTTTTGATGTGTTTAGCAAGAGCCACCAATACAGCCCAAATCCTAACCATCCTGAAGACCGGTTGATAAGTACTTAGCCCAGGCCTCTACAGCCCTGTTACCCCAGGAACCCACTAATGTGGGGTGCAGTGCAACAGGAACGCTTAAATGAAAAGATTTAACTTCCTGTCAGATGGGACTTTCTTTTTAGGGAGTATGGAAACCGATGAATTTAAGACCGGAGGGGTCTCCCACCACTTTCCATTATCTGATGGAAAAGGGTACAGAGAGGAAATATGCCTACCTGGCATTTTTTATCCAGGTGAACCCAATATCCTGATCCAATTACTCTGCCGCATTAAAGACACATACAGTACTGTATTGCCATGATTCTGCTCAAAACTTAACATCCTTTACAGGGTAAGAGTTTCTGAAAGCTCTTACCAGCAGCCTTGCCATCCATTCTCACAAAGACACACAGTACAGAGAGAATACAGGGATGCACAAGTGTTCTCACCAGTGAGAGAAAGTGGAGAGGGAAGAGCACTACACACTGCTCTAAACACAGTAAATATCAAAAGAAACAGTAATATAGATATGTGCACAGTATATTAAATATACAGATGAATAAATACAATATATTAATATACATATAAAGCGCAGGCAGTTAGCAAAATATACACAGGGCAGCACCCTAAGCCTTATGTCTATAAGAAAACCTGGGAGTGGTGTGCACTGAGCGTAGGCTGTCTTTCACATAGCTGGAGCACTACAGTGAGTTCCCCCTGCAATGGCGCTGCAACATGACAACAGCCGTGCTAAATGCCCACAGACTCTGCTAATCAGAGTAACGGGCGTACATGTACGTGACACTGGTCCTCCAGGTGGAGACACCCGCAGACAGTGATTTCCACTGCCGGGGACCCAGATGACAAGCCCTGCATGGTGTGAATGGGTCCTCCTGGCAGCGTCCCTCATTGAATGCAGACAGTGCGATCTGTCTGCCTGTTGATGGAAGGCATGAAAAAGAATAACTCAAAGAAATAAATAAAATTAAAAAAATAGGATTTTGGGTACCTACCGGTAAATCCTTTTCTCGTAGTCCATATGGGATACTGGGCTTCACTACTATGGGGATTGAGACCTCCGCAGGAGAGACAGGCACATAAAAGAACTTTCAGTGTGGGTGCACTGGCTCCTCCCCTCAATCTCCCTCCACTAGTCAGTTAATGCAAAAACTGTGCCGAAGGAGAGCATGTGAGGAGTATGTGATAATGTATTGTGGTGAGATTCATCCAGCACACCCAAACGAACAAAAAACATATAAAAGAGGTGAATCCTAACAACTTAAGAGGACACCTGTAACTAGAACAATCTATAGTCATATTTATCCTATAGAAAACAAGGCAATAAGCCTAACCATAAAGTAAGTCTGACAGCAGAAAAAGCCGCACTGAGGCGGGCTCCCAGTATCCCATATGGACTACGAGAAAAGGATTTATCGGTAGGTACCCAAAATCCTATTTTCTCTACCGTCCAATGGGATACTGGGCTTCACTACTATGGGGAGGTCCCAAAGCTACCAGAACGGGTGGGAACGTGCGGATTCTGCTGTAGAACCGCATTCCCGAACTGGGAATCCTCCCTGGCCAGGGTGTCAAACTTGTAGAACTTCACAAATGTGTGTTGCCCTGACCAAGTTGCGGCCCTGCATAGCTGCATTGCCGACACCCCTCGAGCAGCCGCCCAAGAGGTACCTACAGACCTGGTTGAATGAGCCTTTACTGAAAAAGGAAGCGACAAACCAGCTGATGCATAAGCCTGCTGGATAGTACATCTTATCCACCTGGCAATGGTACGCGTTGAAGCAGGTAAACCCTTCTTCTGCGCATCATAAAGCACAAACAGGCTGTCCGTCTTACGGATCCTAGCTGTGCGCTTGACATACCCCTTAAGGGTGAGGACCACATCCAAGGTATCTGGTATATCTGGGTGTGTCGCGCTAGAAGGAACCACAATAGGTTGGTTTAGGTGGAACCCTGACACCACCTTTGGAAGGAATTGTGGTCTAGTCCTGAGTTCCGCCCTATCGTTGTGGAACACAAGGTAAGGGCTCCGACAAGATAAGGCCCCGAGCTCGGACACCCTCCTGGCCGAAGCTAGAGCCAGCAAAACAACAGTCTTCCAAGTGAGGTGTCGCAGCTCAGACTCTTCCAATGGAACAAACCGGGCTGATTTTAAGAAAGTAAGAACTACTTCCAAATCCCATGGTGCAGTGGGAGGCACAAAGGGGGGCTGAATCCTCAGCACCCCCTGTAAGAAGGTTTGCACTTCCGGCAAGGCCGCAATCTTTTTCTGAAAAAACACAGATAGTGCAGAGATTTGGACCTTTAAGGAACCCAATCTGAGTCCCTTATCCAGGCCAGCCTGAAGGAAACGTAGCAGACTGTTTAATCGAAAACTGGCCGGAGGCAAGTCATTCTTCTCACACCAGGCAATATATCTGCGCCATATTACATGATAATGAGCAGCCGTCACCGGCTTCCTGGCTTTTATCATTGTAGTGACGACAGAGGGATGGAGACCCTTGTGGACTAAGATCTGCCGCTCAACCTCCAGGCCGTTAAACGTAGCCGCTGTAAGTCCTGGAAGACGAACGGGCCCTGGAGGAGCAGGTCTTCTCTTAGGGGCAGACGCCACGGGTCTTCCACTAGCATGGCCTGAATGTCCCCGTACCAGGCCCTTCTTGGCCAGTCTGGTGCCACCAGTATGGCCTCCGTCCCCTGATGCCGGAGCCGCTTTAGCACCCGAGCCAACAATGGGAGAGGTGGGAAGAGGTACACCAATTGGAAATCCCAGGTCCAGGTGAGAGCGTCCACCGCTATCGCCCCTGGGTCTCTGGTCCGTGCACAGTACATTGCTACCTTGTGGTTCAATCGTGAAGCCATCAGGTCGATCTGAGGGAGCCCCCACAGATCCACTATGGCATTGAACACTTGAGTGTGAAGGCCCCACTCTCCCGGGTGAAGATCGTGACGACTCAGGAAGTCCGCCTCCCAATTGTCGACCCCCGGGATAAAAATGGCAGACAGGGCCTGGACATTCTGTTCCGCCCAGGACAGAATTTTTGACGCTTCTCTCATGCAAGGCATGCTCTTGGTACCACCCTGCCGATTTATATAGGCCACAGTGGTGGCATTGTCCGACTGGACCTGGATCGCCTTTCCCTGTAACAATGGAGCTGCCTGTAACAGGGCATAGTAGACCGCCCTCAACTCCAGCTTGTTGATATGAAGGCCTGACTCCAGTGGAGACCATCGACCCTGTAGGCGGACTCCCTGTGTCACAGCTCCCCAGCCCCTCAGGCTGGCGTCCGTGGTTACCAGAATCCAGTCCTGGATCTGGAACCGTCTGCCTGCCAACAAATTGGATGAATCTAGCCACCACTGTAGCGAGATCCTGGTTCTTGTTGCAAGGCCAATCCTTCTGCGCATCTGCAGGGGGGAGCCGGACCATTTTGTCAGAATATCCAATTGAAAGGTCCTGGAATGGAAGCGGCCAAATTGTATTGCTTCGAATGAAGCCACCATCTTGCCTAGAAGCCGGAGGCAAAGATGGATCTGTACCAGAGGTGACTGTAGGACCTCCCTGACCAGCTGTTGTATTGCAGTGACCTTTTCCATCGGCAGAAAAACTTTTTGTTCTGATGTATCCAGGATCATGCCCAAGAAAACCATCCTCTGGGTTGGAACCAGCGATGATTTGGGCATGTTTAGGATCCACCCGTGGTCTCTTAGAACCTGTATGGACAGATTGAGAGCACTGCTTAAAGCCTCCGCCGACCCTGCTTTTATTAGCAGGTCGTCCAGGTATGGCACTACATTCACCCTTCGGAGCCTGAGTAGTGACATCATTTCCGCCATTACCTTTGTGAAAACCCGCGGGGCTGTCGACAGGCCGAAAGGTAACGCCCGGAATTGGTAATGGTCGTTCCCCAAGGCAAACCTGAGATAGATTTGGTGTGGGGGCCAGATAGGAATGTGTAGATAGGCGTCTTTGACGTCTATAGAGGCCAGGAACTCCCCTCTTTCTAGGCTGGCGATCACAGAGCGCAAGGACTCCATCCTGAATTTGAACACGCGCAGGAAGGGGTTCAGTGACTTTAGATTCAGGATGGGTCTTACTGAGCCGTCTGGCTTCGGTACCAGGAATAAGTTGGAATAATATCCCTGGCCCTGCTCCGTGACTGGCACCGGTACAATTACCCGAGACTGAAGCAGCCTGGTAATGGCCCCCTGAAGGAGCACCTGATCTTCCTGGGATGCTGGAAGTGCCGACCTGAAGTATCGTCTGGGAGGGGGTTTGTCGAATTCCAGCTTGTAACCTAGAGAAATGAGACCTCTGGCCCAGGTATCCAGACCCGAGGCGTCCCACACATGGCTGAAATGCAACAATCGCGCTCCCACCGCGAGAGAGTCTCGTGGCGGGAAAACCCCGTCATGCTGCAGGCTTAGAGGAAGTCGCGGCATTTGGACGGTCCTGGGTGTTGGAGGTGTTAGGCTTCCTAAACTTGCCTCTCGTGCCCCTGCTGGCATTGGAGGCGCCCCTAGCCTTGGGGCGAAACCTGTTCCCACGAAAGGACTGCTGGGAAGCACCTGTGAAGGTACGCTTTGCAACCGTGGGGGCTGATGGAAGGAAGGTAGATTTTCCTGCCGTGGCTTTGGAAATCCAACCGTCTAATTCACTGCCAAACAGCCATTCTCCTGTAAAGGGAATACCCTCCACACTCTTCTTTGAGTCTACATCTGCAGACCACTGCCGCAGCCACAAGGCCCGTCTGGCTGACACCGCCATGGCTGAATTGCGCGCGTTAATTGCGCCCAATTCCTTTTGTGCCTCGCACAGGATTTTTGCGGTATCCTGAATGTGACGCAGGCTGTCCCCTATCTGGGCCACAGTCATGTCACCCAACAAGCCTTCCTGAATCTGGGTTGACCAGGTATGAATAGCCTTGGCCATCCAGCAGCTGGCTAAAACTGGACGCTGGGATGCCCCACTAGCCGTATATATGGACTTGAGGGTAGCTTCCAGCCTTCTGTCCGCCCCGTCCTTAAGGGTGGATACCCCTGGGACTGGTAACAACACCTTCTTAGAAAGGCGGGAAACAGAGGAGTCCACTACCGGTGGCTCCTCCCATTTCTTTCTGCCCAAAGGTTCAAAAGGATATGCATTTGTGAACCTTTTTGAAAGAGTAAACCTCTTATCAGGGTTTTGCCATGCAGCCCTGAAAGCAGTTTCTAACTCTGCCTGCTCAGGGAAGTACACTGGCTGTTTCTTCTGAGTCATGAAGAAAGGATCTCCTTCTGTGGATGCCTCTACAGGGAGATCTAAAACATCCCTAATGGCCCTGATAAGGGGCTCGGGACCATGTACTGCCGTCTCAGGAGCTGGTTCCTGCAGACCCTGCTCCTCACCCTCCTCCAATATGTCCTCATCGTCCTCATCTGTGTCAGGATCCATAGCAGTAGCCTGCCTCTTTTGAGGCTGTGCGGGCGGGGGAGGTACATTTTGGGTATGAAGAATATCCACCCTGGCAGATAACATGGACAATTCCCTCTGAACCCTCTGCGTTTGCTGAGTGTTAGTGGAAAGCTGTGAAGCCACAGAATCCAACAAGGTCTTTATGTTGGAGGCCCACGCAGGCTCCTGCTCGTCTGCCTGCGATTGCCCCGCAAGCTGTGGGGGAACCCCACTGATCTGGGTGTCAGCACTACTGGGCTGTGGTGACATACAAGCCTCACAAGTAACCTGGGACTGTGACTTGGGCACAAACTTGGTGCTACACACCATACAAGTGAACTTTTTCACCATGATGAGATAGTACTACAATGTCTGTAGTAACAAACACAACCCCCACGCAGTCACACACGTGCACACACTGCTGGATGTGTTTCCTCTGAGTGAAAAACAGACTATGTGCTTGCTTTATGCTGTGTCTGTAACTAAACAGTGGGGAAAAACAGAGCAATTGGGGAGCCAAGTGCACCCTTAACCTGAACTCACAGATCTGGGTGAGCTGGTAACGCTAAACACAGTGATATATAACCAACACAGTGTCTGACTAAGCTAGATAGCGCAGCAGCGCTAAATCGCTATAAAAACCTGCTGTCTCTGCCGTGCTGCAAGTACCCGGATCCACCACGCCAGTGAGGAGCCCTGTAATGGAGTCTGGCAGCGTGTGAAGAAGCAGGAAGTGACAGCGCGCGCCCAGCAGAGCTTGGTCCCGCTCTGAGTGAAGCCCCGCCCCCTTACACGGAGCTGGCGCTTACATATAATTATACTGACATTATTAAAGGTGTAAAATATATATATCATACATTATACCCTGAGGGGTGTCCCTGGTGGTCCAGCGGCAGCACCCCTATGCCAGTTATCAGACGCGGTGTTCACGCGGTCCCTGCTGGAGAGCCGCCATTACTAGCCGTCGTCTTGCCGCACCAGAAATGGCTGCGGGGACCCCTTGTGGGACCCCCAGCCTGTACTCACCACCGATGTCTTCAGACCTGTCAGGGGTGTGCGGCGGCTAGGGGACTTGCTCGCTACAGCGCAATGCTGTGCGGTGACAAGTCCCACGCAGGACTGGATTGTCCTGTAGCAGGGTCAGCTCTGCACCTGAAGAGGTCGGGGACTGACCCTTCCCCTGACACCCACGAAGCAGGACAGCTGTGTGGTCACTACAGCGCCCCAAAATAACAAACTTGAAAATAAATGTGGAAAAAAACTCTGGAGCATCCAGAAGCACTGCCTCTCCTGAGGCACATTTTTCAAAACTGACTAGTGGAGGGAGATTGAGGGGAGGAGCCAGTGCACCCACACTGAAAGTTCTTTTATGTGCCTGTCTCTCCTGCGGAGGTCTCAATCCCCATAGTAGTGAAGCCCAGTATCCCATTGGACGGTAGAGAAAAAAACAAAAACAAATGGATGATAAAGTTAGGTAATCAAACCAGTCAAGTAGTTCTATATAAAGTAGCAGCACAGCCATTGGAACACTCCTCAGTAGGGAAAATATGCTAAAGGAGAAAGGTGGCAAAGCTAGCTACAACCAAAGCTGCAGGGGAAAGAAAATGGGGGGGTTCGTAGGTTTGCATCCTAAACCTTCCTGTGAGGGAAGTTTCTGGCAAATGCAATTGCTTACCAGGTTACAGGGTTTGCTGCAAGTGGTGCTGCTCGTTCTTCTCAGCTGACATTAACCTACCTTTAAAAAAAACCTGCCTGAGAGGTTTTGGTGACTGACCCGCTTTTCTCAGTAGGACACCCTCCAAACCTCTCACGGATATTATATATAAAACCAACTAATCTAAACTAATTCCCCTGCCTTACTCTAAGCACTAAAGAAAAAAGGAGATATGGAGAGAAGTGGGGTAGAGTTTGTTTAGTGCCTTGCTCCTGTCCAAGCCTCCCCTACGAGTCAGCACTGCTGTGTACCCTAAATTAGATGTTTGTACATTAGTCCTAATAGATATACATTACATATATATGATTTGGTTGCCATCTAAGCACATATTGGAGTACCTCAATATATATTGTTTGTAAAGATTAGAAAGTAGTATCGCGCTGCCCCCAATAACCATAATGAGTATAACAAAGAAAAGCCTCTGCAAAACTTCAGTTCAGAGTTACTCTGCAGCAAAACTAACCTGGACATTGGAAGAATTGTCCTCTCTTCATGGTAGTCACTGTCACATTCGTTTATATATTCTTTGAGGACAGTCAAAACCCTGACCATTCTTATTGCTTCTTGCCTTGCACAATTAATACTGTCTTTGTCACCATCTAACACACATAATGTGTCATACGAGGCTTTCAAACGATCAAAGCAAGATTGAATGAAGTCCTCGTGTATCTCCACCTAGAGAAAAAAAAGTAAAATTAAATGAAATGCAAAAACAAAAATGTAAATTTCTGTTCAAACTTCTCATTTCCGCAACATTTCAGGGCTTGTTCTCATTATTTGCACATTAATAAATACATGAAGAACTTAAATAAATAGGTCAAGAAAGAACATTTAAAGAACTGCATTTTAAAATTTCAACAATGTGTAAAAAAAAAAAGTTAGAATTTTACAGGTGTTCTGCTTTGCCGCCAGTAAAGCAAACTGAATTCATAATTGAAACATATACCGCATGGAGAGACATGTCATACTTTCTTAAATTATGTTTTCTTAAATTTTCACCACCTTTCTCAGTGAATGTCTGGACAAGATCAAGTTTACTACTAAGTCTACAGTAATTTAGCATACAAAACAAAAAGGTTATAAAGGCAATAGGTAATACTAGCAGAACTGGTCATAAGGAAGATCAATTATTTGGCTATCCATTCTAAACTAGACTTGACTGATTGGATGCTAGGACTTATTCAAAAGGCTTTTTTCTCCTCCATGATGCAGTGATCACTATTAAGTCTAAGCCACTATTCTGTACAAGCCAAAACAAGCCATATCTACAGCAGTACCCTTGGCTGTGGCCTCCGGCTCATGAATAATTCTAAGGAGAAAACATTGCTACATCGTCAATCAAATTATACCGCATGCAGCCTCTTGCAGTGTAACTAAGGTTACATTGCTCTGATGTGAACCAGTCGGCCGCCGTATCGCTCTAATAGGAAGCGCTGTACCGGTTTACTAATGTCACAGAACTCCACTGCTTGAAAGATTTGTAAAAGAGGATTAGCTATGTACTTTTCCCCACTTGTACATCTTACAGTTCAATGTTGGTGCATGGCTGTCGAGCTGGCCCGACAGCCGTGACCCAGTCCCGCTCTTGGTCTGCTCGACCGAGAATTTGCAGACGGGATTCAATGTCCCGTCTGCAGTGAATCCTATTCGAAAATTAAAAAATACATGTTGGTTGTAAATATCAATGAGAATTGACATACATATGCATAACTTTTTTTTAGATTTAAAAAATTGTGCCAATAGAGGAAAGCTTGTTTTGAATCACCAGGAATGTACAATTTGCAAGTTTACCTGATTTACTTGTAACCTTGGACCAAGGTTGGTGTAGATTTCCTTGAGAAGATCTATTGCTCTGCTTGCAATGTCATCACTACCCTGAATTACAACCTACAATAAGACATAAAAAAAAAAAAACTCATAAGAAAATAGCTCTTATTTGGAAATCAGAATTGTATGCATTCAACTCAGTGGTTCCCAATCTCGGTCCTTAATGCATACAAACAGTCCAAGTATTAAGTTTAGCTATACTGTAGAACAGGTGAATTAGTTGGACCCTTTGTTATTTTGATGTAAGCACTTGCACTCAGACATGGATATCCTTAAAACCTCGACTGTTAGTGTGCCTTGCGGACAGAGGTTGGCAAACCCTGAAATAACAGGACCACATCAAAAAACATAAAAAGAATTAAAATAGATCACATGTAAACATGTGTTACAAAACTGTATACTGTAGTTTACTTAATTTTTCAGTTGCCGTCCTGAGCTTCTGTATAGTGCGTAAACAGTAACGCCCCATACACACTGGGCGATAAGTGACAGACATCGCTCATTTTAGCCATTCTGAGTGATATCGCTCATTTTAAAAATCGCTCAGTGAGTACGCACCTGCCAATGACCGAAACACACTCCCACGTGTCATTAACGACCTGTTCAGTCATCTGTGCATGCATCATGGCCCTCGTTAACAGTATGCTCCATCAGCAGGTGTGTAGGCACTTGCTGATGCTGGGACCCCGTTGCAGCCAACATTGAACACACTAGTGCAGTGGTTCCCAAACTGTGTGCCGTGGCTCCCTGGGGTGCCTCGGGACCCATGCAGGGGTGCCCTGGGTTGGTAGTCCAGGACCAACTCAAATTATCAATGGTTAATTATTTATGAGCAAAAGCAATGCTGGTGGCTGCCAATAATAAAATGTGTACAAACAGAAGCAAATCCTGTCCTTTACCACATACCTGACCCAAAGAATCACATATAAACCCAATCTAATACATTTATTTTTGGCCTAGGGGTGCCGTGAAAAAAATTGATGCTCTAGGGTGCCGTGATTCAAAAAAGATTGGGAACCCCTGCACTAGTGTGTACACACGTTGAGCATAAAATGTATTCAGAAACAATTTTCAAGTCTTGAAAATAACAAAATGCAAGATAAAAACATTCACACACTTTAGGGAGGCTAATCTATGAAAGCTTTATTTAGTAAATTTATCTTTGATGTCTCCATTTCATGATATTAAACCAACACTGTTGGCTAAATTGGAAGAATAAGGTGTGCCCAATGGAAAAGGAGACTACGGTTGTATGTAAAGAATATTTTAATTAAAGAATATTTAATTACAGTTCATGTGTAACATTACAACTACACATAATTGCCATTGACATTGATGCCGTGATCCCAGCATGTACAAAGGGAGTGGATGGCTTTAGTGCAGAAACTCCTGGGTTGCCGGCGGATCCAGTTTTCCATGGTGTCCTGCACTTCCTTGTCAGAGGTGAACCATTGACCTTTCAGTTTTGTTCTCATTACGTGATACAGTTTTCCAGTACATGGTTATCGAGAGGGTTCATAGAGTTAGCCCAACCCATACTTCTACTAGAACGCAACCTCAAATCATGCTTTTCCGCTACTTCAATTACCTCGATAAAGTGGAAACTCACCTATTTGTGGACTCTGAGATCGGTAATTTGGGCAGGTACTTTCTAGGTTACCTATACAGTTGTGCTCATAAGTTTGCATACCCTAGCAGAATTTTTGATTTTCTGGCCACTTGTCAGAGATTATGAATGATAACTCACAAACGTTTCTTTCACTCCTGGTTTGTGGTTGGGTGAAGCCATTTATTGTCAAACAACTGTGTTTACTCTTTAAATCATAAATGACAACAGAAACTACCCAAATGACCCTGATCAAAAGTTGACATACCCCAGTTCTTAATGGGTGTGGTATGATTCACCGACGGTCATTATTCCGAAGTCGGGATCCCGACTGCCTGGTCTCAGACAGCGTGGCCAGCGCAACAAAGCCCCTTGCGGGCTCGCTGCGCTCGCCACGCTGCGGGCACGGTGGCGAGCTACGCTCGCCACCTATTCTATTCTCCCTCTATGGGGGTCGTGGACCCCCACGAGGGAAAATAGCCAACGGCCGTCGGGAACCCGGCTGTCAGTGTTTTAACAGTCGGGATCCCGACATCAGGTTAATGACTGTCGGGATCCCGACTGTCGGTACCCCGTCCGGCAGCCGTTCTTAATACCATGGATTGCCCCCTTTAACATCAATGACAGCTTGAAGTCTTTTGTGGTAGTTGTGGATGAGGCTCTTTTTTTTCCCAGGATGTAAAGCTGCCCATTCTTTGCAAAAAGCCACCAGTTCCTGTAAATTCTTGGGCTGTCTTGCATGAACTGCATGTTTGAGATCTTCCCAGAGTGGTTCAATGATATTGAGGTCAGGAGAATGAGTTGGCCACTCCAGAACCTTCACTTTATTCTGCAATAACCAATGACAGGTCGACTTGGCCTTGTGTTTTGGATCATTGTCATGTTGGAACATCCAAGTACGTCCCATGCACAGCTTCTTGGCTGATGAGTGCAAATTTTCCTCCAGTATTTTCTGATAACATGCTGTATTCATCTTGCCATCAATTTTGACCAAGTTTCCAGTGCCTTTGTAGCGCACACATCCCCAAAACATCAGCGATCCCCCTCCGTGTTTCAAAGTAGGAATGGTGTACCTTTCATCATAGGCCTTGTTGACTCCTCTCCAAATGTAATGTCTATGGTTGTGGCCAAAAAAAATAATTTTGGTCTCATCACCCCAAATGACTTTGTTCCAGAAGTTTTGAGGCTTGTCTTTGTGGTATTTGGAGTATTGTAAGCGGGATGCTTTGTGGCATTTGCGTAGTAATGGATTTCTTCTGGCGACTCGACCATGCAGCCCATTTTTCTTCAAATGCCTCCTTATTGTGCATCTTGTAACAACCAGTTTTTCAGAGTCCTGTATTTCATTTGGTTATTTGAGGATTTTTCTTTGCATTCCTAACAATTTAGGCTCTTTATGGTTATGGCTATATTCAGCTTTTCCACTTGCCATTTGTTTATCTTATTATATTTTTATTTTCTTTTGTCTTTATATATAATGTGGAGGCGGTCTAATTTGTGATGTTTTTGACAATGGGGCTGGCCTGACAGGCTGGGCCTTCTTATGCTGGATAAATCTTATAGGGGTTAAGATTACAATTACTGTACATCAGAAGTCTGGCCTCAAGTGCATGCACTTGTGAGCCTCTTTATATTCTTTACCTTTGTTCTTTCATTTCTACAATTTATTCTTGTCTACTTCTGTTTTTCCCTTTTCTGTACTCCTCTATGTCCCTTTTCCTGTATTTTTAAGCCTTCTTGATCTGATTATTGTGGTGGGTGGGTGTATGGGGGCAGGTTGCCAATGTTTTCTCATTTCTAACCACTGGTTTCCTGAATGATGACTGACCTGCACATAAGAACCTGGAAAGCGGGGTGTCATTAATTCCCCAGCCAAACTGAGAACAATATTGATGTACTTAAAAGTAGTGTAAATTTCAATGTATACTCACACATAAAGATGTTTGTACCTCTATACATATGGTTGATTTTAGTTTATGATCCTAATCTGTGCTGTTTTAAATAGTGTTCTTCTAAACAATATACTTATTGGAGACACCCCTGAAGAAGTCCTAAGTAACTAAACACGTTAAGTGATTTTGAGAATATACGTGCAGAGTCAACTCCAACAAGGTTCACCCCCTACAGATAAATAAACTTTATTAATTTTGGATGTATTTATTTTTAATGTGTTATTAAGAAAACAAGTTTTTTTGATAACGGCTGATGTTATATCATCTCTTGGGTATATATGTGAAAAATAGGTCGTCAAGTAAGACGAGTTCACCAAATAGGTACTGATCAAACAGTAAACATTTAAAAGGCGCTCCCCTTACCATTCAAGTTTCATTTCTTTATCTAGTCTTTGTGGGCAAGGGATCTTATAGGGATTCAGCTTCCAATTTTATAGGTATAATCATTCAGTATATATATATATTTAGACCAATGATATTTTAGCACAATAAAAAGGTATTTTATTGGAATATATTTATCTCTATTAATCACACACACACATACACTTCTTGATCTACAGATCTCTAGATCACCACTCAACCTTTACTAGAATCAATCTCACTAAAAGTCTCCTGCGACATTCCTTAGAAAATGCACTAATGTCTATGGTACATACTAAGTACCCATACATACCACACTTTATAACCAGTGCTGAACAAAGTTACTCCTTACATAATGTAAGTTAGCATTCAATCATAGGAAATACCCTTTGCAACATTTAGAAATGTTTAATTGAATTACATCATTGCAATCAATATTTGTTAACGGTGTTAAAGCTAAAGATGAACGGTTTGGTACATTTCAGCTCATCTCTTTATGAAACTAATGGATAAACATTACCTTGTGCTAACTGGTCTAGCAGAGGAGAGGCAATGCACTGGATCTAACTAGAACCATCTGGTGTCATTTTGCATTATGCTAAGTGATAATGTTGTAGAAGTTCCTAGTTGTATATATACAGTCAAGTACTCTTCCATGACTTATTACTGTCCTTGTTTATGTTCTTAAATGTAAGCCCCAGTTTAGCATGAATATGCTCCTTGTTTGTTGTACAACTACTTGGAATTAAAATGCTAATCTTCAATTTGACAAATGGGTACACTCACCCTCCAAAGGTAATCAAGCCCTATCAGCTCCAAGTCATCCATCATGTAAGCCCGCCGCTTGGCTACAAGCTTTCCTTCTCGACAGTTCACAGCTTTGAAAAATCGTTCAAAACATTTCATGCCATTTTCTGTTAAGAGGGAGGGATCCAGCTGCAGCACATTGTTCTCAAAGAAGTCCTTATTAATGTCTGGATCTAGGTCTGGTTCATCGCCCATCAGCTTAGAGTACCACTTGAAACAGGCTTCACGATCGCAAAGGTAGGCTGCGTTCTCTGCTAAACATTTCCAAATCTGTTTTGCTTGAGGGGCACACAGCCAGAGCTGACCATCCTTCAATAAAAACCTGCATTACAAAGAAATAAAATCCCAAATAAATAAGTTAAATCACATTATTTATTTATTCGACAAAACTGAAATCTAACGCTCTGCACTTCTTGGCAACGCACAACATTACAATGCTACAAAAAGGCATGTAATGCAAAGTGAAACTAATCCGAAACATGATCAAAAATAGGTGCACATTGCAGATATACCTCAACAGGAAGTAAACACTAACAGAGGTCAAGTAGCGCTGCTAATGGATGTACCCTTATGAATTAAAATGTATTATAAAAAGGAGATGAAAAGAACACAAAGCAACTTAAAGGAGGAATATCAATTATTAAAACAGAAATATTTAGTTAGCACATTAGCATATACGTGCATTTCAGCAGAAATGCTGCAGAACTATTTTTGTGCAGCGTTTTAGGCAGGTGTGAAGAAAAAGTAAGAATACTTTAAAAACAGAAAAAAAAGTGTTAATTTTATATATATTAACAAAATTTAAGGTAAATGAAGCAAAATGTAAATCAAGTCAATATTTGGAGTGACCACCATTTGTCTTCAAAGGAGCAAAAATTATTCTAGGTAAACTTACACAAAAGTGAGGAAATTCGTAAGATTGCAGTCAGATGTACGATTGATCAGAAACGTGTGATAATCATAATTTTTACATGTAGGTAGAAACATAAATTAACTGAAAGAGGAACAGCTTGTAGGAGGGCTGAAAACTGGCTGAGGAACATATAAACTCTGAAAGTCATTATGCTTACTTCCCTTCGAAATAGGAAAAATGTTTGTTGCGAGTTGATGGCACTGCTAAAGAGAAACCAGTAAGAAACCAGTATCACGGCAGAAAGAGTCAGACTTCTGTCGATAACGGCCGTGGATTGTCGCGATCCAGGCCGCAGATCAGTCCACGGCCGTTTACGTGATCCAGGATTGAATACCCCCAAAATGTATATTATGTATATAAATATATTTCTGTAACTAAAAGCAGTCTGTTCGCCGAAGGGCTGGAGAGCGGTACAATAATGACTGTCTGCAGGCAACAGTGAAGAATAATTTAGGTTGATTGCAAGTTTCAGACTGCTTTTTCAGCAAATAGAGATCAGGATTTGGTCAGGATTAATGGTTACCCAAATGATGAGAAATACAAAGTACTTATCCATGATACATGACTGGCTCCAAATGAATTCTGCAGCACAACCTTAAATACACATCCAATGTCATTTAGAATGATCCTCAGTGTAAAAGATGAACAAGCAGTCCTGGAAGTGATGATCTGGTCCGAAGACAGCCCTGCTCTCAACATCAAGTCTGGGATTACCATGAAGAGACTGAATGATCTGAGCAGGTCTGCATCCACAGAAGTTCTGTGGTTAGTTCTCCAAGACTTTTGGAACAACCTGCTTGCAAAAACCATATGCAAGCGTATGCATGCTGTTTTGAAGGCAAAGGGTAGTCACACCAATCATGGATTTGATTCCGATGTCTCTTCTGTTCATTCACTTTGCATTTTTTTTAATTGATAAATTAATACCTATTTTTTAAAGCATACTTACATTTTTTCCACACCTGATTACATTTATTTTTTTACACAACACTGTAGTTGAGAAAAAACAAAAATTACCTCAGAAAATTTAGCCGTTCCTGGACTTCCTGTACATGACTGTAACGACTTCCAGGCCTTACAGTCTGTGGATCATACTCCCCATGTTCTGGAAAAAAAAAAAAAATTTCAATTACTATAAATCACCACTGCTTTAATTAAAGGTAAACAAATGCATTCATATGAGTCCTATACACAGAGACTGTTTTGGTCCAGAAAGTAATGACCTTTTATTGTTTTTTTTTCTACCCCACGCAGAACAGGCGCATGGCGGAGATGTAGATCAGGATGGGTGGAGGGGTGTGTCTCAGCTACACATTCCTGTTGGTGGCAGTTGTCTGTGAGCCTTTACAGTGTATGGATTGAGCTGTAAATAAAGTGTCCTTTTTATTTACCTCGGTCGATGTGCAATCAAGTTGTGCTAAACTTGGGAAAGTGGGTAGCAAGACCCTTGCCATGCTTCAAAAGGCTTTGGGAAAGAATCCTTGTCCAAGGTGCAAGTCACACATTGTTGCAGTTTAGGGAGTGTACCTGGAGTAGCCAGGTACAACGTGATAATGCTGCCTCAACCGCCCTACTGTCCGGATCTGGCCCCGGCTGACTTATATTCCCCTGGATCAAACGCAGCCTGAAAAGTCACTGTCTATGGTCTAAAAACAAAGTGGAAGCGGACATGATAAGAGCACTCAAGGACGTACCGATTAATGCCTGCCAAGAGGTGTACCAACTTTGGCAGACACCCTGGCAACAGTGTATTGATGCTCAAGAGTCATACTTTGAAGATGATTAAAGGGCCCCATACATCAGCAATTAATTGTGACAATTTTCAGATATGGAGAGGATTGCCACAATTAATTTTAGATGTGTGGGCTCCCTCTTTTGGCAATCCCAATCAAAATCGCCAATCGATTGCTTAATCAGGTTTTTAAACAGGTTTAATAATCTGGTATTATCTGCAGATCTTTTTTATATGTGTGGGCATTCCCAATTCGTCTTCTTCATCCATTTACATTATCAACAGCTGAAATGACAATCGATTGGGCAATTTCCAGATATGAAGATGCAATCTTTAGATGGAAAAATCTGCCGATCACTGAAATAAATCTGTAATGTGTGGGCAAAGTCAGATAGATTGTAAAATCCATTTATCGGGCCAAAAAATCCCTGTATCTGGAAATCCATAAATTGTGATTGCTGATGTATGGGGCCCTTAACCCTATGGGGGGTATTCAATGTTAGGCGTGCTCCCGCAGCCATCTCCCGATGGGGGAGATGGCTGTGGGGCCCTATTCAATGCTGTCTTCCCCGACAGCATTGAACAGGGGTTTTGCACAGAACGAGCCCGACAGCACAAGCTGTCAGGCTCGTTCTGCCGAGAAAAGCCGGAAATAGGCGAGTTCCTGGCCGGAGCTCGTCTATTTTCATCATCAACTCGCGGCCACGACCCCTTCTTGGCGCTCGGCGGCCGGGACATTGAATCCCGACTGCCGAGCTCCAGGCGAGCAAAACGAGAACGGGACATTGACATTGAATACCCCCCTTAGTATCTGAAAGGTCAATAAACAGCTTTTCCCGGATTTAAGCGTATTACTTTCAAGACTATCAATGAATGAATGCATGTATGTCTCTCTAAACCTATGGATTCAGTATTCAACATTACAATCAAAGATTAACAACTTTTTTCAATTACAATAATTAATATACAAAGACTGAGGCTACCTGGCCTCTGGATAAAGCAACATTAACATTTGAATGTGATTTACAGAGGATAATTCTATAAAAGCTGCATTAAAAATCAGGATCAACTCTAGCATGACCTGCTTTTTTATGAACTACCACGTGCTTGCATTACAGTAGATTGTAATGCTAAAAGCTTAGAGAGCATAGAAAACTAATTCAGAAGTCAAAACTAAAATGGGTTTAAAATCACCTTGTACTATACCCAAGCGAGGCAAAAAGCATATTATATACAATAGTAAAGATCTAAAATGACAGCTAGGAAAATTAAATTACATTTTCATGTAGACAATACCCGAAGTACTAATTCGAACAGAAGAAGTTAATATAATACTAATCACACTTTGGAGGCAGGCCTAATGAACTCAGAGGGGCAATTCAATTGTGCAACGAGAGCCAACAGGGAGCAATTAAGTTTTTCTGCCATAAAGGTGGGAATGCTGCCAACCTGCACTTTTCACATCACGCCCAGAACTTTATTTGGTTTTAGCAGTTTTACGCAGCTAAACCCAACACTTCTAGGAGCAATCCGCAAAATAACTGAATATTGTCCACAATTTCCCATCACTTGATTCATTCTCCCCAGGTAGTTGAAAAATATATATACAAATAGACATAAGCAACAAGTCTATAACAATGCCACACAGAACACACAATCCACTCCTGGGTTCTCTAAACAATAAAAAAAATATATATGTTAAGATTTCAATATATATATGAAATAATGGACTAACAAAGGCTGTGAATATAGATCACAATATTAAGGTGTCCACACATTAGGCTGATTTGTACTAACTAAGGACAAGTCGGCCCGATATCCCCAGAGCTCCCTAAGATTTGGCACTTCATGTGGCAATTTTTTTACATGTTATAACTTGCATGCAATTTATCACCTGTAAGCCCGGAGAGCGGCAGGCGGAGTGCTGTTGAATTGAAATATCCAATTCAAAAGACTGGGCGGCTGCTGATTGGCTGAGAGAGCGCTCTCTCATCTTTTGAACTTGATTTTTCCATTCTCGCCACACCATATTGGATGTTATACATTACTGGTGCTTAGCACCCGGGCTGTGCTGCAGACCGTCTGCCCCAAGACTCCGCCCACACATTGGATCTAACCAAATGTCATACATTTGCGATTTGAACCAGTTCTACAGCTCGATACCCCTTAATCTGAAGAAAATTAGGCCCAAATCGCATAGAACAGACAGAGTTTATACATCAATAGTTAATATAATAATGAAATAATTTAAAATAAGTAGGTTTTACTTTAAATATGATGGTAAAAGGAAGCGTAAGGACTCCAATACAATATTTAGGTTACCTTTGGAGTATTGCCGCATGCTGTCCATGTAGGAAGAAAGATTTTCAGCCACTAAAGTGACAAGGGCATGATTATGCTGGAGTTGGTTAATTAAATCATGGCGGTAGAAAACATGAGGGCTGCGCTGTGTCTGACTAAAATGAGAAAGAACAGATATTATGTAAACTAAAAAAAAACTGTGACTGCAGCTCACATTACAAAAAGGTATTTAAGAAAACAAAATCAGGAATTTTATGTTAGTAAACCACTTTTTAACAAAGATTCCCAAACTCAGGGCACCCTAACATTCCAGGTTTTAAAGATAACCAAGCTTGGTAATAGGGAACTTAATAAGCACCACAGTGCCTTGAGAACCACCACACTAACTTGATGCAGAACTAAATAAAAATAAAGCAATTGTGCACCACTAAATTATTTTATCAAGAGCAAATATAGAGCTGGATTCAAAGATGGACACAGAATACACAGCCCTTGTGCCATAATATGCCAATGCCACAGGCAGCATTTTCAGCTTCAGAAATCCATAGGTTATTAACATACTGGGAAATTTAAGCTATTAGGGCCAGTTAAGCTGCATCCAAGGATTCAGCCATTGACTCCAGCACACCCAATGGATGCCCGTTTTCTGGGACTCTTGCCGATGCTGCCAGCAACGTGTACTTCTTCATGCTACAGAATGTGGGGCACTACAAGCAATGCTTCAGAAAGGCATCTGCACAGATCTGACACAACCGGAGAAACGTTAGTTTACATACACCTATTAATCAGGCCCATCGAGTCATTTTCCAGAAGCTCTTCTTCTGTAGCCATTGCTACACTTTACAACGATAAATACATCTGATGCGTCGATTCTATTAGGTGCGCATGATTTGCGAAAACGTGAATCATGGCATGGATGCCCATACTGGTGGACGGATATAGCCTAAAAGCGCTTGCACCTCCATTGGGTTGCGAGCAATTTTAAGTGAATTCGGCCGAGTGAAGGGTTCGAGAGAATCTTAATAGGTGTGTCATTGCCAGCGTTTAAACACAATGGAATGGCACCTCGCACCCTTCATGCTTATAAGATTGAGCTGTTAGTCTACTAACAATAGAGCAGAACAATAAAATAAAATATAATATAATATATATATAACATTGCAGAATTCATATAAATCAGAATTTAAATTTTTCATGCAGGAGACATGACAGACAGCACAAATAGTTGGCTATGCACAAATCATTTAAAGAATGAAGATGGGAACAAATTGCCCATCGCACCAATCAGCTTCTGAAAAACATTTTTTTAAATTGGTTGCTATAGGCAACTTCTCCACTCTTTGAGGCTTGATACATTCCTCCAAGCAATCCAAGTTAAGTCCCTAAAGCCAATTATAAAACCTAAACACGTTAATGTCAAAAACCTAGAACTAAATTTTTGGCTTCATAACAAATTTATGCATCTTGCTTAAAAGTTTAATTTGGAATCCTACCTTAAATTTTGTGGTGCTTCACCAAACAAACTACAGATTTCTCTAATTTGCTTCAATGCTGGAATGACCCACTTGTCATTTGTACGCAGTTCTTCTATAAAGCGATCTATCCACTGAATTTTCTGCGTGTCTCGATCCTAAAACAAGGAAATGAGAGAAGAATATTTTTCGAGGGAAAAAAAAAAAAAATCTTTCCTGCAATCAAGTTCTACTTGTCAGCAAATATTATAGATACAATAATTGCCACATTAAAGACATGGTGATGAATACAATACAAAAGATACATAGTTCCTATGGTAAAGCCTTATTTATTTAGCAACCTAGACAAAAAATGTAAAATGCCATTAGTACTGTTAAACCCAACCCAGGAAAAACACCCAAAATATAAAAATGAACCTACTTTACTAACCTGCGAGCAGCTATAATCCAAAATTTTAATGTGGGCACTCAAGGCTTGGTCCATTATATCAACCGGTACATCATCACTGTGAGCTAAATTCCACAAAAGGTTCAAAACTTTATGAGCCATTACGCCATCTTTGTCATCTTCTGCTAGTCGCCGTATCAACTCCAGCAGCTTTTCCCGTTGTTTTTTACTTGCGTTTGTCCAACTGGCCTAAAAAATAAAAAAAAAGTTGACAGAACTGAAAGTTAGCTAAATATATGTACTATAAAAAAAAATTAATTGGGGAGAGTGTAAAATAAATATTTGCAAAGTCTCTTTTGGAGTTATTTTTACTAATATTTGAAGGCAGAGACTGGTACAGCCTAATCAATAGCATTTTTTTAAATGCGTCAGCTGCAAAAATATTTACAGACAATGAGCACACAAATACAATAGTAAAATAAGCCGTGAAATATTTTTTTAAATCACAATCATGATAAATTTGATGAATAAAGCTAACCAATTTTTCATTTAGGAATACAATGGGCAGTATTCAATGGTTTTTGTGAGCTGTAACGGCTCACACAGTCAGTATTTAACTGACCCTACTGCACACACCGTTTCCACCTTGCTAGGTTTTTACAGTGACGTGGAAACGGCGTGTGCGGCCACCAAAACAGTGAGGCTCGTGGCTAAATGCAGCGGGCTGCCTGCATTAGCCGCGAACCTCACAGTTTGGGGGAATCCTCGCTGTCCTCCCCCAGAACATTGAATACGGGGAGTGACAGGCACGGAGGTCAGTTTTAAGAGAGGGTCGCCTGTTTTCGGTGATCCTCGACGTTTAACCCCATCGCTGACTGCATTGAATACAGCCCAAAGATTGCTAGACGAATCATAAACAGTTCCAACCTACTTAAAAATCAAAACAAATATTAAAACATAATAAATATGATTGAAGCTTTTATATAAAAGCATATACCTTAAAGCAATCAAATAGATGGTCAAGTTGTTCTGGGGAAAAATCCCATGCTAGTTTTGCAAGTAAATCATGGACATTTTTTACAATGGCTTCATGTTTTCCTGCCTGCAAAGGAAAAGCAACACAATGCATACTTAATATGTGCAAAGATAATCATATAAATTACATAACTTGCTACAAGGGATTATTGGTCAGTAGGCCCCCTTTATGTATAGAAATAATCTGTTTTATGAAATGAAATATTTTATTATTGTACACAACTACAATTTAGAATTACTTTAAGGGGAGCAAACACAAGTGTTTCTTTTGATACCAAAGTTCAATATATAGGTTTTCATTTATTGAAGTTAAAAAATAAAATTTAAAAGTGCCTTTTAAATAAATGTTTTTTTGGGGATTCATTTGCTAGAAGCCTTCAGAAAATGATTTCACAACCAAAACGGATACCGTATTTTTCACTCTTTAAGACACACCTAGTTTTAGAGGAGGAATTAGGTGCTTCTTATAGAGCGAAAAATATGGGGAAAAAATATTCTGCACTGGTGGCCTCAGCAATTGCTGCAACCTGCACCCACTGGTATGTGGGGGGGAGGAGACATATTGTAGGGAGATTTCTCTCCCAATAGGAGCAGGCTGCGGTGGGTGCAGCTAAAATATGTAATCTACCTCCAGCAGCCACAAACATAGAAGCCAGCACCTATGGGGAGAGACTTCTTCCTGTGTGCACATTGTCATTTGCCCTCATGTCCACTCCTCCTCACAAGGGTTATCAGTGGCCGGAGAGGGGAACCAAGTTAGCATCTGACCTAAGGCCCCCGACGTGTGCCTCCAACTAGGCAGTGTATGGGTTCATACCTGTTCAGCCCACCAGCATTGGTCGGCAGGTCAGCCTGAATCAAGGGTGGCAGGTCTCAGTGCAGAGCTGCTGTGTCTTCCGCTTGCCGGCGGCAGAAGTTGAAGCATGGGTCTGTGGTGGCGCCACTGGCCAAGAAAGCATGGGACATTGGTGGTGCCGCTGACGGGGGACCACAGGACAAACGGCACAACCGGTCAGGAAACAATGTAACATATGGGCGCACTGACGGGGAGGCATAGGACCCCAGTGGGTGGGAGTTTGGGACATATCTGTGCAGCTGAAGGGGGAGCATAGGGCGGTAGTGCCACTGCCCGCGGCAATAGATAAAAAAAAAAAAAAAAAAAAAAAAAAAACTTTTCCCAGCTAGGACCTCGGGCCCCCATAGCAATTGCATCCCCTGCATAGTTACGCCACTGGCGAATGTGATATGATCAGCAGGGTTCCTGCGGCAGATGGGAACTAGTAGCGCTACCAGTTCCCATCTGCTGCAGGGACCCAGCCGATGATATCCCATCTGCCGAACGGACCCATAGCACACTGCATGAACCCCGCTCCCCGGATGCTGCTGACAAGTACCAGTGGGGGGGGGGGGGCGCTCTGCTGCAGCACCAGCATCCAGGAGTTTATTTGCAGGGTTTTTCAGTATTCGCTCCATAAGACGCACACACTTTTCCCCCACTTTTTTGGGGAGAAAAAGTGCGGAAAACACAGTAAGTTAGAATAAATACGACTGCCACTTGATCGAGAAGCAAGCAGGAACCTAACTCTAGAATTCCTAAAAAATATCAGAAAAAAAAAAAAGGGGAAGAAAACCAGTGAATCACCTGTGCTGCCCAAATGTTGTCTAGATCCTGCAGCGTTAGGGCTTTTTCTTTGATAACAAACCTAAGAATTTTTTCTAATTTTTCCACATACTGCGGTTGATGAAGGCTATCACGTAAAACAATTGATAGGATATTGTTCTGTTGGATCCATTCCTAAAATGATATTGCATGAACACAAAGAAAAAAAAACAAGACGTTCTTAATCTCAAAGTCATTAAAAAAAAATACATAACAAAATGTTAAGCAAACATTTAAGTTAGCCACATTGATTTTTCCAGACTTGAGACTATCCGCTTTCAGAACAGCTGTTTAACAATCAAGTTGTTTGCAACTACAAAAACATATACAGATGGAGCAGCTCTCATTTTAGCTGCTCCTGGTGATAGAATTGCCATCTGACAACTGTTTCTCAGCCACCAGAAAAGCACACCCGTCCTCCACCATAGCTGCCTGCACTCCCCCACTAACCCTGCCAGTCTCCCTGAAGCGGAGATGGGCAGGGAATATACGCTCCACGCCACCATGTGACAGGGATGCGTGTGAGCGTGAGACTCTTACGCAGCCCCATCCGATGGAGCGCCTCTTTGCCAGCTCAGGGAATTTGGCGATTCCTTAAGCTGGCTGGGAGGCGCTCCATCTGTATGAACAAATAATAAGATTAGAAAAATACCCAGGTCCACCAACCCAGCATTATTAAGGGTTTTACCCGAATCGGACTCAGGTTGCTGGGCAGTGTAAACGGGTAACCGGGGGTGGAGCGACAAGGGTCTCATTTACACTATAGGGTGGAGGCAGCTTATGCTCCAAGCGCTGCCTCCTCCCCTTCCCCCCGATGAAGCTCCACCCCATGTAACATCAGTGATCTGGCTTATTGCTAGGTCGCTGAGAGGTGCTTCAGCTCGCAAATGCCGGGTCGCTCCAGGGATGGACCCGTGTCCAAATACCTGATGCAACTTGGCATTTGCGATGTGAAAGGGGTATAACCCGGGTTCAACCAACCCAGGATTTGAACCAGCGTTAAAAGAAGGGTTCAACCCAGGTCATTGTGTAGTTAAAGCTAAATACCCGGGATATTCGACCTGGGTTTGTGAAAAAGGATGTTGATTTGCTGGTTCTGTTGCCATGATACCAGCCTGAGCACATGTGCATTTCCGGTACGGAGCACACTGTATTCAGAGACCACTATATTATTACCAGAGTATAGCTATTTTCTACACTTTGCTCTTTAAGAATGGCTAACTAGAGCAGTGAAGATGTGAGGGAGCAGCTGCGGATCAGGGTTCAGGAAGAATCACAGGCTGAATCAATACAGTGAAAACAATCATGTGCTCTGGCATGTCAGCCATGAATGTTGCACTGCTCAGAGCAATAGTCAATACGATGGAATATAAAAACCAGAAAATGATATTTCATTTCTGTCTGTCGTTACTTACTGCCATACGTTCTGCAGTCAGCCACTCCTCCTCCTCTGGATTGCCATGTCTGTGTGTATAGTACGATACACTTGATATAACTTTGTTCACTTCATTAAGTGCATTCATTTTTCCATTAAATGAAGAAATTTGTAACAACCTAGAAAATAATCATTTTAAAGCAGAATTAGTTTCTTCAGAAAAGCAACTTTTCATGACAAAATAAGAGTGTAAGAGACCACTGGGTAGAATAATAAAAAACGAACAGGAGTACTTTTTTCTACTGTATGTTCTCCATTTTTACAGAGAGAGAGAAAGAAAAAGTAGTGACACTCTGTTGGGTCACTCTTATTTAACAAAAAAGTCTTTATTTAAAAGATATACATTTTATGGTTACACATTGAAAGGACATGTTTTTGACAAACAGTCTCAGTTGACATAACATATTATAGGAGTAATAGTACAAAAACTCAAGGAATAATATAGGTTATAAAAACAATTAAACAGCACGATCATGCAAAAACATATACAAAGTGTTCCAGCCAGTGTGTTGTTCTCAATAAGGGATTGTATTAAACCTGTTAATCATTGCTATACAGTGGCTGTATTTTATTAAGCAAATAATATACATTTAGGTCTAAAAATATTAATAAAAAAATGGATTTAAGGTTTTTTCCGGACAAGGAAAAACAGAGATGGTGAAAATCTATAGATAGCAAGTAATTACAATTGGGGTACCACATAAGAAATCTTCATACATCTTTAAGATTCTGTACAAGGGTAGCACAATGGCAATGAGGGATCCATTAGGTTCCTAAGATTATAGGATAAGTCAAATGTATATGATGTATCAGGGGAGAGAGATCACCAGGAGGAGAAAACAAGAAAATAAAAACTTGCTTTTCCATGTTCTGTTTCTACGGCTTATCCATGTGCTACAATGGAACAGTGAATGAATGAGTGAGGGTACAGAAAACAGGGTCCAAGTTTGAGTGAAGAACAGAGCAGTATATGGGATCTGCTGTTGTGTATTGGAGCCAGTGTGAGACCTGGCTCCAATATGCAACAGTAGTGACTAGTGCTCATTCTAGCACCCTCCATCTTTGAACACCCATGCAGTCCTCTTCACTGCCTGGAGTGTCGCTGTCTGCTGTGGTGTTTGTAGCACAGGTCTGGTTTGCATATCAGTGCTGATATACAGACCACACTGTGCTAGAAGCACTAAAGCAGACAGCGACACCCCAGGCAGGGAAGAGGAACTGCATGGGTTTTTTAAGATGGCGAGTGATAGAATGAACACTAAAAAAGCAGATCCCTTATACTGATCAAGTCAAAAATCTTTAAGCATGAGGCTTTTATAGCCAGATTAGAGTATGAATATATAAACAAATACATACCTAAGTATCATTTTAAGTCTAAAAATCTCTAAATTTTTGACAGTTTCCTCTTGCCCAGGAACTCGGGAAGCTAAGTTTTTAAGGGATTTTATTATCATGGACAGAGCATCATTTTTGGCTTCATTCTTTGCTTCTTTTTTCAACTCCTCGTCAGTTAGATTTTCTAGAAACTGAGGAACCATTTCTATAATTGGAAGAAAATACTTCTTGACTGTGTGGAGAGTTAAAAAATCATAGCATTGTCCAAATGGCCTAAAAGGGAAAAAAAATAAAAATAAAACATTAATACAACCTCAAATAAAACATTTTTGAGGCAGCTACAAAAGTGTGTCTGGAACTCCCACATACCGCCTGCTTCCTGGTGAAGAGGGCAGGATAAGGAGATTATAATGGGGATTTGCAGCTTTCATTCAAAGTAATGGAATGGCTTTATGTGAATTTGCAGAATTTATCCGCACCCCTTTCCTGTGGACATTAATCACCACCACTGGCAGTGGCAAACCGTGTCCTCTCTGGGATTGTTCATTAGAACAAACTTCAAAATTAGCAAGTATGGTGTTTTATCACATCACATGACACATGCCTACATTTTTAAATTAAAAAAACTTTTCTATATCTATATTGTCTGCAGATTTTGAGGTAACCCATTCCATTTTATATGCCATCTGACAGTTCAGATTCAAAAAGAAAAAGCTACATTAGTGTGGATTTAAAAAACAAAATTAATATCTTACGTTAAAACATCTTTGGAGCCAAAGCAGGCTCCCATCTAGCACTGTATATGAAATCATGAATATGACAAAGTGAAAATGAAAGCCAATGTACTGGAATACATACGGATCTCTGGTCTGGATGCGTCGGTTAGAAGAGCAACCGCTGTAACTCGATGGTCAGAATCCCAACAAGGGCTCGGTAAGTATACGGACCCTCTCCCTCTAAAAGTGCGTACACACGGGGCGATATATCACCGAGCGATATATCGTTCAATGCCCCCTTTCCATCGGCGACCAGAGGTAATCAGCTGGTCGCACTGCGGCCAGCAATTAGAACGGGGCAGAAAACGGGAGCACGCACCCGGTTATTTATCGCTGGGGCACACTCCCATCACTGGCAATATTAGCAAACATCGCTGCCGTGTGTACACGGCTTACTCCCCCCCTACTAAATGCCTAATCCAGTATAAAATCAAAGAATAAAAATGTCCCCCTTAGTATATTCGTGTTTTGTTCAGTGGTAAAGTAGAATAAGCCTCGTCTTTAATTACATGGCACAATTTTAAATATCAAACAAATATAATTATTTGCAACTTACTTTATGAGAGCAGCAATGATTTGAACATTCAATGCAGAGCCATTCATAAATCGATCATGCAGGATCTGAAACCCATTTAATGCTCCAAATTTGTTTATAAGGTCTACTAACCAACCCTGCAAATGAAAGAGCAAACACATTATTCAATTAAGTTAGTTCTTGCAAACCGACATACTTCCATTATCTTCTATGAAGTACGTCTGAATATAAGCCTATACCAATTTTTTTTTTTTTTGGACAGTAACAGGCTTGTCAATTGATACACACATAGATTGCTTAAATGCAGGATCACTGTAGCCTTCTCCAAGAAACGTCTAGAGAAACTGATTAAATTTAAAAATCAAATTATAAACGCAACTATAAATAAAGAACAGTCACTCTTTGGGCGTATAGGTTTTTCTAAAATGTTTGCTGTTCCTACCAGAAGATAGGAGGAAGGTGTTACCTCTCCCACAAATATGGAAGCCTCCATCATGAAGGCCTGACTAAAATTAACATTTGCGCAACTGCACTACTCGTATGTGGTCTTACGCCACTTGTATGCTGTGAAGTATTTTAAGCAGAACACCACAGATTGCGCCAGTATTGACTACTGTGGTATGCAGCCATCTTCTACATCTACCGAGAGCTGTAATTCGCACCAGCTGCTATTTAGCAAAGATAAACCAGATTTTCAAAACCTTTTCACACATTACAACATTGTTTCTTGGTACTATATAGTCTTGGGTTGGGTCCCAATAACACAAGCGATCTGAATAGTCACACCAAAATTGAATCTTCATGTAGAAGAAAATCACTGTACAGTACATGGAACACTGACAATTATTCTCCTAGGTAACTAAAAAATCCCTTATAAATAAATGGATTGAAAAAAAAAAAAAACCCAAGAAGAGTGACAAGTGATCAGATGCAGAAATAAAAAATCACATTGAACAAGAGATTACAGTACTGTATAGTTACGGACATAAGAGGGTTGCATGTATTTTTCTACAATAGAGTTAGGACATGCCTACAAACAAATACAGAAAAAGTCAATCCCAAGGCGCAAAAATTCTCTACTTCAGCCGGGTCCGAAAGATCGGGATCACCACTCAATCCCTGGTTTGGCTGGTTGTTTCGGAACAAATGGACCAAGGGCGATGTAGAGTCGATTTCACACAATTGAGTCCCACCTCCGTTTGAAATCCGTACGGTGTATTTATATAGAAAAGAAAGAATACAATGTATGAATTCTCTCTTAGTTATACTTGGGACACAGAGAAGGGTATATATCCCAAATGCGTACCTCACTCACGCAAGAAGTAGGGGTGTGGGTGTATAAAGGTTTCTTTACCACACACTCAGGGTCCACCACATGTGATTGAGCCGCACTCAGAATAACTGCGTACCAGTACTCACTGATGGAATAGATGTTAACCTCACATAAAGGTATCTTTTTTTCATAAAGGTATCTTTTTTTTTTAGTGACTATTTCAGAGTCGCTCCAAACCAGATTTTCCCTCAACACCGATGTTGATATGTAAAACAGAGGAATGGGTCATATGTAGATTTATTTGTGAAAGAACCGTGTTTTTCCACTAACAAAGGGGTGGGATCTCTGATGCGTACCGTACTCACAGTAAAAAAACCTATACCAGATGTGTAGCGGTTTCTTTGAATCAGGCATCCAGGGTCACCACAAGTGTATAAAGTCACTTTCAAATTGTAAGCATACCATACTCACAAGGACAATAATGGATATAAGTATATAAGGGTATCTTTTCCTAGTCCTCATTAAAACTTCCCAGGCTTAAAACGATCTCTCATCTCAGTAGAGGAGAATCTACTGTATGCTGTGGTGACTTGGAGTGTGTCTTATATCGGTAACCAGTCTGGGGTGAATGGCCATTGCCCCATACACAGGAGTTCTTTTCCTTTTGAATACCATGCTGAGATGAGAGATCGTTTTAAGCCTGGGAAGTTTTAATGAGGACTATGAAAAGATACCCTTATATACTTATATCCATTATTGTCCTTGTGAGTATGGTATGCTTACAAATTTGAAAGTGACTTTATACACTTGTGGTGACCCTGGATGCCCGATTAAAAGAAACCGCTACACATCTGGTATAGATTTTTTTGCTGTGAGTACGGTACGCATCAGAGATCCCACCCCTTTGTTAGTGGAAAAACACGGTTCTTTCACAAATAAATCTACATATGACCCATTCCTCTGTTTTTACATATCAACATCGGTGTTGAGGGAAAATCTGGTTTGGAGCGACTCTGAAATAGACACTCAAAATAAAAAGATACCTTTATGTGAGGTTAACATCTGTTCCATCAGTGAGTACTGGTACGCAGTTATTCTGAGTGCGGCTCAATCACATGTGGTGGACCCTGAGTGTGTGGTAAAGAAACCTTTATACACCCACACCCCTACTTCTTGCGTGAGTGAGGTACGCATTTGGGATATATACCCTTCTCTGTGTCCCAAGTATAACTAAGAGAGAATTCATACATTGTATTCTTTCTTTTCTATATAAATACACTGTACGGATTTCAAACGGAGGTGGGACTCAATTGTGTGAAATCGACTCTACATCGCCCTTGGTCCATTTCTTAGGACATGCCTTATTATTCCCCACAACTAGCTTTACAGGTAAGGTGAAAATAAAGTATATAATTTACTATATAATATTATATAATTTTAGCCGAAAAAAGGGTTCCAGGCGGCTGACAGAAAATGTCTAGTCAGACAGTCAATAGACATTGACAAAACTAACACATGTAAAATGTTGACATGAAAACTCAATGTGTACATGGATGAAACGCGTAAAGTGTGTGACGGTCCCGTTTGACATTTCTGGTTGTCGATCCTCCTCCCTGGATATCTGGACCCTCGAGCCGGCACTTGGTCTCCAGTGATCTCCCTCTACTCCAGCATTGGTGAGAAGCCAGGTTTTGAGGAGTTGCCCAGCAGTTATTGCCTTTGGGACATTTTCTATGCTTTTATTATCCTGTTCTATGTGAGTGCATTTTTTAAATAAATTCTGTTTATCAGTTGAACGTATTGCAAGAATTGTCTTCCCACTTTGTGGTCTCCTTGACATCCTAATTAAAAAAACGATATTTGGATGCCGTGGAGGTCACTTCTTATTTCAGAATACTACCATATCCCAAGTGGTGATGAAAGTATTGAATGAAGAGCCCAGCTGTAATTGCCGTGGGAATTTTCTAAAGTGCGCTTTATATACCGCCTGTTTGTGAGTGCATCTTGTTGAATAAATAATTTTGCCAACTCTTAAAGAAATATTTCACCAATTGTTGTTGTATCATCTCCAAAAATCACTCCAAATTTGGAGTCTTTTTGGGACTGTTTTTCAGATAACCAGAGGACTATTTATATGGGAGAACAGCCAACTGTTCATTTCTGAAGTTATGTATATCATTCCATATTGAATTTTTTAGTGTTGAGATAGATATATATATATATATATATATATAACATTTTAGAGAGAAGTAGGCACTCACCAGCACTGAGATTGTGCAAAAGCAAATAAGTTTTTCAAATCATCAGGACATCAAGGAAGTCGACGTTTCGGCCCTCAACAGGGGCCTTTGTCAAGACCAAACACACGGATACAGCAGCAGACAAAGTGCTGTATCCGTGTGTTTGGTCTTGACAAAGGCCCCTGTTGAGGGCCGAAACGTCGACTTCCTTGATGTCCTGATGATTTGACGAATAAAAACTTATTTGCTTTTGCACAATCTCAGTGCTGGTGAGTGCCTACTTCTCTCTAAAATGTTATTACTGGGATGGATAATCCTCTAAAGCGGAGCACCACCCTGTGTCTTCTTTAAATGGACTGAGTGCGGTTCCTTCTCCAATGTGTGTGTGTATATATATATATATATATATATATATATATATATATATTATATATATATATATATATATATATATATAGTTATTAGAGGGTAGCGCTTATGGGGTTCTGAATGAATTCTTTTTTTTACACAGTATTTCCTATGGTGCATGACAAAACACCATTTTCATTTAATACCCTAGCTGCACATCCTCCTAGCGCTGGTTTCTAGAAATATCTTTTCTATCTAGTCTGTGTATATATTCCCCCACAAGTCTGCTGAGTGCTGAACTCAACACAGGCCGCATTTGATTTTTTGTATAAGGGGCTTAAGTACTTAAAACAACAAAAGTTCTTGATATCTGCCTAGTGTATAGGTCTTGAATAATCTGATGGTTTATACAAAAAAAAAAAAAAATCATTTTACTAGTCCAAACCGAATTACTCCTTTTGGGGGGTATTCAATCTAGGATCACGGCTGTCGATCCCTGCCGACAGCCGTGATCCTGGCCCGTTTGCGGTCACAGCCTGACCGCTGAACGACAGGTGGGATTCAATGTCCCGCCTGCTAATCGGCACAAAGGGGGCGTGGTCGCGAAAACGGCTGTGGATTGTCGATCTGCGGCCGGGCTCACAACAATCCATGGCCGTTATCGGCAGAACGGGCCCGTTCTGCCGTGATCCAGCTTCAATGCTGTCGCTAAAGACAGCATTGAATAGGGAGCCGCCGCTATTTCCCCAGTCGGAAATAGCGGCGAAACATTGAATACCCCCCCCCCCCCCCTTTGTGTGTTAAAAGAGGTCATATCAGTGTCCCTGCAGAAACTGCTTTCACATTCTGTTAGGATTTAAGACTTGCTGGATTTGGAGAGAGCTGTGAAAATAGGATTATATTATGGACTGGGGCAGAGTTTGTGGGCTAAAAAAATGTGATGGCGCAAAGTGAAAGTACAATGCAGACGCTGTCATTTTGAAGGGCTTATAATTATTGTATATATTTTTTTTTCATTCCACTGTTCAATTACCTTAATGGTGGAACAGTTATAAATCCAGACTATGCTAGAAAAAGAGCACCCCTTGCCACTAATATTACTGCAGCTTAATAAAATGGGTAGTCAGCAAAAAAGTATCATTGGATCATAGGTTTTGACAGAAATGGGCAAATCACATTCCCAGGGATCCCATGCAGCCCGACTAGCTGTAACAAGGAAGCCACATTAAAAATAAAAAAAAGTTGCATGATATTCTTTAATATACTTGGAAATAAAAGATTTAAAATGTTTCTCCTTTTAACAGGTATCTCCTGGAGACAACAGACACAGTAACTAATATAAATGAAATAACCACGAGACATAACTGCTGCACAAGTTCAGAGAAGACTCACTTTTGGGGAACGTGGGTCTGGAGGACGGGCAAACAGCTCATCTTCTGCTAGTTGCACTCCAGCTGGAACGGTCTCTGATGGACGTGTACCATTGTAAATATGAAATTTACAATGAGGATTTAAGGCCATAGCAAGAAGTTCAAGAAGAGGAAACCAATCCTGGGAAAGCTTGGCCACACATAGCTCCACAAGGCGATGAGTGTTGTTAATAATACACCTCTGTTTAGAGAGAAGGGAAACTACTATTAGAATCATGACTGAAAGAGGACACCTCACTTTACGGCTGTAAATCGAGACCCAAGCAAGTTAAAAGTACTGTCTGGCCAGAAACATATCTGAAAACTAGTAAGTTAAAAAGTCATTTGGAGATAAAGATGAAAACATGTTGCAACAAATTGCTTCTCATGGCCCACCAGACCCTATGAGACTCTACTAGCTTTGCGCATCTTTATGTTTTGGTCAGAACGCCAAGCATCTAGGAGGCTCTTGGCGCTTTCCTAGATGCATCGCTTTACAACTGAAGCTGGGTACACACCTACAGAATTATCTGTCTAATCTGTCTGACAAAACCAAAAATCTGGAAATGTATATGAGCAAATTAGAATCAATATTGGCTCCCAAATGCTGGAAAACAGTCAAACAATTGATTGGATAAATTTCTTATTAAAATATAACCGATTTATAACCGATTTGTATGACCATCCATTGCCTGGTTTCCAATGTTTAGGAGCAAATTATTTAATGTCATTTGTTCCCATACATTTCCAGGTTTTCGTTCCCACCAGATAGATTGGACAGATAAATCTATAGCTGTGTATTGAGCTTTAGGCACATTTCAGGCCAAAAAATAAAGAGACACGATGCTAGCAGAGTATAATGGCACCTGGCGGTTCACCGGTATCTAGCCGTGTGTGGCATATTAAGGCTAAATGTATGAGGACACATTTGTTTATGAAATAGGACAGTGGTCTGACAAAAGTCATATGGACATTTTATCTTGGGTCAAAGCAGAGCATTGTGCTGCATATAACAGCTACATTTACAGCATTAAATGCCATTTCTACATTGCAGCCATTGATCCAGACATCATTATCAGCTGATGTGCTACACAACATACTTTAGAACATAATGAATTAGGAAGTAATTACAAGGGAACCAGCAATCAAGACAATTATCCCATCCTAGGACAGATGTACCTTATACCCCTTTTACACCAAGCCTTTGACCAGAATATTACTTGAGCAACCAAGATCCAGGCCTAATGTTAAAGCAGCTACTCGAGTTTAGAGCAGTGGGTCATGGTAAGCGCCAAACCCAGGTAAGCCTGCAGCAAAAAGAGAGATGTCCTCTCCAAGAACCAGCAAAGGGATGACCTGACAATATCCATCTTGCAGTGTGAACACTGTTTCAAGCCATGTCATAGATGCTAATAAACAGTGTTCATTAGCTCAGGATAAATTTCAGAGTAGGAAATGCTGGAGTTTACCATGGTAAGAACTTGGGCCACAAAATATCCTCAGATACTAAAAACAATTTACCAGTGGTATCAGTTATGCTCCTTTCAGACCGCACTTAAAACTGGTATTTTGCCGATTTTTAACCGTTTTAAAACGGTAATCTGCGCGGTCTGAAAGGTGCAGGACCACTTTACCGTTTTCCAAAAAAACGTTTTTATAAAACGGTTAAAATGGAGGGTCCTACCCGTTTCAGACCCGGTATTTTGGCATCAAAAATCGGGTCTGAAACTGTATTTAGGACCCAGCCAATGAGCTGGGTCCTAAATTCAGCACAGTGAATATTTAATGATCGCTCATTAAATATTCATAGCACTGGAGCCGCCCCCCGCGCGTGGGTTAACATCCCCCGACTCTCCCACCCACCCACTACCCCGCAATGTGTTAGGAAACCTGTGGCAGGGCATATAGATTGTAAGCTTGCAGCAGGGCCCTCTATCCTCCAAGTCTGCCTGTTACCCAGTTTGTTTTATCACTGTCTACTATTGTAAAGTGCAACGGAATCTGCTGCGCTATATAAGAAACTATAAATGAATAAATAAATTGCTGGGAATTTTAGTTCATTACAGCTTCACGCTTTTATATGGTCACAGAATGGAGTTCAAACGGGTATGGGTCGATCAACCCAAGTTCAACATGCATTGGGTCAATCACTGAAGGTCGACAACTGAAATAGGTCGACATGGGAGGAAGGACGACAAAAGCATTAGGTCGACATGGGTTTTTCACTTTTTTTGTCCCGAATGTCGCCATGTACACCATAAATCGGTGCACCACGTCCCTTCGCCATGCTTTGGGCACGGGACCTCGCTGAGCTTGGCACACTATTATATTCTCCCTACATGCCCTAGTGGATGGTAGGGCATGAAATACTACCAGTCAGCTCAAAAAAGAATGGCAAAACCCATGTCAACTTCTTGACTGCCAATCTAGCCTGTGTCGACCTTTCATCCATGCCGACATAAGTCGTGTCGACCTTCAGTGGTCAGCAAAATGCATGTCGACCTAACGACCGTATAACGTTAAAACACCCATTTAAAGTATCAAATGTTAAGCAATAAAACATATTTCTAAAATTTCTTTAGTTTCCCAAAGAAAGATATCCACATTAAAATACCCTTGTTAAGTTTCAAGCAAAAGCAACAACCTTTAATGATCTCGTTTTAAATAACAACGTCTCAACAGTAGCACCAATAGACTAGTGGAAATTGCACATTGCCTGCTACAGATTCTGAACCAATGAAAATCTCATTGTAGCAGTAGAACAATTGCTAATAGCTGCAGCATCATCAGCTTCAGTTGAAATAATATTTTCTACATTTTGAGAAACTTCTTGGGTACTGGACAAAGCTGCAAAACTTTGTTTCTGTGTAAATAGTTTCAAAAACCTAATGTGTAGGCTGTCAGATTTACGGACCAGGCAAGCCAAATGCTTTTGGGTGGACGGGATGGTTGGCTGCCGCCGAAGGGACCCCGCTGCCCGGAGCCCCGCGCTGGCCAGGTACCAGGGATGGGGGGCTGCCTTCATCCAGCAGGGTTTGGATGGACGAGATGGTTGTCTGCCTGCCCACAACTACTTTTTATGGGTGAAACTGGTTCAATGTGAAATGTACTAAAAAACATTAAACCAGTAATATCCCGTTTACAGGCGACGTGAAAGGAGTTTAACTTGCTATGAACCATTTTAAGAAACTGTTCAAATACCAGGTCTAAGCAGGTTTTGCGATGTGAAAGCAGCATTAGTTTGCTGTACCATGCCAGGATTCGTGGTCACACTGTCAAGTCATTTAAATTAAATAAATTAAAAGTAACAGAATTTTAAAAGAAGTTTGCATTGTTTTAACTTTGTGTAATTTTTTTTTTTTTTTTTTTTTTATAAAAATGGTCAGAGAAAAGAAAAAATATGATTTAAATAAACAAAATAATGAATTATTTTACAATTTGAAAAAAATAAAATAAAAAAAGGTTAAGGGGGGTATTCATTCCTTGTCGTGCTCCCGCGGCCATCTCACGATGGGGGGAGATGGCTGCGGAGCCCTATTCAATGCTGTCTTCCCCGACAGCATTGAACAGGGGTTCTCGTTCTGCCGAGAAAAGATGGAAATAGGCGAGCTCCTGGTCGGAGCTCGTCTATTTCCGTCCTCAACTCGCGGCCACGCCCCTTTCTCGCCGCTCGGGACATTGAATCCCGACCGCCGAGCTCTAGTCGAGCAAAGCGAGAACGGGACAGGGGCACGGCTGTCGAGGTGGCTCGACAGCCGTTCCCCTGACATTAAATACCCCCCTAAAAGGAATATTAAAATAGCTCAAAAAAAGACATACATAAATCAAACTGAGTAAATTAAGAAAAACACTTTTTTTTTCTTAAACCGTTTCCATGTTTCTTTTGAAAATAAAATAAGAATTGATTAAACCTAAAACTTACATGGATCTCAAACTTCCAGCCACTCACTGCCTCGTCCGTGAGAATTTTTGTAAAAGATATTGTTAGACCGTCTCTAAAGAATCGTTGGCATGCTTCACTTTTCACATCAAGGCCTAAAAAAGAGAAAATAAAATGTAAAAAAAAGTGCTAAAGATATTATTGCAAATACATTACAATAAATATTTAATACTGAAAAGCAAAAAAAAGAGGAGCACTGGATGCTTGCAGCAAGTTACCAGCTGAAACCGAAGGGATAACAGTGCTAGCTTCTTGTGAACTCTTACTATTTTAAGAAGGGAAATGTGTTTTAAAAAGGTCTTTCATTCTTGTCAACTTACCTTTTTTACTAAGATCAATAGCAGCTTCTAAAAGAACTTCTAGTTCACCTTTAGGCAAAACTGGTACAACCCAGCGAGGTCTGGAAAGAAAAACCTTGCATCATTTCATGGAACAATATTTTAAGATTCCAAGTTTCTCTGCAGTATATAAGCTTATACTAATTCTACCCACACACAGGTACATTTAATAGCCTCAGGTAAGAAAAATCAACTTTATTTTACAAAAAAATCGAATTCCCATGGTATGAAGGATTTAAAACTAGGCAATAAAACAATAAAAACAGCCATATATATATATATATATATATATATATATATATATATATATATATATATATATATATATATATATATATATATATATATATATATATATACATATACACACACACACACACACACACACACACACACACACAGTATAGTAAATATATTACCTGTTGATCATGTCATCCAGCTTGGCCAAGTCAGTGTGAGGGAAGGCGGGTTCCTCATCCTCAAGCGGAGGAGGTGCCTCCCCTTGTCCCTGCTCATCAGGAGGGCTGACTGGGGAGTTCTCATTGGAAGAATCAGGCGAGGAGGTCTGTGTGTATACAACATTGACTTTAGCGATTTGGAATACTCCCTTAAGGAACTACAAATATAATGTTGCATACCTTGTCAACAGCACTTTTTCAGGTATGGCAAAAACAGCTAGACTAAATACCATTTCATACCTTAAATTTGATTACAGGGAAACAGCTTAAAGATTGACAAGTGCTTTAACATTTAGAAACCAAGCAACCAAGCAAACTTGAAACCATAGTAAGATGACATATTATATACATCACGGCTTCTCCATCAGGCTGAATCTCACCCCCTCAAGTCCATTCTCTATACTCCCTGTAACCCCTCCATATCACTACTGCCTAAACAATCCTTTGCTCTAAATCAGGGGTGTCAAACCCTCAAGCTGTTGTGGAACTACACGTCCCAGCATGCCCTGCCAGAGATTTTATATAATGGATTGCTAAAACTTTGGCAGAGCATGCTGGGATGTGTAGTTCCATAACAGCTGGAGGGCCATGAGTTTGACACCATCCTTTCTACATAATTCCCCTCCACCAAAAGTCAACATTCCATTACCCTCATCATTAATGTCCTTTTCCATTATCTCCATTGTATCATTATAACCATAATTAACTCTCATCGGTTATTAACTCATACATCATTAGCCCTCTCATTTTACAGCTAGGCCTTCTCTGTACATTTACTAAGCAAGGATATAATACTGCATCAGATCTCCGGTGTCCGCGTGATCACTTCAGTATGAGGAGCTCCTCTTTGAACAAGTTTAAAATCAATGTTACAATTCCAGGCCACGCACAAAGCAATCTGGTGCATAAATGAGATTGCTTTGTTGACAGTCAGACCTTTGTACAGATCTACTGTCTGCCAGCAGTAGCATGAAACTGCAATGCTCAGAGAAGGACAAAGGTCTTGATTAACATTGTATTTCTCAACTTTAAGCACCAAAGTACCCAGCATTTGTGAAGTTATGAAACTACCCAAAACTTCAGTTCTATATTCACAAAAAAAAATGTAAGCACCATAAACACTAGATGAGAAAGTAAAAGATAATCACTCAGAAGAGCCCTTCTAAAGGCTCATACACACAGGGCGACATTGAGCTGAAAGCTGCTCAAAACAGCAAGTTTGAGCGGTTTTCAGCCCAAAGCCACCCAGTGTGTCTGGCCCGGCAATAAGCACGGCTGCCGCTCCCGCATCATCACCGGGAAAGCCGTTCATCTGCTGTTATTACCAGCAGATGAACGGCTTTGAGGATGGCTTTGCATAGCGCTGCGCTATGCAAAGCCATCCTCTCCCCGCTGACCGCGACGGGGCGGGGGAAAAGCCAATCAGTGTGTATGCACTGAGCGGCTTTCCCCCCAGCGATGATAGCGATCATCGCTGTCCATACACGCTGGGCATAGTCGCCCAGTGTGTATGGACCTTTAGCGATATCTTTTACTATCTCATACTGGGGCAGATGTTTGACCGGTCGTTATGGGGGAGAAGGGGTATCAGCGCACATTATGTGTGCCGATACCACTTCTCCCCCATGTATTAAGGAGCCAGCGTGTGGTAAAGGCGCTATGCACCCCTGTCCATATTGGCGCTGCTATCATCAGGCATGTCCAACATGCGGCCCTCCAGATGTGCTAAAACTACACATCCCAGCATGCATTGCCATCATTCTAGCATTCCCTAATAGCCAAATTGTGGCAAGGCATGCTGGGATGTGTAGTTTTAGCACATCTGGAGGGCCGCAGGTTGGACAAGCCTGATCTAAATGATAGCAGGCCGAATGTATGAACGGTCAGCATCGCTGACCGTTCTGCCTGCTGCTGCTTTTGGCTTCGCCAGCAACAGGCTGACAAAGCCCTTTCTCAACACCAGGGACAGCAATGTCCCTGCTGTTGGCTCTGGACTGCGCTGGGGATCTCACCTGAGTAGTGAGATCCCGTGCATGCCCAGTCCAGCCGGCCGGGTGAAAGGAGGAGAGACCAGTGGGTACTTGTGGATTATCACGGCTTCCACGATGGCCATCGTATGCGAAAGAATCGCATCGCATTGCATGCGATTTGATTGCATACAATTTTTCACTGAAAAGCATCCAAATGCATTGGAATTAGTATGAAACATGTTCAATGGCCCCCAAATGGCATTTTTGAGGCTGTACCACCCCCACTATCAACGCAAACCCGAAGCGTGGCGGCGGTACACGGCCTACGACCTTTTCATACCCCCACTATCCACGTCGGCGTGGAGTTGACAATAGAAAGCGCAGCGAGCCCCGCGAGGGGACGCGGATACCTTCACAGGTATCCGCGTCCCCTCACGGGCTTCACATGTGTCCGCTGCGCTCGCTACGCTTCGGGCTCGGTGGCTCGCTGCGCTAGCCACACTTTCTATTCTCAACTCCACGCCTACGTGGATAGTGGGGGTATGAAAAGGTCGTAGGACGCGTACCGCCGCCGCTCGCCACGCTTTGGGTTCGCGTTGATAGTGGGGGTGATAAAGCCTAAAAAATGCCATTTGGGGGCCATTGAACATGTTTAATACTAACTCCAATGCATTTGGATGCTTTTCAGTGCAAAATCGTATGCGATCGCATGCGATTGACAAAAACCGCCAAAAATCGGTAAAAATCACATCGCATGCCACTATATATGGCATGCGATGGGAGCCGTGATAATCCACAAGTACCGACCAGTGTAAACTGATATGCTCTCTCCAGGAGGGGACATCGCCGGAGGGGGGAGTTAGCGCTCCCCCGCTTTGGCAGACATGTTAATACATCTTGTTGGTCTCCCCTCCTGCTTCGCCTCACTAATGAGGCGAAGCAGGAAGTATTATAGTGGCACGTTACGCTGTTAACAATGCGTGATCCTGTGCATCAATATCGATCCCCTCAGACGAGGGAGGACCTAGTTAACTAGGACCATGCTGCAGCATATTCCCTGCTCCTCCCACGCCATTGGCAAATGTGTATGCACTTGCCAATGCCAGGTACACACATCGCCTAATGTGTACTTGGCTTTAGAAAAGCAAGTAGCATTCCCTAAAAACTCACCTCTTCAGGCAAGCTTGACAAATTCCAGGACCGCATAACCTTCATAAACCTCTTATCCACAGTGCAGTCCAAACATATCCTCACTTATTTTCTCTTTCTTCACTTTACCATCCTCCTGACCCCTGGCCAACATTGCTGGGTCACCATATCATACACAAGACAACCAAGATCCTTTACAAACTGGTGGACCATTACTCAATAGACAACAACCTATCCTTGTGAATCAATGCATATTTCCCTACAGATTGTAACCTGCGAGTAGGGCTTTCCTACCGCTTTGCCTTGAAACTTTCATAATAAATAAGATAACGGTCTGCCACTGAAGGGTACAAAATGGAGCAATTCAACTCTTCCTCCATTTAGACATAGGCAATTACATTTTTGCTGCCTCCTGAGGTGCTAGAAGTAATGTGTGCAGGGTCCGTGGATTAGTCATGAAATAAATACATCAGGCAGTTGTGTTAAATTCACCTTTTAATAGTGAGCACAATTAAATTTAAGTGCTGCTTTGTGTCAAAATATCAAAAATAAAGCACTCTGGTTGGCAAAACCATGCCTGTCCACATTATAATAAAAAGTTTGTATAAGCAGGATATATTAACAGCTCTACGGGGGGGGGGGGGGGGGCTGCAAACAAAAGTCAGAGTGCACAGCAACTGCCCCTGATTAGTGAGAGCGTACAGTAACTGCCCCTGATTAGTCAGAGAGTACAGCAGTACAGTAGCTGCCCCTGATTAGTCAGAGCGTACAGCAGTACAGTAACTGCCCCTGATTAGTCAGAGCGTACAATAGTACAGCAACTGCCCCTGATTAGTCAGAGTGTACAGCAGTACAGTAACTGCCCCTGATTAGTCAGAGTGTACAGCAGTACAGTAACTGCCCCTGATTAGTCAGAGCGTACAATAGTACAGTAACTGCCCCTGATTAGTCAGAGCGTACAGCAGTACAGTAACTGCCCCTGATTAGTCAGAGCGTACAGCAGTACAGTAACTGCCCGATTAGTCAGAGCGTACAGCAGTACAGTAACTGCCCCTGATTAGTCAGAGCGTACAATAGTACAGTAACTGACCCTGATTAGTCAGAGAGTACAGCAGTACAGTAACTGCCCCTGATTAGTCAGAGCGTACAATAGTACAGTAACTGTCCCTGATCAATCGATAAATAGATATATTTTTTTTTCCATACATTACACTGCTGACCTTCAGGCTGGATGGATGTCTCATTGTCTGACCTTGAATAATAGGCCGAAACAGTGATGAAATGTTTTGCTATTTTTTGCCTATTAAACATATTACTCTTTTCTTCAAAGTGGTGAGTGCCCTCAATAGTATTTACTTGCTGTATCTCATATTGCTTGGATATTCTGGACTTGTGGATTTCTTTATACGGAGCATCCCCGATGTGAACCACCTGGATGTGAGTGCAGGATCCCTCGAATACTATAGATCTAGATATATCTATCTGTATATCCCTAGCTACAAAAAAACTATTTGCCAAATATCTAAAAAGGTGATGCAATACTGTGACTATTTAGCTCAAATAAAAAATGCCACATACTAAGACCAAATCAACATCATTACCAAAAAATTAACAGAGTATTGCCCTGTACAGATTTCCCACTTGCCAGTATTCACTACTTTTGTTAGTTATTGCATACTCTACCTGCTGAGCTATTAGTCTTATACCTATACAAGAAGACTGTGATCGACCTAATTAACACCTGAACAAATTTACTAAAAAAATGTATTTAAAAAATCCCACCCTTTGAATGTGACGCATCCCTGCCTTTTGAAAAATCTGCACTGCGTGCGGAGAAACGGAGGACACAGGTGATCATCTTTCTCTGAGGACTCTTGCTGCAGACACTGCCCTGCATTGATCGTGTCACCTCTGACAGGGCAGTAAGTGGCACAACTGTTGAAAGTCGCTCCTAGAGTGACATGATCACATCTGCACCCATCCAATCCACCATCCAGCACCCAGATCCACTACAGCACCAGCAGTCAGACATTTCCATCCTTGCCAGCAGGACACATTACGTAGCGCTGCCTACGGTGTCATACAGTGGCGCCTGCTGCCGGACACAGCTACAGCTTTATTTGGAGCGAGGACCTCCATGAGAACATGTATGGCAAACCTCATAGCCTGGAATTGAACGCACGTCGGCACTCCCTGGCTTCCATCATACCTGAGGGAGAGCCCACCAATGTGATTTTATCTATTCACCAGTAACAATACTGAAACAGTATATTACTTGGTCCACTTGACAGGCATCTAACTGGATAAGTAGTTCCATATACATTTATCAAGGAAGGTGATGTACAAAACTAGCAACTTAAAAAAATATATATATATATATATTTACATACAATGTTGCTTAATCACCAAAATGTGACATATGTATAGCAGGTTGGAATAATTAAAATGTTAATTTGGCATGGATTAGAAACCTTAATGTGTAATTAAGCATACTAACAATTGTTATAACAAATAGAAACACCATCTCACACCAGATTCAGGCCTTTAACAGTGCACTAAGAAGAAAGGATGTGGTGCTACATTCGAACAAGCAAAGCCCAGTCTAAACGGCTCCCACACCTTATGTCAACATCTGTTTAACGGACGATGTTCACTGCACTCAATATACTGTGAAAACCCCCCTACACATCCAAACAGACCTACTATATGCACTAAATATGTCATTTCAACCAGCGGTGTCCACCACGATTCCAAAGATTTCTGCAAAAATTATTTAGTTGTGAGGATGTCAAAACAACTATTTCAGCCAAATATCTCAACTGTCTGACCATGAATTATTGATTTTTCAAATATATAAATGTAGAGATCTTCATCCAGTTTATCTGAAGTATCACGGGTGTTTATTAACCCTTGGAGTGCCAACTTCTGAGATGTGCAAAATGTCCACTAAAAATGCCAGTGTTGCTCACATGTTATATAATTTCAAATCAAACAAGTTGTGTAAAAAAAAAATTCTACATAAAAGGTTAACATTACAAGTCATTAGGATGAATATTTTATTATTAAGTTATTTATAAGTTTGCTTGCCAATTTACACAACTATTTTGACAAATTCACTTGGCAGTCAAAGGGTTCAGGAATCAACACAAAATGTCTTTAAAAATGTCAGCAGAATGTTTATACTGAATTCCAGTACTTCATTGTATAGTAGGCACTCAATAGATTTTGTATGTACCAGACAACTGATAAGGGAACTCCGTTATATAATTTTATATTGACACTCTAGAACGGGCTATAGAACAGGACTTGGGACAACATCTCGATGACGAAGATTAGAACTCTATTCGCATAGCAATTTCCAAATGCTCCATGTGCGTGGCTATTTGTGAAAACTCAGAATGGTATCTTCAATGGTTTAGTACTGCCCGCTCACTGTCACAGCTCGCACGGTCAGCATTCAACTGACCCCCTGCACACGCCATTTCCACATCGCTGAGTTTTTGCAGCGACATGGAAACTGTGTGTGTGGCCACTAAAACAGCAAGGCTGGCAGCTAAATGCAGCAGGATCCCTGCATTAGCCACGAGCCTCGCTGTTTGGGGGAATACTCAACATCATCTGACAGCGAAGGCTCCCCTGGAACACTGAATGCAGTGAGCGGCCGGCGCGTGGTTTAAACAGCGAGGGTCTCTTGTTTTCAGCGATCCCCACCATTTAACCCCCTCGCCGGCCTCATTAAATACTGTCCACAAAGTATACACTTGTGCGTACTTTGTCCAAGATTGTCTTCAATGTATGTATCCTAATTCCTCCAAACAGTGCTGGAGAAACTGCAAGGCACATTCTACTACATTTGGTGGTCCTGTTTAGTAATTGCATCTTATTAAACTAGGAGTTCTCTTCTCTATTGCATGATTGATCTCCCTCAACCTCCTACATCTGCCAATTTTCTCCTCTTTCCCCCTATTGAAATCATTCCCAAAACAGCTAATAAACTTAAAACCTGTGCAGCTAAATATCAATTAGCCTGCAACTAGAAACGTCTCTACTACCAGTCGACAAGAACTACTAAATATGATTTGGTTCATAGCAAAAACGAGTACATCTCGAGCTTTCAAAACAATGCAAACAAATTCTGTATGGCTTCCTGATACACTCAACATCACACTTCCTAGCACCAAGTAATTGAAGTAAATCCAACTCTCCATGGAACTATCATATTCCTATAGAACCTTTGCTAACATGGCTTGCTGATAGACTTTATCCCCTTCCCTCACATCCCATTTCTATATAATTCTTTAGTCCTTAATTTTTTTCCCCTGTATCGTGTCACAATTCAAACTATTACTATTGGCCCATTGCTTTTTACTACATATTTCTGAAATTTGTTCTTAAATGGGTTACTGAATAAGTACATTATTGATTTGTATTGAATATATGCTTTCTGGCGTCATAATACCCCTTTCATGTTTACCCATAATCGGTCCTATTTGCTTCATATTTAAATTATTGTTCACCTTTGTCTATATTACTGCATATTTGAACTCAATAAAATTTAGGGATTTAAAAAAGCACTGGCCCAAGTATAGATCCCTGGGGTACTCCACTCGAAACATTACCCTCCTGTGAATGCACTCAATTTACTACAACTGTTTTTTATCTTGCAAACACGATCTTACTTATACAACCATCTTCGTATCAAATCCAATGCTTTTGAGGTTTATTAGCAGCCTGCAATTTGGGACAGTGTCAAAAGCCTTACTAAAGACCAGATAAGCTATATCTACAGCCCTTTACCCACTGACTGGTTGTGCCTTTGCACATCCAATTACCTTTCTAGTCTCCATCTATCTAACAAGAAACCTGTCATTTTGGGTCCGCTTATACTTACACAATTCAGTTAAAAACCATTGCAATCAGCTGGTTGTATATATGCACACACATACTTTACCTTATCTATATTGTATTTATACTTGACATATATATATTTGAGCTACACACCTGATTCTGTTGGAGTGGAGGCTGGGACTGTCCATCGGGAGCTTGGCCCTGGCTTTCATTCCCTCCAACTGGAGAGCCACGGGTCGTGGCTGTCATACTCGACACAGGGCAGATTTTTGCAATTTTGTCTGTTTATGTAGCAGATGCAAGAGAAGAAATTATAGTCCCTTTAACAAAGATGACAAGCCGGCATATGTCTGTCTTACGAAGCTCCACCTCAAACACAGAACATTTTGCAGAGACCATTGCATAACCTGTTAAGAAAAGAAATTGTTTAAAATTTTACAGTAAAGTATTTCATTACAACTATTCATTACAAAATCTAGAGAATATAAGCACACTTGTTCTCCAGAGACCATCAATAGTACCTTGTTACTCAGCCCTGGCTGCAGATAGCCTTTCAAAATCTTTCCCACTATTCCCCGGTCAGATACTGTTTTAACCAGCTTGGAATTAGAATACATAATTTTCAAAATGTATTGAAGATGGCAAAGACTTATTTTTTAGTTCATGGCTATAATTAAAGAATGGGTTCGGAAACAATAGTGAAGGGAGTCAAAACAGTTTAAGTGGCTTACAGTGTATAGTTTGTGGGAATGATTAGACTATTTGGCAACTCAAGAACTGTCGACAACAAGTTGGAATTACTAGAATAAATCTAACAACAAATACAAATAATTAAAAGGCAACTATGTGATTTTTTTTATTTTAATTGACAAAAATTGGCAATAGGCAACACTTCATGAGTTGGGATAAAAATCAGAAGTTTTCCTTGTAGTGTTTTTTCTAAAATCTTAGAAACGCAATCACAAATAGGTCACCCTAATTATTAAGGTCGCCTTAATTATTATACTACATTATGATTATAGAGATAACAGGAAAGTCCCAATTTAAGTGTTTTGAAAGGTTCCACTTCAATTTTTTGGTAGTGAAACCAGAGAGCAGGCACTCTGGCATAGGAATCAATTAACCAGGTGCCTGTTCTGTGTATGTGCATTCATACACTTTGCATTTGGCAAGCTGCAGACTTCAGCAGGATATGTAAACATGCTCTCAAAAATGCTTATTAAGATCATGATATCTGATGGCAAAGACTGTTCTCTGGATTATTTTGAGAAAAGCAGTTCTCAACGCTTTATGTGCAACACTATTTTATCTAGTTTCTTATATAGCGCAGCAAATGCCATTGTGTTTTAAAATAACAAAAAAAACTGGGTAGTTACAGGAAGTCAAAACAGTAGGAGGGCCATGCTCATAAGCTTACAATCTATAGGTAAACAGCCACTGACACATCAGTGTTTTCTATTGCATAATGGTCCAGCGTGCACTTGTTCTTGGTGGGCTATATGACATTATGACTCAGAAATGTTGGCCTGGGGAAAGGAGGATAAAAAAAAAAAAGTGTGGAAGAAAATAATTGAGGATATGTCTGGACTGTACAGCAGTGATTTGCCTCCCAGCATTGAAGTCATGGGTTTGATTCCCACTATGGCCCTAACTGTGCGGAGCTTGTATATTCTCGCTGTACTTGCGTGGCTTTCCTCCGGGTACTCCGGTTTCTTCCCACAATCCAAAAATGTACACGTAGGCAAATTGGCTCCCCACAAAATTAGACCTAGAATGCCTGTGTGCGCGTGTACATGTGGTAGGGAATAGAGATTGTAAGCTCCACTGGGGAAGGGACTGATGTGACTGTTCAATTATTCTCTGTAAAGCGATGCGGAATATTTGTGCGCTATATAAGAAACTTTTAAATATATAAAGTGTATATTGGAAGGGAATGGTTTATGAAGATTCCGTGGGCGATTCTGGAATTTGATAAGATTGCATGAGAAGCTGAATTTTCAGGGAAGGTTTGGAGATAAGAGGAGGGTCTTCTCGTGTGTGGGAAGGCATTATACAGAGAAAGACCTGCAATCATGAATGGGAGCAAATAATATGTGGATGAGAGACCTAGATCTTGTAAGAAGCAAAGAATTCAGGTTGGGAGAGCTTTTGAGATAAGCAAAGAGATGCATGTTGGTGTACATTGATTTATAGCCTTGTGTGGCAGTAAAAGTATTTTATATTGAATATGGTAGAATATAGGTATCCAATGGAGGAACCAACATAGCAGTTTGCAAACTAACATGTGGCGAGAAAGATTAGCTTCACAGATACGATCATGATGGATTGCATGAGCGTTTGTATTGGGGAAGACCAGTAAAGAGACTATTGAAATAATCAATGCGGAATATGAGGACAGCATGAATTACAGTTTTAGCATGGTCTTGTGTAAGGTATGGTTGTGTTTTAGATATAGGATTTTTAGATGCATGTAGCAGGATTTTAACACATATTGAATGTGAGGAACAGAGAACAGTTCAGAGTCACCAATGACACCTATGCAGTGAGCTTGTGGGGTAGTACGGATTATCCTGTTCAACAGTAAGCGCAATCAGGTTGGTTACTACTATTGGAAATATAATTGAAAGAGCAGCAGGATAGGTAGAATGAGAAGCAAGAAAGGGCTTTGTCTTAAGACCTATGGATTGTTATGTTTGTAAGAGTATGGTCAACAGTGTCAAAAGCAGCAGAGTTCTAGAAAAAGTAGACACTAGTATTTTTCATAAATAACCATGAATAGGTTTAAATAAAGGGCTGCATTGTGTAAAGAGGTCAAAGTTACTATAGATTTCAAACGCAGTTTCGACTACTCTAATTGTATAAACACTGCTGCCCAGGATCATTAAGTGGCCTGACAGCACTGGGACCAGGACTACAAATCTCTCCTGGGAGAGGTAGTAGGCTTGGTCCCAGTGCTCTCACGGAATGCCCCTGAGACTATCCCTTAAGCATACTTCAACAGCAACCTAAGCAGTGCACCCCAGCTGGTTGCCTTGAATAATTTATCCGCGGGCAGGATGTACTTCACATGGATCTTTCTGTACAGGATACATTATAATACAAATCAAAATCGGCTTTATTGGCCAGGTATACTTGCGTATACTAGGAATTTGATTTGGATTGCTGTGCAACAGCCGTTTAGGCAACAGTTAAACAGTGACAGTACAGACATACATAACACATACAGGTATACCCTAGATGTGCCCTGGGGATTGTAGACGTAGGGAACATATTTGCTGCACAGCACCTAGGCAGCCATCAGCGGCGACACTGTTAATTGCAACAGCCAGGTAAGTAACAATATAAGCAGAGACAGTACAGTTATTACACAGGGAACAAATATTTGCTGAGCAGCACAGCACCTAGGCAGCCATCAGCGGTGCCACTGGTCATTGCAACAGCCAGGTAGGTAACAGTTAAGCAGGGACAGTACAGTTTTAGGTTGCTATGCAGTTTGCGAGACAAGGGAGACACGGTGGGTACATATGGCTGAGTGGCACAGCTCCCAGGCAGCCATTTGCGGCGCCATCTTAATCATGCTGCTCACAGACAGCAGTAATACATTTTATGAATATAGCGCTTTTCTCCCATTGGACTCAAAGTCGCTTAAAATACATAAAAAACATGGTACATTAAACAAAGGCATTAGAATTGCATGAAGTTGAAAAACAGAGATAGTTAATGACACAGTAGAGAGCAGAATAAGCATACTGCGGGGTTGGTGCATACATTTTGGGTAATAACTTCTAGGGGTTACATATTCCAACCATAAAAAGGTACCAGGTAAGGCAGCAGTCTTGGGCGCACAATGTAAGATTACCTTGGGAGGAATAGGTTAAGCCCAGAAGAGAAGACAAAAAATGGGTCGTTTCAGCATCCCAGGGCTAGGGGTAGTGTCCCAGCATAACTATCAGGTCCAGGTGTTTTTCATCCTATCTAATACTATTACTACCGCACAAGTGTCAGTTTTGCCATGAGTGCTTCGAGTCCATCTATGGCTCACCTACTGCAGTGTAGTGCGCTCAACATGGCAGTCTCATCTGGTACACTTGTGGATGGAAAGAAAAATACATGGACCAGACATTGTTTTTGGAGACCTTACTTTGAGCGTTAGGATACTGCAAAATCACCCCATTTGTATGACACAAATGGGGTGATTTGTGTCAACCTATTCCACCCAGGGTAATCCTACTAAATGCAATCAAGATGGCTGCCTCAATGGTAACTTGTAAGAGTCAAATATACAACCCATGGTCAAAATTATTACCCAAAATGCCTACACCAACCATGCATTATGCGTATTCTGCACTATACATGATCTTTTCTAGGTTGGTCTATTGTATTGGTTTTACTTAAAGTGGATGTACTATGTGCATGGTTTTTAGGTCTGTAAAGTTTCTTGAGTCCAGTTGGAGAAACGTGTTATCCAAATAAAATTATGTGTATACCAAAAGCACAAACCTAAACATTCTTTTAATAAAACAAGCAAAATTAAGAGAAAAAAAAGTTATATCAAAACATAAAAAGTTACAGTCAGTCAGGATAATGAAAAATTTCCAAGCACACTAGATACATTGTGAAACCAACATATCATTTCAGTCATCTTTATATGGCCTGAAAAAACTTTTCTTAAAAGCAAATGCCAACTATGGAGTAACGGTTATATCAAATAACCCCATGTTGTTAGTGTGACATCATACATCAGCTTACATAGAAGTTGCCATTTTTCCACCTAAAGACTTTGACCTGTCTTGAAACAGCTATATGCAAACACTATTTGTGTTTCTCCATGTCCTGATCACAACAAATGAACGGATAGATAGAATAACTGAAATATATTTGCACTAGCTCTATTGTTTTTTGATAACCAAAAAAAAAAGCCAAGACAACAGCAAATCCTTCCAAAAGCAATCTATAAAAAAAAAAAAACACACAACAACACATCTGATGTTGCCTGATTTGGAGGACCCAATGCACAATCCTCTGCGCATTTGGTCTAACAAAGAGATTGATCCTCCTGCACATAGGATAAATCTCAAGTCAGTCAATCAGGTCCAACTTGTTGGACAAGTGTAGGGGGCCTTTAGAGAGATCATATACCACTAAACTTATTTACTGTTCTTGCAGTGACTATTAAAAGGTTTTTTTTTTTCCCCAATAATTAATTGTACATATTTATTTATGAATACAATGAAGGAGGGGGAGGGGGGGCGGTTGGTCTGAGAGGGATCAGGATGCCAGGACCTGTATTTTGACAATCTGCCTTTTATTAGTTCCATTTGCGGGATCCAAACATGTACAGTATAATCAATTGTGCTATGTAACACTGAAATGTAATGCAAAATAGATTTTGTTTATATTTCTGAATTGACATTGTACTGCCAACAATTGGCTTAGTCATTCTGTCAAAAAGCAACATTTAACCAGTTCTTTACAGGTGTGGTATGAGTGGCCGCCGGTCAGGATGCAGACAGTCAGTATACAGACATCTGAATACCGGGCGCCAGTACTCAGATGGGGGTGTGCGTGCCCCCCCAAAAAAGCCTCTTGCAGGCTGAGTGTGCTCGCCACAGGTTCTACTCTCCCTCTATGAGGGTCGTAGTGCCCCTACGAGGTAGAATATCCCATTGGTCAGGATCGCAAATGTTGGGCAGTCGAACAGTCCGGATTCCGATGTCTGTATACCGACTGTCAGGATGCCAAGCATTGGTCGGTCATCCGGCATCCTTCTTTACAGACCATTAAAACCACCTACAACGTCTTTAGGACACTGTTCTAATTGACAAGATATGGGGAGTAGTTGCCAATGCTGTAGCAGTCAGGTTGCTGTGATGTGTCAGGCAACACCACGGTCTATATTTTAAAAAAAAATAATAGTAATCCCCTAGTCAAATTCTGCCTTAATTGTTTTTTACTGTTCATGCATTTCTTACATTGACATGATTAAAAACATTTGCGACTCATTTGTCATTATAAAGGTTAGATCAGGGTCAGAGGGCAAGGAACTGATATCACTCCAGAGGCTGCATTTGAGACTTTTTGGCAATCATTTCAGCCACTCTTTAAAACTACATGCCCTTATTGTACCTGAATGCCCACTTCAGCTCAATTCTTTGTGCAATAGTCACACACAATCACTAGTCAGTCAGACTTTGTAGACTAGACCAAGCACATGCAGGTATTACTGCAGGTCACCCTTCTTGGCAACCTGTCACAGTATGTGGTATGTTACCATTCCACCTAAGTACAGTGACACTGAAGAAGGTTGAGCAGGCCTAGTAGAAAACCATCACTCCAATTCATTCCAGAGGTTCTCAATGGGGTGAATACCTGGAACAGTCCATCCGGGTCAGTGAATTTTTTGTTAAACCAGCTGAAGCTTCCCCATAACAAAACACAAACTCTATGCTATATTGTAGCTACTGTCCTTTTTGCAATTGCTAAACACATCCATTTAATCTAAAAAGCTTTATACCTTTATGAACATGTACGTATTGGCTGCAGGAGTACACAATAACTGGTCTTTAATAGGAGGGAGGTAAAAAAAAACTAGCTTTATACATACCCAATTTTGGATATCGGTATCCAATTGAAAAAATGGTTGCTGCATTCTCAGTGCTTAAGATCCCATGAATAAAAAAGGTACTAGCCTCTCCATGGGTCAGTCCTCTAGTCCAATTAAAAAAAAAAAAAAAAACCCTGTGCCGCAAGATTTTTTAAATTTCCCAACTGCAATTTAATCTGCCCCATAGTGTAGATCAGGGCTGGGCAACACCGGCCCTTCAGATGTTAATGAACTACACATCCCAGGATGCTTTTCATTAGTTTTGCTATGTGGCCATGCTGAAACTGATGCAAGGCATGCTGGGATGTGTAGTTCATCAACATCTGGGGGGCTGGTGTTGCCCAGCCCTGGTCTAGATCCACTAATACACATCTGTTTTTGGATAAGGTCATAAAGTACTAGCTCAAATTTCTATTTAATATAGGTATCCTGATAATAGATACACCATTAAGCCAGTGTCTGCAGACTCAGGATTTTTTTTCTAAAAATCTTACAAAAATCTCATAATACGTGCACTAATAACTGCAGCAATTTTTTCAATCATTACTTATCAATTATTTCTAGAAATGGCTTTTTGAAGCAACCCAATACACCTTTTAAATGTACTATTGTAATGCGCAACTATCCTTTTACCATTTGTTTATTTTTATGGGAGTAACACCCCTTTTCCTTGTACCAGCTTGGCAGAGAAGACCCATACAGGCGCCCTTTCAGATAAGTCAGTATCTGTCCCCCACTTGTTTTCAAAATTAGAGATGTAGCCTTCATCATCTAGCCGTCATAAGTAAGAAGTCAAAAACACAGAGTACATAAAAGCCACCCACTCTAAAACAAAAATCGGCCAGCATCAAGATTCTCCCTAAAAAGGGGTCTCCTTCACATCGCTGTGAATAAGGTGCCCAAGCAGACTTTTCCAATTAAAATATATGCTGCATGACTATATTCTGTGTGCAACTGCAGCTGTATCGGGATATAAAATGTCAGGAAAACACCATGACATAGCATTTTGGCACACAGATATAGTTGTAGGTCACACACAGAATATAGTCATGCCACATATTTTAATTCTCTAAGTGTGCTTGTGCATCTTATTGTGCATACACAGTGAGATTATGGCTATGAACGATCACTATGCAATTTCCCTTGAATGCCCCAGAGACCAGCAGCCATCAACATGGATTTATGCACAGATTTTGGCTGTAATAGAACACTAGATTGTACACAAAGTCAAGATTGACCTCCATGAACTAAACATACGGTGCAATATGTGCTACTCTTTTCACTGACTTTGACTAGAAGTCAAAATAGTTTGCTGATATTGCACTGTATGTATGCACCTTGATTCACGCGGCTGCAGCAACGATGAGGGAGGACACATTTGTAGGTGTGTTATGTATGGCCTTAACTTTTATAAAGCTTTTGTATCCACACAATTTGTAAATACTCGATACAGAGGAGTTCACTTTATTCTTTTAGCAGCATTCAATGCAGCCGGCAAGAGGGTTAAAAGGCGGAGATCGCAGTAAACCAGCTGTTTAACCCCTGTGCCGTCAGCTCTCCATATTCAGCGTTCCGGGGGAATCCTCAAGGTCACAGGACAGCGAGGATTCCCCCAAACAGCGAAGCTCACTGCTAATGCAGGGAGCCCGCTCATGGGCGTCCCCATGATAAAGCTGGGCGTTCCCATGGAAATGTGGGCAGGACTAAGTCTGCCAGGGGCGAGGGCAGGTGAGGTCACATTAGTCAGCCACCCGCAATGTCTTTGTCCTGGCTCCTGCAAATACAAGTCAGTCTCCGCTGACTTAAATTTGCAAAGGCAGGAGTTATCATTCCATGGTCGGCGACCATTGTATAATTTCTCCTGCTGCAGGCACATGAGAGGATGGATCTTTGTAACAGATCCCCTTGCATGGTTGCGAGGGGAAAAGGTGGCAGGTATTCGCAGGTGCGGCATCACAAGAACTTGGTAAACTGCGAGCTTTGCAGCATATTGAGTCAATTAGAATCAGCCCCGAAATTCATTTATGTTTCATACACACAGAGCCTAGTGACGATTTCATCCATTTTTAATAATTTTGTGCATTAAAATATGTTATGTACATTATACCACTAGAAAGCAGAGTATCTCAGTAAGGCTCATAACATTCTGTATTTCAGAATATTGGTATGAGAGACCCAACCTGTATTACAGACATAGTAAATATACTGGAATCCATTTGGCTGGAAAATACCTGACAAAAATGCTGTTTATTAGACTTCTACTGAAGAGGTATAAAAACTATAAATAAAAGGAAGTGAGAACTTGGGTACAGGAAGTCCCACATGACCTAAGTAAAAAAAGGAAGCAACAGCAAAAAATTAATTTAAAACTAGAACTTTGAAAACATCTCTACTAGATTAAGGTCAGGGGCACGGCTGTCCAGCTGTGCCCCTGTCCCGTTCTCGGTCAGCTCGGATTCAATGTCCCGGCCACCGAGCGGCGAGAAGGGGGCGTGGCCGCGAGTTGATGACGGAAATAGACGAGCTCCGACCGGGAGCTCGCCTATTTCCGGCTTTTCTCGGCAGAATGAGCATGACAGCTTGTGATGTCGGGCTCGTTCTGCGGAGAAACCCTGTTCAATGCTGTCGGGGAAGACAGCATTGAATAGGGCCACGCAGCCATCTCCCCCGTCGGGAGATGGCTGCGAAAGGTCGACAAAGATTGAATACCCCCCTAAATATGTTGGATAGTGGTGAGCAACACTCCAGTCTTCTTACTTTGACAGAAGCCTGAGAGACTTTGTTGGGTACAGGTTTTTTTTTCGCTATGCAAAGCCATCCACAAAGCCGGGCATCTGCTGGTAATACCAGCAGATAAACCGCTTTCTCAGCGATCATCACGGGCCATACACTGGGCAGCTTTGAGCTGAAAGCTGCTGGAAACACAAGTTTGAGGGTCAACTCAAAATAGCCTAGTGTGTATGGGCCTTAGGTGTGTGTGCACGATTTTCCAAGATACTGGAATTTGTGATCACCTGTGCAGCAAAGTAAATGAGCTGGAAATAATGTTTTTATTATTTCTAACTACTATTCATTTTCCTGTGGTTCTTTCTGTGGAGACTGATTAATATTATAACAGCAATGAACCATGCATCAAAGCACTACATTACATGCACAATCCTCCCTCTGAAGCAGACATATGCTTGGGTTCATTTGAATCTCCCTGAAACTAGCACCCTCACAATATAAAACATTTTTTCTTGGGGGGGGGGGGGGGGGGGGGGGGTGGCTTCAGGTGATGGGTAAAACTCTCACTAATATGACTATTTGCACAAATAGGTGTTCAGTTAACGAGGCACGGGAGCACACAACGTTAACGACATTGAGCATACACACTAGATGATATTTTGAAAGATATTACTTATTGTTCAAAATCTAGTTCTCTTGGAAAAAGGACAAGTGATCTATTTTTAACAGTTATCTTTACACTGGTGCTAAATTATAAAGTTATGTTTGAAATAAGAGGTCTT
>NC_139218.1:101317741-101675241 GCF_055691185.1 Crinia signifera | reverse complement strand
TATATAATAAATGCCCACATACAGGGGAAGGGCCACTGGAAGGGCCCATTAACTGAGGGACCACCCCCTCCACTAGTTATCATGGTTGCACAATGTGCACTTGAATTATACACTTAACTTATGTTAGCAATTAAGGCTATGTTCTATTACCTATAGCTTATTAATTTGGTAAATTATAATGAAAAATATGTATAATGGGGCCCAGACCATACACTTTCTAATGTTTAGCCAAGCCTCTTAGTTGGCTGGCCACACCCCCATGCATAGGACCAGGTCACTGCATTCTTCTGGTGGGTCATCTATTTTCCAGTCAATGCCCACATACAGTATTAGGATCTTTTATCCTGAATACAAGGATCCAGAAGATTGAAAAACGAAGAGTAAATAACCACTGCTCAGTGACAATGACACACATTGGAAAGTGTTGACAATTCCAAGAAAGTGTGAAACCCACATTTCACACTGCATTAGAAAATTTGGATTTGTTGCCAGAAAACAAGAATTCTAAAAATGGTTGCAAAATCAAAAAGTGTATACAGCTAGAAAGCCAAGAGTTTCTTGGATCAATTACATTTTTTCAATTGCTTCTCCACCTAGAAGGACTATGTCAATTGTGTGGACACTGTAATGGTTAGCATAAAGGTTGCATTGTATCTAGTACAAAAGCATACACAGTGTGCTACAGCACCGTGCTTTTTGTTCTAGATACAATGCAATCTAGCACTAAAAGCACGGGCTGCACAGACTTTATGTGCTGTTCGCGGGAGCACACATCGCACCCAAAAATCAAACTGTGTAAGGGCACCTTTACTGCCATACAGCACTGAGGTAATTAGGTTTTGTGGAAGAGTCTGTATATTCTTACCATGTTTATGTGGGTTTCCTACATCCGGTTATCCATCACATTCAAAAATATACTGGTATGTTAATATGCTCCCAAGAAAATTAACTGCAGCATGGGTGTGCGTTCATGTGGTAGGGAATACAGATTGTAAGCTCTACTGGGGGGAGGGACTGATGTGAATGGATCTGTAAAGCGCTGCAGAATGTGTAGGTCTATATAAAAATTACTGGTTATAAATATATACATAGATCATAATATTTATATAGAACTTTACTAAATCTACATTACAAATATAAATATTATGAGGTTTGATTAGACCGCTGCCCAACCAAACCGGACGCCCCAAACATTTACTGACATGGAGTGGCAGGCAGGAGTGGCCATCAGGTTACGTTATGCAGAGCCACACACCTGGAGCGTCTGAGCGGGTGTTCAAATGCTGATCGCCATTAGACTGCGCATTCGCAGTCTAATGCCGATATCGCGGGATTGGAAACTCCAATTTTAGAGCCAAATCCTGGGATTGCCCACCATACTAGTGATCCTTACACATGCTCTTTGTGGAATACTCAAAGGGGGTATTCGATGTGGATTACGTTTTCCGACTGTAGGAAACGTTCAGACAATCGGCAAACATGTCAAATCCAAGTGTATTTTGATGAAAAATGCACAGAATTGATAATTCAGCATCCGTTTTTGACAATGCAGACTCAACTTTTTTAAAAGTTGAATCTGCATGGGCTTCAATGTGGTCGGAAACTGTCGTATTGTACAGAGATATACAAAACAGTTTCCCATTCTTTACACAACGTGTTTAAAAAAAGGAGAATTTTTGGTACTCTTTACCTAGAAGGGCGCCCACGATTTTGATCGTGGGCATCGTTAGTAAAAAAAAAAATCGCGTCGGTCGCATCGCATGCGGCCAAAAAATCACATGCGATGCGACCGACGCGATGCCCGCGATTTCCCATAGGGAACAATGTTAAATGTCCCAATTTTCATGTTCATGGTCTCAATTGACCCGATTTTCCATAGGAAACAATGTTAAATGGGCCACAGAGGCCAAATAGGCACCCTGAAGTGTGAAATGGCCCCCACAATTGTTAACGCCACCCCACGATCAACGTGAACCCGAAGCGTGGCGAGCGCAGCGTTCTATGACCTTTTCATACCCCCACTATCCACATCGGCGTGGAGTTGAGAACAGAAAGTGTGGCGAGCGCAGCGAGCCCCCGAGCCCGAAGCGTGGCGAGCGCAGCGAACCCCGCGCGGGGATGCGGACAGCTGTGAAGCCCGCGAGGGGACGCGTATACCTGTGAAGGTGTCCGCGTCCGCTCGCCACGCTTCGGGCTCGCCACACTTTCTATTCTCAACTCCACGCCGACGTGGATAGTGGGAGTATGAAAAGGTCGTAGGACGCGTACCGCTGCGCTCGCCACGCTTCGGGTTGACGTTGATCGTGGGGTGGCGTTAAAAATTGTGGGGGCCATTTCACACTTCAGGGTGCCTATTTGGTCTCTGTGGGCCATTTAACATTGTTTCGTATGGAAAAACTGGGGATAATTGAGACATTGAACAGGAAAATCGGGTCAATTGGGACATTTAACATTGTTCCCTATGCCCGCGATGGGCGTCCTTATGGGTAAAGAGTACCAAAATTTTTTTTCCAAAAACATGGGTGCTGTTCTGGAGAATGCTATTCAAAAGCTCTACCATACTACTTGCCTGGTGTGGTCACATCAGATGTAGCCACCACCAAGGCTTTCCATGACATGGATGCATCGCAGCTGCATAGGGGAGCAGCTTCCAGGAAAATATATATAAAAGTAGGGATTGGTCATGCTGTCCTGATTTTTTTTTTTTTTGTCTGTTTAAATTGCATTGGATAGGTTTTACATACTTTTTCTTAACCACCTTTAAACATGGGCTAACAAAATAAATGGTACTGGTGATTTTGTATATCCTTAAGTATATGCAATATGCCGCACACTTACTTAGCTAGTTAAGCGGATAATGATAAGCGAAAGAGTGTGATGAAGAGGTAGCATTTGCATTATAAAATTAAAGCTTATAAAAGTAAATATTAGCAGATACAATATTCTTCATCAGGCAGTGTTTAATAAAAACATAAAATTTGGCAACCACAGAATACTTAGGTCTAGATGTATCAAGCTTCAAAAAAAAGGGATAAAATGGGGTAAACAGTCAATCAGCTCGTGCCATTTTTCAAACCCAGCCTGTAACATGGCAGTTAGCAGCAGATAGGCTAGTTGTTTTTAACTCCATTTTATCACTTTTTGAAGCTTGATACATGTGGCCGCAAATGTTTCCAAAATCTATAAAATAGTCACGAGCACTGTCCAGAATAGTTTTCATACCAGAATGATTATGAATATGCAGTGTTTAATTATAATCACTATAGGGGTATGTATACATTAGATAGTGTTCCCGCTAGGCTGTTTTAGCCCGATTTTTAAAGGGCAAAATGCGCCCTGCCCGTCTCGCAGCGCCCCGCTAAAACAGCCTCACGGGGAAGCCCAGCGTCGCCGTTGACGGCGATGCCTGGCACTTCCCCGGCAGCACACAGTGGATTCGGAGGGGCCGGGCCCGCCCCCTTTGATGACTGTGGCGGCCGGGCCCACCCCCTTTGATGACTGTGGCGGCCCAAGCACTCTTTCATTATGGCGGCGGCCCGGGCACGCCCCCTTCATGACGTCGGCGGCCCGGGCATGCCCCCAGCTGTGACGTCGGTGTGCCCGGTCCGCCCCCCAGCGCCCTGCCCGGTGTCACTCCTAGAGTGAACACTATTAGATATTATGGTTAACTGCTGTACAGGTTATAGGTATTAGGTCACCTACTTGTTGCTATGACCTAATCACCTGCTGGTACAATACATTGTTATCACACTAGCAATTAGGCAAAGTTTCCAAGCTATTACATTGTGATTACCGGAAGCAAAACCAAATAAATCAAGGGTACTAAATGGTGTATTCTGTGTGCACACTTATACCATGTTAGAATTGCCATACCTGTAAAAACCCAGTGTTTTTATTGCCGGGTTTTTGGCGGGGCCCAGATCATCTCAGCTCACAGACCCCGTTCATACTGCACCTTAAGGTCCCCATACATTAGGACAAGTCAGACATAATCATACTGACAACTGAGTTGTAACGATTTGGCACTTGCTGTGCCAAGTTTTGCATGTGATAAATCACAGTCCCCGCGGAGCTGCAGGCGGAGAGAGCCGTGAGCCGAGCAGAGCAGGGCGGGGCGGGGGGGAGGCTGAAAGCAGAGAGCCGGGCAGGGGAGGCAGTGGGCACACTGGGCTAGGCGGTGAACGTCGTGAGGGGGACCAGAAAGGCTACACGGTCTCTGGTACCCTCTTGGCGTTCACCGCCCACCATTGTGCGCACACTGCCTCCCCTGCCCGGCTCTGCAGTGATCACCGGCTGGCTTAGTGCACCCACTGCCTCTCCTGCCCGCCTCCAGACTGAACTTAACATTTACGAAATCTTATGTGCAGCACGTCCGACTTCCCGAATCGATGTGCATGGAGCCATGCATCGGGTCGGATGGGACGTCTGCACATGCGGTTTGGGCCGATTTCACGGCCCAATCCCTCCAGATCGGGTGAAAATCGGGCCCAAATCGCAGAGTGTATGGGGGCCTGCTTCCCTGTCTGTCCTGCCAACCAGTGTGAGGAACCTAAGAGCAGCTTTTATTTTCCATACGGGCACCGACATTCTTCCTATGCTTGAGATCATGCAGCTTCTTAGGAAGTGCTTTAAGTTTGTTCACAACCTGTTGCTTGGTTTTATGGATGCCACGGGCAGACAGTATTTTTGATATGTTGTATTACACTGTGGAATCCTTGACAGTGCCCGTCACTTGCTTCTTTGTTTCCTCCTCCCCTCACACAGCCAACAGCGCCAGCACCTCCTCATCCCTCCACATGTCACCTGTTCTCATTCCCCAATCAGCTTGCATTTTCATGTCTTGTGTGAAAAACCCGGGTCGCGTCTGTTCACACTGGTGGACACCCGTGTAACTCCCATAAATAACCGTGAAATTGCTAGGGCATTACACCCGGGAATTTCACTCACACTGAGACACGACACAGGAAATTACTGCTTGCCCTGACAAACTCAGGATTTTACAGCAGTGAGAACAGGGTATTACTTGAACCATTGATTACGTGAACATGTACACAATGGTCACTTACTGACAGATCGTTCCTAGGCATTATATTAAAAAAACATACAGGGCCAGATGTGCGTAGCTTGAAAAGTGACAAATGGAGTGATAAGCCACCAGCCAATCGGCTCCTAAAAGGTAATGTTACAGGCTGTTTGAAATTACAGTTAAGGAGCTGACTAGTTGGAGGTTTATCACTCTCCATTTTATCACTTTTTCAAGGCTTAGTACATCTGTCCCACCAACAGAACACACATTAGAGATCTGTTGGAGCCACAGTGCAACTGTTGCGAGGGACAGGAGCAAATGCATTTCTAATGGGCCCCATACATCAGCAATCACAATTTATGGATTTCCAGATACAGGGATTTTTTGGCCAGATAAATGGATTTTACAATCTATCTGACTTTGCCCACACATTACAGATTTATTTCAGTGAGCGGCAGATTTTTCCATCTAAAGATTGCATCTTCATATCTGGAAATTGCCCAATCGATTGCTGTTCATAATGTAAATAGATGAAGACGACGAATTGGGAATGCCCACACATATAAAAAAGATCGGTACTCTTTACTTAGAAGGGCGCCCATCATGGCCATCTCGGGCATTGAATGCACTAAAAAAATCGGGTGCGATGCGACCGACGAGATGCCCGAGATTTCCCATAGGGAACAATGTTAAATGTCTCAATTGACCCGATTTTCCTGTTCAATGCCTCAATTGACCCAATTTTTCCATAGGAAACAATGTTAAATGGGCCACAGAGGCCAAATAGGCACCCTGAAGTGAATAATGGCCACCCAAATTGTTAACGCCACCCCACGATCAACGTCAACCCGAAGCTTGGCGAGCGCAGCGAGCCCGCGAGGGGCGGCGGTACGCGTCCTACGACCTTTTCATACCCCCACTATCCACGTCGGCGTAGAGTTGAGAATAGAAAGTGTGGCGAGCGCAGCGAGCCCGAAGTGTGGCGAGGGGACGCGGATACCTTCACAGGTATCCGCGTCCCCTCGCGGGCTTCACAGCTGTCCGCGTGCGCTCGGCACGCTTCGGGCTCGGTGGCTCGCTGCGCTCGCCACACTTTCTATTCTCAACTCCACGCCGACGTGGATAGTGGGGGTATGAAAAGGTCGTAGGACGCTCGCCACGCTTCGGGTTGACGTTGATCGTGGGGTGGCGTTAACATTTCGGGTGGCCATTATACACTTCAGGGTGCCTATTTGGCCTCTGTGGCCCATTTAACATTGTTTCCTATGTAAAAATTGGGTCAATTGAGGCATTGAGGGGAGCCCACACATCTAAAATTAATTGTGGCAATCCTCTCCATATCTGAAAATTGTCACAATTAATTGCTGACGTATGGGGCCCTTAACTGTGCCAGTGGCAGGTTCAAAAATTTACACACTAAACAAACATTGCCTATCCGATATAGGAAATGTCATGGAACATCACTGCAGAGAAAAACTAAAAAAATAAATGCTAATTAATTGGAGAATGAAAACTATAATGGAGGAGTATTGCATAATTGGAAAAAGTGAATTACAATCTTCAGTAGGATATATCTGGTACAACACAATTTTTACAGCACTAGCAAAATAAAGCCAACAATGCTTTCTGTAGAGTAAAATGTGTAATTGTACACAGCAGCTCATCAATTCTAGGTGTCCTCACACTACTATACCCCCTGATGTGCAATTTCAACACAAAACACCTCAGCTAAAAAAAAAGTCATGTGTGGCTGCATAACACCAGTAAAATAAAAAATGGAGGTAATTCAATCAAATCAATCAAGGTCATGGGGATTAAGTGCCCAAACCTATTGAATGACTCCCACTAGAACACCAGGTACATACTAAGCAATGTGTGTACCCAAGAACACTGGAGGAAGGGAGGACCCAACACTGTGCCAGCATCAGCAAGTACCTACAGATTTGCCGATGCCGGGAGGGGGAGAATGTGTGTGTGTGTGTGTGGTGGGGGGGGGGGGGGGGTATTAAGGATAGAGGCCACCTATAGAGGTTTAAGATGGTTGTTAGCTGGTTATGTGATGTGAAATACCAGTTCAAGAGCAACATCCATGAGACGGGGGAACACTCTGCAATATTATCTTGGAACAAAACATTTTGTATTATAGACATTCCTTAATATTTATCTCAGACAAAATAAAAAAATAGGGAAAACAAAAGAAAAAGAATTCAAGCACCAAAAATGTTAAAGCTAGCCCATAAAGGAAGCATTTTGCCAAAAGTACATACGAATGCATTTTGCAACACTGGCAATGTTGCTTTGCTTCCTTTGTCTTGTTCTGTGGGCGTTATATTATCTGCCAAACTGCCTTGGAACAGGGGTTTCTTACTATTTTAGAAACACAATCTGGTAAAGTATGAATGGGAGTCAGAGTGGGAGAAATTTACAGTTACAGGAAAAAAAAAAAAAAAACGGCAGAAATGAGAGCACCGAAAGAGCATGTATATTGGTATTTTATACATGCAATTTAAAGTTTAAAGCACAAGCTTTGCCCCTGCACCCATATTGTTTTCAGAATTTCATTTGACTTTTATACCCTTTTCATACCACGCTCCCGTTTTCAGCCCCGTTCTAAATCGCTGGTCCTTGCTCCTGCGACCAGCTGATTACCTCTGCGGCACTGCCGGCAGAGGTTTCTTTTCATCAGCGACCATCAACCAGCCAACCCTATTCCTACACAGGGTTAGCAGTATTTCTAGTCAGAATTAAGAAGCAGAAACAGGTTTGGTTTTGGCCCTCTTTAATTAGATTTCAAATAAAAAAAATGTTGGAAAAAAAAAAAAGGGCTTTGCGATCATGTCTGAATTAGGCCCATTATCGAGAGCATTCCAAGGACCCAATACTTTGTAGCTAGCTTTAGACACCTTTTAAATGATACACATGAAATACCAGGAGTGCAAACAATGATGGGAAAGAGTAATAATAACGTAAGTTTAATTTATATAGTGCACTTTCTCCAGAAAGACTCAAGGCAAATTTGAAGACTTAAAATACTGTGATTTTAACCATTTTTTGTTTTCACATCCATTTACATCAATGTAACGTGGGTTACATATTAAAAAAAAAAAAAAAAACACACACACACACACACACACACACACACACACACACACACACACACACACACACACACACACACACACACACACACACACACACACACACACACACACTAGTCTACATAAACTTTTAAATGGTACAAAAAGGCAATGGAGGATGTATGGGGAAATATAATTAACTTTTTCACACCTGAAGCTCATTGAACAATATTCAATAGTTTGTACAGATGAGTCACTGGATGGGCATTACTTATAATGTAGGTCTTGATTAACTATTATGCCCAATGTTTTAGAGCCTAGGCAATGCATTAAATGGTTGTATTTAAAACCAACTATAAAAACATGGTTTTATTTAAATTTTACAACCAAAGTCAACAATAGTCCATGTATCGATTTATGTGAATAATAAGTGGTGGCAACCCTATAAAAAACGGGCATAATGGTTAAACTTATATTTTACAATTTACTGAAAAATAGATAAAAAAAAAAAAATTGTGCTGGCTCTTTTACAAGTAGGTACAATACTCCCCTTCACGTGGGTCTTGAATTTAAGATAGTGTTCACGCTAGGTTGTTTTAACGGAATGGGATCATTCGTCAGACTGCAGTTAGGTCTACAGTCATTAGGTTGACCACACTAGGTCGACTGGCAGGAAGGTCGACCTGACTTAAGGTCGACATGGGCCAAGGTCGACATGACTTAAGGTCGAATTTGCATAAAGGTCGACATGAGGAAGGTCGACTGGTCATAAGGTCGACATGGGTTTTTCACTGTTTTTTGATCCGAATGTCATCACAGTCGACATGGACACAGTTGGCAATGACAATCGGACCCTCGCATCGCTCGCTTCGCTCGCAATGCTTCGGGCACGGTGCCTCGCTGCGCTCGGCACACTATTTTATTCTTCCACCACGCCCTAGTGGATGGTAGGGCATGAAATACCACCTGTCGGCACATGTCGGCTCAAAAAACAATGAAAAACCCATGTCGACCTTATGACCAGTCGACCTTCCTCATGTCGACCTTTATGCAAATTCGACCTTAAGTCATGTCGACCTTGGCCCATGTCGACCTTAAGTCAGGTCGACCTTCCTGCCAGTCGACCTAGTGGGGTCGACCTAATGACTGTAGACCTAAGTTCATTCTAATAGATAACCGCATCCCGTTTTAACAGACCTTTCCGATTTTTAAAGGGCAAAATGCACCCTCTAACAGTTTGCCTACACCGGTGTGTGTATGGGAGAAGCCCAGCGCTGATGTTGATGCCACGCCCACACCTCCAGTAACAGCGGATTTCCCTTGAGCTCAGAACCAACTTAATAGAGCGTACAAACACTGCAATCTTGCTAAAAATGAAAAATATTTTACATCGTATGTACGCTGTACACACTAGAACAAACTTCAGACACTTTATACTAGGAATTGGCATAAAGGTGATGTCAAAATCAGACATATCGCTTGTTGTCCAGTTTGCCGTACACACTGTGTAACAGGCACCAAACCAACAGAAGGTTTGATGTGCAGCACAACTAATATAGCATCGTCGCAAGCAACCACTGTAATGTGCGTATCTTGTTCCACAAATTGGATGAGCCAGAGGCGGTTGCACTCTCTTGCTCCAGTCTCTCTCCCTAGCTTTCACCATGGTCAGACCCATCATATACTGTACAGCTCTGCCTTGAGGGTTAATGGACTGGATTGCGTTGATCCTGCATCTGGTACAAGAGAGACAGCTGGGTCATCTGAGGTGCTGCTGGTGCTCAGACTTTGAGGATGGATGTGTCAATCCCCACAGTATGAGTTTTATGGTCCCACTTTTCTCATGTCACCTGAATAAGGCAATTTGATGGTTCGATCCATCCGGCATACCACTAGCTACCACTATGGGTTGCAAAACTGATCAATTCATTTGTTACTTCGTACTGGCAGCAATTACCGTATATACTCGAGTATAAGCCGAGTTTTTCCGCCCTTTTTTTTGGCTGAAAAAGCCCTACTCGGCTTATACTCGAGTGTGGGTCTGGGCAGGCATTTGCCTGGGGCATCTGGAATGCCTAGGGGCCGGCTGAGGGTCACAGACAGTGGTGGGTTAAGGCAGAAAACAGGCTGTGGTATTGCGCGGTCAGCTCAGACATATGCTGAGCCTCTGCAGCGAGGGAGCGGGTACCTTCAGAGGGACAGGCGGCAGGACGCTGCACATATTAAATATGCTGGTGTAACGCTGGAGCGGGTACATGCAGAGGGACAGGCGGCTGGACGCTGCGCAGAATACATATGCTGGAATGACGATGCAGCCGACCGCTGGCAGAGCTCACATACTGTAGCTACGGCAAACCGGATTACAAGCACAATGTGCAGACTGGCCGTGCGGCGCGTATCTGCAGTCTGCACACTGTGCTTGTAATCCAGTTTGCCGTAGCTACAGAATGTGAGCTCTGCCAGCGGTCGGCCGCATCGTCATTCCAGCATATGTATTCTGGGCAGCGTCCAGCCGCCTGTCCCTCTGCATGTACCCGCTCCAGCGTTACACCAGCATATTATGTGCAGCGTCCTGCCACCTGTCCCTCTGAAGGTACCCGCTCCAGCGCTCCCTCACGCTGCAGAGGCTCAGCATATGACTTAGCTGACCACGCAATACAGTACCACACTATCATATTTATTCTGTGCAGCATCCAGCCTGTACTTACAGTAAATGCGAGGAGGCTGGCTGCCGGTCCTTAAGGAGTGCTGCTGAGCATGCCCAGAGAGAGCAGCTCTTCCCATGGGCCTTTGCGGAGTATGAGATTTGTTGCTCGTGACTCCGTGAAGTGTGCCAGTGCAGCCAGCCACCTTCCTTATCTTAAGTGCAGGGGTATATTTAAAAAAGTAAGTTTATTTTAAATAAAGATTTGTGTCCAAGAAAATAAAATATAGCAGACTGTCCACAGGGGCAGATTTATAAAGCCCAGTGAACTGAAAAGGTGGCTGGTAATTTTTCACCAGCCAATCAGCTACTAACTGCCAAGTTACAGGCTGGGTTTGAAATATGAGCGTTAGGAGCTGATTGGTCGGTGATAAAGTTCCAGCCACATTATCACTACACCAAGCTTAATAAATCTCCAATTGTTTTGGTTGACCCTCTTTTCCACTGAAAGAGCTAGCTTGTTTACGGTGTTTCTGTGAAATAAATATTCAGAAACATTTAACCTACTGAGGTGTCAAATAAATTTACCAGTAGCTGCGGCATTTCCCACCCTAGGCTTATACTCAAGTCAATAAGTTTTCCCAGTTTTTTGTGGTAAAATTAGGTGCCTCGGCTTATATTCGGGTCAACTTATACTCGAGTATATACGGTAGCTGGACGATTAGAGACTTTTCTTATTGTTGCCTTCTGAGGCGGCAATAAGAAATGTGTGGTTTTGGCGTCTACACAAGAGTTTGGGTGCACTAACCAGGATTTTAGAAAGCATTAGCTGCATTAGTGGCTAAACTCCATCAATTTAGTAGTAGTGGGCAACCAATCAGAATTACTTTGCGCACCCGAAAAAATAATTGGGTACTTGTGAGTTATCTGGGCTGCCGATTTTTTGATTGTATGCCTTAAGTTAAGGCATACAATCAGATGCGATGCGATATCGCATCGCATCGCATGCGACCATCGGATGCGATGACCCGATTTTTCCATAGGAATCAATGTTAAAATGGACTGAGTCCATTTTAACATGGAATTCAATGGGAAAAAGGGGTCCTTTTCAACCCACTACTATCCAAGTGGGCATGGAGTTGGATATAAACCTGTGGCGAGCGTAGCGAGCCACCGAGCCCGAAGCGTGGCGAGCTAACGGTATTCTGTGTCCCCTCGCGGGGCTCGCCACGCTTCGGGCTCGGTGGCTCGCTACGCTCGCCACAGGTTTATATCCAACTCCATGCCCACTTGGATAGTAGGGGTATGAAAAGGACCCCTTTTTCCCATTGAATTCCATGTTAAAATGGACTCAGTCCATTTTAACATTGATTCCTATGGAAAAATCGGGTCATCGCATCGCATCGCATCCGATGGTCGCATGCGATGCGATGCGATGTGCCCGATCCGACCCGATTTAGAAATCGGCAGCCCGGATAACTCACAAGTACCAATAATTGTACTTGCCCCAATGGAATCACTGCTTTTTATAATTTTGGAGAGTTGCATCATTGACAAAAACAAGAACCACAAAAAAAAAAAAAATTAGCTTTTGGTTCCCTTTCTTGAAATTTAAATATTTTTTCTTAGCCATATGGGTTAACCCTTTCCCGACATTGCCTTTTAAGGTAATTTTTTTTTTTTTTTTTCCTCCTTGTGTTCAAATAAGCGTAACTTTTTTAATTTTCCGGCTATATAGACACATGAGGGCTTTTTTTTTGCGGGACAAGTTGTACTTTCTAATGGTACCATTTACTATACCGTATAATATTCTGGGGAATCAGGAAATAATTCAATGTGGGGTAAAAAAAAAAAAAACGCAATTCCACAATTTTGCGCTGGTTACGGTTTTTTTGGAGTTCATAGTTCGTTTAAAATGATGGGTTATCTTTATTCTATGGGTCGTTACGATTCCGGTAATACCAAACTTATATAGTTTTCGTTACATTTTACCACTAAAAAAAAAAATAGAAAATGTTACGGTTTTTCGAATTTGCGTCGCGTCGCCATGTTCTGCGGCTTATAACTTTTTTATTTTTCCACCTACGGACCTGGGTGAGGGCTCATTTTTTGCGGGCTGAAGTGTACTTTTTAATTAATACCATTATGGGATATGGGCGACTTTCTGATCTCTTTTAGCTATTTTTTTTTGGGTAGGCGATGCGACCAAAAAGCGTAGTTTTGGCGTTGGGGATTATTTTCCGTTTACGCCTTTAACCGTGCGGGATAACTAATGTTATATTTTAATAGATCGGACTTTTAGGAACGCGGCGATACCAAATATGTTTATTTTTTTTATTATTTATTTATTTTTATTTGGGAAATGGGGAAAGGGGGGTGATTTGAACTTTTAATATTTTATAATTTTTTTTTTATTTTTAAACTTTATTTTTTTTTTTTTTTTACTTTTACTACAAGGCCCCCTAGTGTACTTGACCACTAGGGGGCGCGATCGCCTGTACTAGGTTCAGCCATAGAGCTCTATGGCTGAACGTAGTGATTTTTTTCACTTCCTATTACATCCTGCCTGAGGCAGGATGTAATAGGTATGAATACACGGACAGCACAGGGGTCTACATTAGACCCCTGGCTACCATGGCAACCGATCGGCACCCTTCGATCGCGCTGCGGGGGGCCCCGATCGGCGCCGGAGGGGGGCGCCCCCCCTCCGATCAGCTATTTAAGCACTGCGGGCGCTTTGCCCGCGGTGCTTAAAGGGTTAAACGGCCGCGATCGGCGAACTCGCCGCTCGTGGCCGTGAGAGCAGGGACATGGCTGTAATATACAGCCATTACCTGCTCTCTATCAAGCCAGCTCACTCCGTGAGCTGGCTTGATTCACCCCCAACCGACATATGACGTAAATGTACGTCATATGTCGGGAAGGGGTTAAAAACAAAATTTCACATATTAGAATGAGTATAAAGACTGGTACTTGTGTAGTTTCACAGCGATTTAGCACAAGCCCACTATCCACGCCAGCCCCGAAGCGTTGCGATTGCAGTGAGCCCCACGAGGGGATGCGGTACGTATCCTCCAGACCTGTTCATACCCCCACTATCCACGATTGCGTGGAGTTTATTTTATAAAGTGTGGCAAGTGCAGTGAGCCCGAAGCATGGCGAGCGCAGTGAGCCCGAAACATGGCGAGCGCAGTGAGCCCTGCGTGGGGAAGCAGAAAACGAGCCAGAAGCATGGCGAGCCAGGCGAGGGGACGCATAATACACGGCAAGTAATACACTGCATTTGCCACGCTTCGGGCTGGTTTTCCACGGGGCTTGCTGACGTGTATAGTGGGGGGGTGCTAACGATGAGATCCGCAGGCAGTGCCACCATGAAACTACACAAGTACCGACTGATTTTATCTGAATATACTAAAGCCTTTGGGAGGGGTAATTTGTGTGGATATGGCTTAAAATAAGAGCTATTGATATGGTGGATTGTACAAAAATGGCCTCGGCAATCGTCAGTAGCGAAGGGGTTAAGAGAAATAATAAAAAAAAAAAAAAACAGACAAGCAGCAAAATGGTACATCTTGGGCATGTGCAAAGCACTTGAATTAATTTAGAGGGATTAAACTAGGAGAAGTTATTTTCACAAATGGTACACATACAGTACATTTGCCACATGAGCCTCACCCGGAAACAGATATCATTAATTCCCACACAAAAAAAAAAACAGCTGGTCAGTGTCCACAGGTTTCTAAGAAATGGCATACAGGATTAAGAGCACCGCATGACGTTTTTATTATATTTGTATCATTATTGATAGTCACACATTTTCCTAAAAATCTTTGCTGTACACCAACCATCTGTTTGTGTCTGAATATGGCCAGTGATCTGATGCAGTGTTGTGTTAGTGCTATGTTCACATACTGGTAAAGAGTGCAGGATAACACTAAGGGGGGTATTCAATGTTTGGCGTGCTCCCGCAGCCCTCTCCCAGCGGGTGAGATGGCTGCGGGGCCCTATTCAATGCGGTCTTCCCCCACAGCATTGAACAGGGGTTCTCGGCAGAACGAGCCAGATATAACAAGCTAAAATATATACAATAGTAGCGCTATAAATTAAAATATAAAAATGTAATTGTATTAAAAAGGGTGGTACACAATAAGATCAACAATGTAAATAACCAGCATGAACACCATTAATTTGCAAATAGAGTTGCTTAGACTGGATCCATTCCTAGTGTGCCGTCAGAGTCTATCCAGAGATAACAGATATTGTCTCCTTATGGGGTATATTTACCGCAGGTCAGTCCAAATGAGGTATTTAATCCTTTTCATTTGATCCTTCCTTTGATAAAGCTACTCTTAGGTAGCGAAACGCGTCAGGAGTGACTACACCAGCACACCACTCGCCATCTATTGGCTGCCTATTTTATTGGACCCAGACCAGCCGTCACCAGAGCATCAATTCTAACCTCCTATCCGCACAATTGGTAACCCTTGGGGAATCTCCCCTCACCTAGGGCCTTATTTTGGTTCATTCTTTCTGACAAAATCCTTCTTAGATGGGCAAAACCATGTGCACTGCAGGTGGGGCAGATGTAACATGTGCAGAGAGAATTAGATTTGGGTGGGGTTTTACTTCAAAGTGAGATCTATATTGCAGTGTAAAAATAAAGCAGTCAGTATTTTCCCTGCACAGAAACAAAATTACTCACCCAAATCTAATTCTCTCTGCACATGTTACATCTGCCCCCCTGCAGTGCACATGGTTTTGTCCATCTAAGAAGGATTTTGTCAGAAAGAATGAACCAAAATAAGGCCCCAAGTGATGGACCTCGCAGAAATGCTTTCCTGAAAAGGATTAAATACCTCATTTGGACTGACCTGCGGTAAATATACCCCATAAGGAGACAATATCTGTTATCTCTGGATAGACTCTGACGGCACACTAGGAATGGATCCAGTCTAAGCAACTCTATTTGCAAATTAATGGTGTTCATGCTGGTTATTTACATTGTTGATCTTATTGTGTACCCCCCTTTTTAATACAATTAAATTTTTATATTTTAATTTATAGCGCTACTATTGTATATATTTTTTTCTGTTTTCCTTTCATAGGGACTCTCGATCCCTTGTTTAGTAGCTGCTTCACATCACAACCCCTCACAGCGCCCAATTGTGCTGTTTTACAGCCGTCCCCCCTTTTTTTCCAGATATAACAAGCTGTCAGGCTCGTGCGGTCGAGAAAATCCGGAAATAGGCGAGCTCCCGGGCGGAGCTTGTCTATTTCCGCCCTCAACTCGCGGCCACGCCTCTTTCTCACTGCTCGGCGGCCGGGACATTGAATCCCGACCGCCGAGCTCAAGTCGAGCAAAGCGAGAACGGGACAGGGGCACGGCTGTCAAGCTTGCTCGACAGCCGTGCCCCTGACATTTAATACCCCCCTAAGGACCTTATTCTAGTTCACTCTCTGACAAAATCCTTCTTAGATGGACAAAACCATGTGCACTGCAGGTGGGGCAGATGTTACTTGTGCAGAGAGAATTAATTTTGGGTGGGGTTTTACTTGTATTTACCCTGCACAGAAACAAAATAACTTGCCCAAATCTAATTCTCTCTGCACATTTTACATCTGCCCCCCAGCAGTGCACATGGTTTTGTCCATCTAAGAAGGATTTAGTCAGAAAGAGTGAACTAGAATAAGGCCCTAAGTGAGGTTTGAGTGAAGTATTTCACCTTAGTCTGTATAGTACATGGTAAACAAAAAGCTTGTTATCTTTTTCCTTTAGATTAAAACAAAATGATGCAAACTAATATTACAGCAATGTATTCAAACAAATCAAATGTTAAATATTCATAAATACCAAAATCTTTGATAGATGTAGAATTATGGTACACATTCAAAATCAGTATTTTTAACCTCTACAGGGATACTGAAACAGGGTGTAGGTTTACTTTTATTTTAAAACAGTTGCTTTTAATTGCAAAACTTTTTGAATATAAATGTTGTACTAAATAATCAATATTTACAATCTATTTAAAGACAACACATTTATCATTTCTGTGCATTTGATTTTGACAATATTCACAATTTGCAAAAGCGGAGTAATTTTTCAACATACAGTATAATTAAACAAAATTTGCAATGAAAACAGGCACATAGATATGTTTAGTAATTATATGTTGGCAACAAACTTTTGTGTAGTGTGTCTATTCAATAAAAAATAAATAATACACATTTGTGGACATTTAGGGCTTGTAGGCACTTCTATGTCAGTGTTTATTCTATATGTATTCTGTTATCAAGGCTGCCATTTCTGTAGATAGACAAATCAATGCGGCACTGCAGGTAGGGCAAACATAACATGTGCAGAGTTAGATTTGGGGGATTAATTCTGTTTCTATGCAGGGCATATATTGTCTGATTAATATTACATTGCCATTTAGATTTCATTTTGCAAACACCTCACCCAAATCTAAAAAGGTGCATACACATTGAGCGCTTTTGCCCAGCATGTATGCTGACAGATGGGAAAAAAAAAAATCGCTGGGCTGAAAATCATTCAGTAGGACGCTATTCAGTAGGACATTCGGGCCAACGCTGATGCGGGAGCGCACATACTGCCCGGTACACACTGGGCGGCTTTCAAGCTGAAAGCAGCTCAAAGGAGTAAAACAAGCTGCTTTCAGCTCAAAGTCGCCCAGTGTGTCTTAACTCACTGCACATGTTACATCTACCCCACCTGCAGTCTAAAACCTGTGTATATATTGTAAGCTCTCATGAGTAGGAGCCTCTCTCCTCATGTTCTTTTCTAAGAATACTGTATATCTGTCACTGCTAAAATAGAAACAGTGTTCGCCACCGCAAAGGTCTGATTTACCATGTACTTGTCCTAATTTGCATTTGTACTGTAAATCACTATTTTCTTGTTTATTGCTCACCTATGTATTGTCAGGTGCTGCGGAATCCTTATGGCGCAATATTAATAACCGATAATAATAATAATAGTAGTAGTATATATACCGGGGTGTATGGAAGCCTAAAGAAGGCAGGGACCAAGTCAAATTTTCAGCAATACAAAGTGTCAACTGCTTACACGGGGGCAGTAAGCAGCATAGCCCTCATTCTGATATAGCAGAAAGACTGTGCTGCACAGTCTTTTTTTACTTTGGATGCCGTTCATTGGGATCAGGCAAACAATGCAATTTGTACGAACTTGCTATCGATTTTGACTATATAGTCAAATTTCATAGCTTAAATCACACCTGTGCATACAGCTTACCTTTAAACAACATAAATATTCTGAAAATAACCTCACATAATGGTAGTAAAAAGAGTGGAGAGTGATTTATACTTCAAGCAAATGATCACGCCAACACTGGGAACCAACTTGTTCAACTATGCGACAACCAAAATAAATATTATTATTATTAAAAATAATCTAATGCGGACAACAGATGGTGCTCACCTGCGTTATTCAGCTGTTGCCCTGCCCGGCTGCACCACAACCCCCCCACACACACACACACACACACACACACACATATACCCACAGGGGTGGCAAGCTGCAACTAGTCAAAAGTTACCTATTTAAGTGCTCATACAGGACATTTTGTATCCTGCCCATCAGTTTGATCAGGTTTAGCAGCACACAACCATAATGAATGCGATTTTCCATCAATTTTAACTGGGAATCAGAGGGTGATTAACAACTGAATTTTCCCCTTAAATTAAGCTGAAATGAGCGAAAAGTGACCTGTGAGTGTTCAAACAGGACTTTTTGCACAGCACTAATTACTTTGGTCAGGTTCCCCTGCTTAACATAGCTAAAACCAACCTCTCTGGGCACAGCAAGTGCTATCAGCATCATCAATTTAATATCGCCCTGCAGTCTCCCATTACTTTAGACTGAAGGTCAATAATTTAATTCCCCCATATATCTCAGGTTCAAAGAGCATTCAAAGTGAACACCCATCTGCATTACATCTTCATTTAGCATGGACGTCAACAATTCAAATTTTATGTAAAAATTCTAACACCAATCCCATGAAAAAAAATCTAATGCATTTTTTTTTTTATGAATTTTGACATTTATAAAGCATCAAAAAAGTCACTGTGCCATTGGTCAGTCCATGCTAGTTGGAGATGTATTTAGCATTTAGGAGACAGTTAAAGCGGAGAGAATGTACCAGCCAATCCTCTCCTGTCACATTACAGGCTCACCAAAAATTATTTGACATGCAAGCATGCTTATGTGTGATTTTGTTTATGACAAAAGCCATATAACTTTTGTGGTGTGTGGGAGGAAACCCACAAAAATAAAAACATGGATATACATCAAACAGGTAGGATACCCTCCTCCACATCAGAAATGTATCCTAGCCCAGTGCGATCTTAACGGTATTGTAGGCAAAGCAATGCACTAGGCATGGGCAACACCGGCCCTCCAGATGTTGATGAACTACACATCTCAGCATGCCTTGCATAAGTTTCAGCATGGCCACACAGCAAAACTAATGCAAAGCATCCTGGGATGTGTAGTTCATTAACATCTGGAGGGCCGGTGTTGCCCAGCGTTGCACTAGGGCCTTGATGGCTAACCTTGACACTCCATCTGTTCTGTTATTGAACTACACATTCCAGCATGCCCTCCATCAGTTTTAGCATGGCCAAATAGCAAAACTGTTGCAGAGCATGCTGGGATGTGTAGTTCAACTACATCTGGAGTGTCAAGGTTAGCCATCAAGGCAGGCATGTCCAAACTATGGCCCTCCAGCTGTTGCGAAACTTCAAGTCCCATCATGCCTTGCCACAGTTTTGATTTTAGGGAATGCTAAAACTATGGCAAGGCAATCAGCATGCTGACAACCATTCACTGTCTGGCTGCAGGCTGAGAAGCAGGAAAATAATGAATGTTGTACTCTGATAGGTGAATAGCACCAGTCATCCACACTCTTGCTGCAGGAAGACAATGTTGCTGGCCTCTCTGATAAGCTCACTGCCTCCCAAGAAGCACAGAGGGCAGATACTCACAGCCCAATCTGCCCCTGATCAAAGGATCCTTGAATTGGGAGACCTTTGGGCTGCTGTCCATTAATCCCTTACATTAAGATGTCCCTGCCCTAGCCACCAGGAAGCAGTATCTTATATTGGTGCTTAATATGATGGTTCACTGTATAAAACACAGGTTTTTAACCTGCAATGGAGGTATTCAATCCCAGCTGCTATTCCCGTTGGGTGGAAATAGCAGCAGAATGTATTCAATCCTGGTGGGACTAGTCTGCAGCAGGTTTGCCTCTCTACGGAGGTGAATCTGTATTGTTGGAAATAGCCACTGGATTGTCGACTCTGCAGCAGTTTCCAACTATCAGCACCCGTTTTTTGCCGATGACAGGACTTTACGACTGTTGGAATATATTCCGCCAGTTGGAAGAAAGGAGCCCACATTGAATAGGTCGGATGACAGTCGACCTAATTATGTTGGAAACTGCCGCTATTTCCACCTGGCAAATATTGAAATTTTGCGATTTAAGAATATTTGATCACACATTATCAGAACTGCGGACTACACTGACGTCAACCAAGATTAATGTTTTTTTTAAACATTAAACTAAAGTGACAAAAACACACATCGTGCAGTGACAATTGGACATGAATAAAAATTGTCAATATGTCCTGTTATAGTTGTCATCACGCCATAACTAACTGAATGCATTGAAAAAAAAAAAAAAAAAAAAAAGTCTAAAATCTCTTTGTCAATATATTTAACATAAACCAGTCACAATATTAACACACATGTTGGATGTATTTTTCTTGTAAAGTGGAATTTAAACCCTACCAACATCTTGACATATGACAAAGTTATACAAGCATCAACTTACTGATGCTACATAACTTTAGCTGATACAAAAACCTATTCAAAAAGGTCATAAATAAGGTTTTGTTTAGGACAAGCCAAAAATAAAAGCAGAATTGGCAACATAAAATAAGAGCATACAACGAAATAACAGTACATAGAATAAAATGAAAACGCAATATTTCCAGGAATAATAGCAATAAATTATTTGAAAAGTACTTATTTATCTACAAAACTCGTTTCATATTTAAATAAACCACAGTAATGTTACATGTATTTTGGGAGATATCTCCGCACCAGTCTTCATTCGTGAAGACAGATCATTGCTTTAGAGGGCTCACAAACAAATACACTAATACTATACATCTGTAGGACAAGGCAAACATAACATTACAGGCAAGTTGAACCACAGAAAACTCTGGTAATGAGGGTTATTCACCAGAGGGTAGAATGACACCGGCACATCAGAGGGTAGAATGACACCGGCAGGGCCGGACCCTCAGGACACTTCCTACACAAGCCCCAACTTGGTTGCTACTTACGTGTCCGACAGCGGCTCCAATCTCCAGGCTTTTAGTGTGGGCAGAGTGGGGAGAGCGCTGGGGACAGGGAGGCAAGAACCTCGAGAGGCGGCCTCAGGAAGGGAGAGCCGGAGCTGCCATGTCAGTACAGTCAGAGGCCTATAGCTGCAGGCAGGGCCTAGTACATGTCTCTCGCTTATCTTTCCCCCACCCACCCCCTCCAAATCACTCCACCTCAGTAATGGCGTTTGGCAGAAAACAGAAGAGAAGAGGGAGGAGAGAGCGGAGAGGGCAGAGGGAGGGAAGGAGGAAATGCTGGCCTGCCAGAAAGGCACAGACAGGGAGAGGAGGATGGAGCGGGACGGCTCAGGCCGAGTGCTGCTGCTGCTGGTTGGGAGCGGCGTCGGTGCAGCACACCCCCCCTCTCTGGTGACTACGGACAAAGGGTTAAGTGGGAATAAATAAGATATATGGGATATGAGGTGGAGGGGGGGGAAGCTATGTGAGAGCAGCAATGGCTCCTGGAGGAGGAGAGAGGAAGAGGAGGAGGTGTAGCTGCGCCGCCACCGCCGCTGCCTGATCATCCCCAGCAGCAGCAGCCGTCACTGCCCCAGACAGGATGGGGGAGAGCGGAGACGTCAGCCATTTTCCTTTACACTTCATCATCATCACCATGTTATAGAGAGGGGGAGGCGGCACCGCGCTCACATATTACCCCGGTTATGACGGGCGCAACGCAGGGGGGCAGCCGGGCGGGTGTCTCTCACCTGCCCCCATACGTGTGACCAGCCCGGCCACCCTGTTACTCAGCATCTGCTGGGCCCATGACACCGGCTATCCCACACATACAGGCAGCAGCCACCAGAGGCTGTACAGGACACAGAACAGGGGCCGCTGGCGGCCATTTACTCACCGCAAACTAGTGAGCCCTTCTCCCCTGCTGGAGATGAGGAAGAGCCAGTCTGCGTCTCATAGCAGGGAGTAGCGGAGACGCATGTGTGAGCGGCGCTCCCGACTGTGGCAGTGATAGTACTGTGTGTGCAATAGGAGGCAGGAGCCTGTGCAGAGCAGCGCGGTCGGGCAGCCTCGCTTCCTTTATGTCCTCCCCTACAACTTCATATGCATTAAAACTTCTTCACGTCGCCTCCCGCGCCGGTATTTCTCCTCCCTGACGGAGGCTCAGAGCCGGTTCCTGAAGGCCTCCGTTGCAGTAGTGCTCTGCCTGCGGCCGCCTGTTACAACTCGCCGCAACAGGGGGACGGCTCGGTGCGGCGCGTCTCCTCTTCCGCTAATATATTTATTTTAGTCCTCTTCAGTCTAGCACGGTCTCTCTGTGGCCGGCGGTGCGTTTTTCCTGCGTCATGAGCACCAGCAGCAGCAGCTTCAGCTGAGCACCTCCTCCTCTCCCACCATCATCATCAGCAACCACCTCCTCTTCCTCCTCATGCCCGGACATACACACACACACCGCTGTCACATTGCTGCCCGGGACACCCAAGCCGGCAAATTCACTTACGGCATTTGAATTAAAGGTTACACGGTCTATAAATATTAGGCTACGTAATGTTACACAGGCGGACAGGGCGCGTAGCATGAGCCCCTGGTTATGTTTACCGGCTCCTAGGGAGGGGAGAAGAGTTACATCTATGCCTGTAATGTGAGGGCATTAGTAATATGACGTCAGGCAGTTCAGCACCGGCATGTCACACAAGGTGCTGCTGCTGCTGGTCACGCTCGGAGAAAATGATGCTGATTGATCATTGGTTTCAAAGCAACTACTGTTACCTAGGCCTAAGTAGGTTCATTCGTGTAAGATGGCCCTCACGAATACCAAAGTTCTAGTTCGGTTTACATGAATACATATATTTCTTTCTATACAAAATACAGCAGGTGTCAGTTCTTTTGTCAAAGTTCATCATTTTCTAGGAAATGCTGCATAATATGGTGCTATACAAGTAAACAACAATAATAATTTCTATTAACGTGACAACAGTTGCACCTTATTTATCGTGTGGAGAGGTAGTATATTATTGTAGCGTGTGGCAGTGACTGCTCCCTCTTCTTTACAAACATGCTGCCAGCTACTGAAGAAAACAGCACCACAAATGAATGTTTAACCCCATTTAAAGCTTCCACCTGTCTGAAATTAGGTGGAACAATTCCAGTTTGAGGATCACAAAAATCACTCCTCCCAAGATCTGCGTCTCTCATCCACACTCATTACTTGCTCCCATTCCCGACTGTAGGACTTTCTTCGGGCTGCACCCACTCTGTGGAATGCCCTCCCAAGCACAATAAGACTCTCCTCCAGTCTCCAAACCTATAAGCGTTCCCTAAAAACTCATCGCTTCAGGCAAGCTTATCAAATTCCAGAACCAGTCATAGAACCTTGCATTCTGGTGGAATCGATGCAATAAAGCAGTGGTGGCCAACCTGTGGCTCTTGAGCCTCATGCGGCTCTCCCCCTTGTAAAGTGCGGCTCCTGCTCCCACTGCTGCCTACCGCCCACCGTCTGTCCCAGTCCCCCCTGCTGCCGGTTCCCTGAATCCCTTCTCCTTCTGAGGGGAGGAGAACGTGCATCGCGCATCTCTCCTACCCCTTACTGTGCATCCTTGTGACTGGGCCGTCCGCCAATCAGAGCTCGTGGGCCAGCAGCCAATCAGGAGCCGGCCAGCGAGCTTTGATTGGTGGGCGGCCCAGTCACAGGGAAGTGAGGGGGAAGGAGACGCGCGGTGTGCTGTGCTCTCCTCCCATCGGTGACATGACAGGAGGACTGCAGGGGGACACCAGACTGTCCTCTCCCCGCCTGGCAGCAGCAGCAACAACGGTGAGTGCTGCTGCTGGGAAATTTGCACTGTGGGGGCATAGCAGTTTGTGGCACTGTGGGGGCATAGCAGTTTGTGGCACTGTGGGGGCATACCATCTTTTTGGCACTGTGGGGGCATAGCAGTTTGTGGCACTGTGGGGGCATAGCAGTTTGTGGCACTGTGGGGGCATACCAGCTTTTTGGCACTGTGGGGGCATAACCGGCACCGTGTGGTGCATACCTGGCACCGTGGGGGGCATATGTGTATCTGGCACTATTGGGGGCATATGTATATATGGCACTGCACTATTGGAGGCATATTTGTATCACACCCACCCAAGGGGTCAAAATAGACTACGCCCCTTTTTTTGGCGCATGCGTCTTCGGTGCATGCATGATGTCGGCTCTTTAGCTTGACTACCGATATTTTTCGGCTCTTTACCTCTGACCGGTAGGCCACTCCTGCAATAAAGAATACAGTATATCCTTATGTATCAATGCCTATTTCCCTATAGATTGTAAGCTTGCGAGCAGGGCCCTCCTACATTTTGACTGTCTGTAAATACCCTGTTTGTTGTATCACTGTTCCTTTGTAAAGCGCAACGGAATACTCTGCGCTATATAAGAAACCGTTAATAAATAAATAAATATGGGCGATGCAGTTAACAATATACTGTATAGTGCAAATCACTTTGTGTGTGCCCACTGTATCGTTAATGATGCGCACTCCCACACATCATTAACAACCCTTCCTGTCGCCTGTACATGCATCTCAACCTGACTATATCATCAGACCCTGTATGAATGGGGAGGGGGGGGGGGATATCGGTCAGTGTTTATGCACTATATAATTCTCCTGCGGCACCACCGATATAGTGAAAAATTCTGTCATTGCTGAGGATCGCTAAGTGTGTACCCAGCTTTACCCATAGTGGGAAAGTTCATGGCTACTCTGCTATGAACAGGTGCAGGCAGGGGTTAAAGTGGAGTGGAACTTTAATGGTGAGGTGAAACTAGTTCAACCTCCTCGTTGGCTCTCAACAGTAATTCTAACAGAAAAGTATTATAGTTGGCAGGGGGGTTGCCAAAAACTCTGCCACAGACCCTGGCTCTGCCTAATGGGGGGGGGGGGAGTTAGGTGGCAAAGGGAATTGAGTTCCCCACCTGAGTGCAGGCACACAGGTGGGGGTAAGAGATATGGCTAAAGGTTGGCCATGGACCATTAATATAACTAGGCAGCAATGGGGTACATAACATATGATAGACCAGCCGAGTAGGCAACAGTTCCTGCTAACCAGTGCATGAGAGACAGAGACAGCCACTGGTGTTTGATGTGAGTGCCTAGAGAAAATGAACACCAGAAAGAGTTTAGGCAGCAGCACCACTTTTATAATCAGTGAGTGTAGACTGAAACTGCTTAAGGGATCTTAAGCTGTGTACACGGGGGTGATATATTGCTGAGCAATATATTGCTGAGCAATATATTGTTTAGTGTTTTCTTTTCATCAGCGACCACAGATGGCCACTAATGAAAGGGAACCTCTGCTGGGGGGGCCGCAGAGGGAATCAGCTGGCAGCAGGAGCAAGCTCCTGTGACCAGCGATCATAAGGTGGCTAAAAAACGGGAGCACGCACCCAGCGATTTATCGCCGGTGCATACTCCAATCACTGGCAAAATGGTCCATATTGCCTGCGATAAATGCCCATGTGTACGCACCTTCAAGCCTAATTATAAGGCATGAGCTGAAGTGAAGTACAGTAGTATTATAATGTCTGTCACTGTTATCCAAGAAGATGCAATTACCATGCCGACAATCTGGATGCTGTTGATTGAAATTCAGATATCTGAAGTGGCGGCCACACCAGCGCCGAAATCCCAACATAAATGGAGATGCTGCTGTTGGTCCTCTGACTGATGGAATCCCATCCTCCAATACTGAATTCTATTCCAGTGCCAACTGGTCATTATGGATAGGCTCCAACTTTAGTTTTCATAATTAGTCTCACAAGATTACATTTTAAGTCAAATCTACATTTTTATTTTGTATATTCCCTGTTCTTTGGAAACTATGTGGAGAAGTAACGATTTAAAGGTAACGTTATTACTGAATTTTATTGGAATTTTGTATTATGTGTTTTCTGATAATGTATGATTTGGTGATTTATTCACCATATTTATTGTTAAAAATTAAATTTTACTGAACTGAACAGCGCTCCCATTATTATTTTCCTTGTTTATCTAATTAAAGGGCTAGCCTTTTTTTTTTTTGGAGATAAGTTGCTCAGATTTAGCTGAGAAGTTAGCAGACCAAGAGCGCCAGTTTCATTTTCAGTTCTTTGCATCACAAGGGGTTGGGGGCTGCACCCCGGTATCACCCATTGTGCGGTGATACCAAAATGCTATCTACTGCTCAGTTGTTACAGTGCAGCACCCAGCTCCTGTCACTGTGTAGGATTCGGTACTGCAGCCACAGCATTTCCTGTAAGCAGCAGGATCCCTCGAGTGACGAAAAACGAGTTTGCTCCACAAGGCCATGGGTCCCCACCATAAAGCCACACTCCCTCCTGTGAAGCCACGCAAAACGTGAGGCGCGCCTAAGCAGGGCATATAGCTCTCTTAGTGCCACTCTGGATGTTATAGGGGAAAATGATACCCCTGAAACGTATTTTTTGCAAGGAAAGCTGTATTTTGGGTCTTTCACAGGCTGGTGTCATACGGTGGTGTCTGAAAAGGGATATGGCCTCTCCGGGAAGGCATGGCCCTTTTGTCAGTCTGAGAGATGTTAGACTGCCTCCACGGACTCTACCCACATCACCGGTACCAGCGCCCCCCCCCCCCCCCCCCCCCCGGGTAAAAAAAAACACGGAGCGGAGGGGAGCCGGGGTACGGCGGGGGGGTTGTGTTTGTGTGTGTGACGTGTTTGTGTGTATGTGTGTGTTACCTCTGGCCGCATCCGTCTGCGCCGGGTCCCGGCTCTCGAATCCCGTGTATGGGGGCAGCCATTTTCCAAGTGTCACCTTTTTGTATTAGAAGCGCTGTTGCTGCAGCAGTAGCCGGGACTCGGGAGAGCTGGGACCCGGTGCAAATAAAACCACCGGCAGCAGAAGGCAACCAGTGAGTAACAATAGTCCCGCAGCCCCCCCGGCGCCCACATACCCTTAGCGCCTCCCCGCCACCGCGGGGGCTGCGGGACGATAGTTACGCCACTGACCGGTACCTCCTCAGTGGCCTGGAGCTGAGCGTTGCACTGTAAGGTTGTGCAGGGCCTGCTCCTGGCTTGCTGTCACCTCCTCAGATGGTGTCACTTAAGGTTTACTTAAGTTCTTCAAAAGTGCCATTTCAGCGCCATGTGTCTCCAGCTTCTCTCCTCCTCTGGCATGTTCAGCACTGGCCGTAACCTGCTAGATCAGGAGTGAATAAGACTAGCTACCACTCCTACTGCAATGCTTTGGACACTGCCAAACAAACATACTTCCAATCTCTCATCTCCTCTCATGCGACTAACCCTAAATGACTTTTTAAGACATTTAAATCTCTTCTGTACCCACCCTCTCCTCCCCCACTACCATCAGCGCACATGAACTTGCCTCCTACTTTAAGGACAAGATTGATAACATCCAAGACAGGGCCGGTGCTAGGGTGTCCGGCGCCCTTCTGCAAACCATACATTGGCCCTTATTCTGATCTGTGCGGATATTCCCGCATTCTTACGGAGCGGTCCGCACGCCACGGTGTTTTGCCGCATGCGGCCATCGTCCGTAGAAACGCCCACGTGTACTCCGCATTCGGACGGACTCACTCGTTAAGAACAGGGCGTGTTTACGGACGACATACAAAGCATGCGTGTGCGGGAGAAACACTCCGATTCGGCACGGTATCACAGAGTATTACAGAGTATGCTCGGGAATACCGCATCCGAACGGGAGCCAAGCGGTGCTACCGCACGTAAGCGGAGTATTTCCGCAAAAAAACCCACTATGAACTATCTTCTGCAAAACATCACATGACCCACTTATTCAATTACCTAGCCTCATAAAAAACAGCTTATTTGGAATTGGAATCAATTAGATTCCAATATATCCTTACAAGCATGCCTAACACATGCATAGCCCACATTAACCCTTACAGCAATGTAAGTGCAATGGTTTCTATTAAAGCACTGACAAGCGTCCTATTAGTGAGTAATGAGTAAAGGAGTAGATTGTATTGGGTTCAGGTGTTAATGGTTGTAGTCATTAGGCGTACGTTCGCCTACCGCATGAACGAGTGGTGTCCGCAAAGCAATAGTACACTTGTGGACACCGCACATTTCTGCCCTTTTTGCTCGCGTGCATTCGGAGTGGTTTCCGAATGTACGCCCCCCAACATAAGTGTACTCCCCCGTGTCCGCCCATGTTTCCGCCCCGTTTTGCCCACTTTGAAACTACGCCCATGTGTCATTCCGCATGACGCCCATAATACGCCCCTATTTCCCGACTGATTGCGGTGACCAGTTTTGGACGGGCTTTGTCCGAACTGGTACCGAGTCAAGGCGTGGCACATGCGCGTAGCGTTCTACACGCATGCGCAGACGCCGTAAAGACGCAATCCGTAAGAACGCGGTAAAGTCCGCATCAATCAGAATAAGGGCCATTTTGCGCCCTTTCACATTGCCATTGCAACAAGTTGCAGCCCGATTGTGAGAGTGTATGCAACATGCGATCCTATGGAGGATCTCGGGTGCATGTACATGTATGCATACACCATCTCAGTGCTGTGTCCACAAAATGTTGCAGGCACTAAAGATGCCCATACATGCTAAGAGAATCGCATATGTTATGGGCTAGATGGCATCGCATCACATGGCATGCAAGAGGGGAGGAGATAGAGGTGGCGGAGTGTTGAGGACTGGCAGTGGCACTGGCACAGCACACTGAGAAGAGGGAAGGAAGGGGAGGCGGCACTGCTGCCTGTTCATAATTTGATTGACAGCTGACAGGCGCAGATAGCAATGGGTAGGGGGCAGATCCGGACATGACATGTCATCCAGGCATTCAAAGACAGAGCTACATGCCTCAGCACAAGTGTCCCTGAGGAAAAGGGGGCAGGTCACAGGAGGAGGACAGTGTGTGCGCAGTGCAGAAGCTGCTCAGACAGGCGCTGCGGGCAGTGTGCAGGAGGCAGTGACAGTGAGGGATGAGGCATCTTTAGCAGAGCAGGGAGGGAGACAGCGCCTTTTCAGCATGGCGCCTCCCTGCTTTGCAGGAGCTGCTGAGTGGGTAGCGCCGGCCCTGATCCGAGATGAAATGGTATGCTCTTCCACTACCTCTAACCCACTCTCTTCCCCATCTGAACCGTCAGGCACTTTCTCTTCTTTTGAGCCCACAAAGGAAAAGAAAGTTTCCACACTCTTCTTATCCTCCTACTCTCCTCTTGATCCTATACCTGCACAAGTCATAATGGGCCAGATTCTGTAAGCTTCAAAAGTGATAAAATGGAGAGAGCCAATCAGCTCCTGTCTGACATTTTTCAAACACAGTCTGTGACATGGCAGTTAGGAGCTGATTGGCTGGCTGTTTATCACTCTCCATTTTATCACTTTTGAAGCTTAGAGAATCTGCCCTAAAACTCTATCTCCTGTGCTTGTCCTAACCTTAACTAAAATCTGCAATCTCTTGCTACTGGTACTTTTCCTTCTCTGCCTTAACCTGCAGTGATTACTCCCATTCTGAAAAAAAAAAAAACACAATTCTGACCCTAACTCTCTCTCTAACTACCATCCTATCTCTCAGCTCCCATGCCTCTCCAAGCTACTGGAGAGACTTGTCTACTCTCGCTTCACACACTTTCTTAACTCTCACACCCTATTAGACCCGCTTCAGTCAGGCTTCCGTTCCCAACACTCCTTTGAGACAGCACTGACTAAAGTGGTTAATGATCTGGTAACTGCCAAGTCTAAAGGCCATTACTCACTACTTATTCTTCTAGATCTTTCTGCTGCATTTGACACTGTTGATCATACTCTTTTCATACAAACACTGCACTCCTTAGGTCTTAATGATACAGCCCTTTCCTGATTCACATCTTACCTATCTGATCATTCTTTCAGTGTTCGCTTCTCTGACTCTACCTCCTCTTCGCTTCCTCTGTCAGTCGGATTTCCGCAAGGCTCAGTCTTAGGCCCTCTGCTTTTCTCAATCTATACCTCATCTCTTGGCAAACTCATCAGCTCTTTTGGATTTCAGTATCATTTATATGCGGATGATACTCAAATCTATCTATCAACCCCAGAGTTGTCACCAGTGGTTTTAGGCCAAGTCTCTGAATGCCTCTCTGCCATATCATCTTGGATGTCTTCTCGCCACCTCAAACTCAATATTTCCAAAACTGAATTACTTATTTTCCCACCAGCTAAGAACAGTTACCATCCTCAGATCTCCATCACTGTTGACAACTCGCCAATCTACCCTACCCCACAAGATCCTTGCCTAGGGGTCATCCTTGACTCTGAACTGTCCTTTGTTCAACACATTCAATCTGTCTCCAAATCATGTTATGTGAATCTAAAAAATATATCCAAAATATCACCCTATCTAACACAAGACACTACTAAACTCTCTTATCCATGCACTCATATGCCGCATTATTATGTTAATAGTCTCCTAACTGGTCTTCCCAACAACAGACTCACCACTGCAATCCATTTGTAATGCTGCTGCTAGGCTGATCTTCCTAGCAAGATGCTCATCGTCTGCTGATCCGCTCTGCCAGTCCGTCCCTCCATTGGTTACCTGCGTTTTACTGTATTCAATATAAAACACTTCTACTCGCATATAAAGCTATTAACCATACTACACCAGCTTATATCTCTTTACTTATCACAAATATTTCCCATCTCGACCACTACGCTCTGCACATGATCTGTGTCTCTCTTCTGCACAGATCACTAGCTCCCATTCACTATTATAGGACTTTCATCAGGCTGCTCCCACCCTTCCACGCACAATAAAACTCTCCACTAGCCTCCAAACTTTCAAGCGCTCCCTGGAAACTCAACACTTCAGGCAAGTCTATCATATTTAAGTACCACACGCATAACCCTCTGAGGCACTTATGTATTATATAGCTTCCCTTCTGGACCTACAAGCTATGCTATTAAATGTGCCTGTCCTTGTGTTTTAATACTATGTCCCTATAGATTGTAAGCTTGCAGCAGGGCCCGCATACCTCCAAATCTGTCTGTTGTAACCCAGTTTGTTTTATCTCTGTTTACAATTGTAAAGCGCATCGGAATCTGCTGCGCTATATAAAAAACTGTAAATAAATAAATGAGTGTTTGTACCCATTTGTAATATTCTCCCCCCACATCTCTACACTTGCTGGGCTGTAATTCCCTCTGGGCTGCCATCGCCCAGCCTACTGCTAATATCCTGCTCTGCTGTCCTTTAAGGATTTTCTCAGTGTAGTGGACTACATCACTATTAACCTGCTATCTACACTATAACTACCTGATTAATACCTGCTATATTTGCTTTACTACTATGGAGAAATGTGTGGCTAAAGTCTACAAAGATACTAGAGGCACAAAAGCTGGCCAAAACAAACCTTCCATACTGGATGCTTCCTCCTCACCCTCTTCACGGGTCCCGTATGAAATGCCGGCGGTCGGAATCCCAGCGGTCGAAATACCGACGCCAGAATCCTGACCACCGCAATGCCGATAAGGGGGGCCGTGGGGGCCTGCGTTTGTCACACAGCGGGCCCGGTGCCTCGCTATGCTCGGCACACTATTTTGTCCACAACACCCATAGAGGGACAAAGTGCCGTCATTGGCGGCAGTTGGGATTCTGGCGGTGGTATTTCGACCGCCGGGATTCCGACCGCTGACATATTGATCGCATCCCCTCTTCACCCAGTGGAAAAAAACATGATATCGCTTAGTATATTTCTAAATAAAGCATTTCCTCAGTGCAGAGAGCCAAAAGATTTCTGATATAATTTCTCCTTTACTAGATGCTAAACTTACCCCACTGACTGAGGTTATGGGTGCGTACACACAGTGAGATTTCACTTTCTATTTGACCCGTATTCGATCAGGGTCTGTGTCTGGATCTCGTACAGTGTTCACATTCGATTTTGACTATGTAGTAGAGATTTGTACTAGATAGTCTTGCCTGCCAAGACTAATTTTTCTATTCAATATACACGGGAGCTTAGCAAGTGACTGCAAATTGCTCTGAGTGTACAGAATGAGCAGTAGCGATCATGATGTACGTCATCCTGAGTTACAGTGCGGTACGGGAATTATACAGTCATGGAGCTTAAGATGTTACAGAGTGTGGCAAAAATGGCCCAGTGGATCATAAGGTCCTCCCTTCCAACAATGGAGGATATTTAGCAAAACTGCTGTATGCGTTGTGCATATAGTATTTTAAGGGCTTTTGCCTTCTGGAAGGTGTTTTAGATGTCTTAAAAATAAGACAAGCAGAATGAAGAATAGTTTCTTTCCTATAGCTGTTTTAACATTAAATGTTACTTCTTTTGAAGGGTTATAATGTGTTTTTTTTTTTTTATGCAATCAATTTTTATTAAAGATCACAATACATCTTAGAAGTGAAATAAATGCAATGCAATGTACTTAAGAAAACAATAAAGACAATTACAAGAATTGAGTGCAGTGCTTGTCTTTCAGAGTAAAATATGTAAATATTCAACAAACCAATTATTGACAATGTGATTAGTCCCATAATAAGATGTACTGATTATGAAAGAAAGTAGAGTAACGATAAGAAAGTGAAGGAAAGAAGAGAGAAGTGGAGGGAGGGGGGAGGGTAGAGGAGGCAGGGTGATGAGGGAGGGGGGGGGGTTGCATCCAGGGGTCACTTCATCTCGGCAACCTGTCCTTGAGTAGTTAGATGGGAGTAATCAGAGGATTCTTTATAGGTGAGCCAGCTCAACCAAGTTGCAGTAAAAATCTGGGGCGAACCCTTCAAAAAGGACGACAGGTCCTCCATGGACATATATAGGTCTATTCTGCGAAACCAGTGTGTGATGGGTGGGGCCCTGCTAGATCTCCAGTGACAGGGAATGACCGCTCTAGCCGCATTCATTAGGTGCCTAATTAGGGATTTCTTATATCGGGAGATGGGCATATCCATAAGGTTCAGCAACCAGAATTCAGGGCTAAATGGAAGAGAGGAATTAATAATCTTTTCAGAGATGGTGTGAATCTGGTGCCAGTAGTCTTGGATAACTGGGCAGGTCCACCAGATGTGAAGGGGGGTGCCAGAATGTTGGTCGCATCTCCAGCAGAGGTCCGAAATAGTATTGTTCATTTTGTGTAATAAGGAGGGGCATCTGTACCAGCGGGATAATATCTTATACTGGGTTTCTAGAGTTTGGATTGAAGAGGAGGATACAAAAACATATTGAAATATTTGACTCCATTGATCTGCCGACAGTTCTCTACCCAGTTCCTTGTGCCAGGCCACTGTGTATGCAGGTGTTGGGTCTGGTAGGTTACTAAGGCATACCTGGTAAAATTTGGAAATCAAGTGTTTTGGGGCCTCTCTGGAGAGTATTAGCGACTCGAAGGGAGTTGGTTCCCAGCTTTGTTTTCGTTTAGGCAGGGAGGAGACGTAATGTCTAATCTGGAGGTAGAACCAAAAAAGACCTGTCGGGAGACCAATATCTTTATGTAAGTCCTCAAAGGAACGAAGGCCAGACCTATCTACCAATTGACCCAGGTGCGTCACCTCGACTGAAAAGCGACTACAGAGATTCCGTAGTTCAAATCCCGGTGGGAATTCAGGGTTGTTAATTAGCGGGGTAAGGAGTGTCACACCTGGGTCAAAATAGCGCAAACCTCTATATCTACCCCAACAGGAAAGTGTTGGGGACAGAGTGGGGTGCCCTACCGGAGGGATCTTCCGGAGCCAAGGGATGACTTTTGGGGACACTCCCACTGAGTGACCTTCAATAGCCGGCCACTGTTTGGATGGTGTAGGCCTGGACATTTCCACAATCCTGGTAATGTGGACCGAGTGGTAATAGCTGAGGAAGTGGGGGAGTTGTAGGCCACCTCTGTCGCGGCTTTGGACAAGGACTCTTTGGGAGATCCTAGGTCTGCGATTCATCCAGATGAATTTACTCACTATATTTTGCAGGTCTTTGAAAAAGGAGGGGGGTATTGCAATTGGGAGCGCTTGAAGGAGGAATAGTATTTTAGGGAGGGAGTTAATTTTAATCGTGTTAACTCTGCCTAACCAGGATAATTTAAGTACTGACCATTTTGAAATAGAGGCTTTTAAACTAGCAAGCAGAGGTACAAAATTAAGTTGGTAAAGATTTGAATTATCCCTGGACAACAGGACCCCTAAATATTTGATGTGCGTTGGATGCCAATGAAAGGGAAAGGCCTTTTTAAGACCTTCGATTGTGCCATCTGGGGCAGATATATTCAGGGCTACAGACTTGGCAAAATTGATTTTGAAGTTAGTTAGAAGTGAGAATTTCTCGAATTCCAACATCAAAGACGGCAGCGATGTGGTTGGACTCGAGATGGAAGCTAATAGGTCGTCCGCATATAGTGCCAATTTATGCTCATGTCTGCCGACCTGAATACCCTTGATATTATTGTTCATCCGTATCGCACGCGCCAGGGCCTCCATACATAGCACGAAGATCAGGGGGGATAAGGGGCAGCCCTGTCGGGTGCCATTCCGTATCCCGACCGAGTTCGTTAGGGCTCCATTAACCCGGATTCGGGCCGTGGGGGTACTATATAGAGCCAAAATGCGGTGAAGACATTTCGGGCCCAATCCTATGTGTTCCAGAAGGGTCTCCATGAAGGTCCAGTCTATCCTATCGAATGCCTTCTCCGCGTCAGTGGACAGGAGGACCACGTGAGCCTCCCCAAGCCTCGCAAAGTGTATCAGATCTATCACCTTGGTTGTATTGTCTTTTGCTTCCCTTCCTGAGACAAAGCCCACCTGGTCCCCATGTACCACCTCCGGGAGAAGCGGTCCAAGCCTTAGAGCGAGAAGTTTAGCAAATAACTTCAGATCTGTATTTAAAAGTGAGATAGGCCTGTAACTCGAGCACTGAGCCGGGTCTTTCCCCTCTTTTGGGATAATAGAGATATGGGCCTCTAGGCTTTGTGGGGAGAAGATCCTCTCCTTTGAGATGGCATTACATGCCTTCAGAAAGAGGGGCATCAGTGTCGAGCCAAAGGATTTGTAGTAGATTATCGGGAAACCATCCGGGCCCGGGCTTTTCCCAGAGGGGGTATTGGCCAGGGCCTGCTCCAATTCCTCTATAGTAAACGACCTCTCTAGTAAGGTCAGGTCTGCCTCAGAGAGTTTTGGGAATTGCACTGATGTTAGATACTTGTTGATCTTTTGTTTAAGTAAAGTTTTTTCTGATGGGGAGGGATCGCTCCTTAAGTTATACAGCCGAGTGTAATACTCCTCAAAAGCTTTTGCTATCTGGGTGAAGGTATGAACCCGTTTCCCCTCTGCGTCAGTGACATTCTGAACATAAGCCTGTGCTCTTTGGGCTCTCAGGGCTCTTGCTAACATGGAACTGGGTTTGTTACCCCAGAGGTAATATTTGTGTCTACACTTGCGCAACTCAAGTTTAGTTCTATCTCGCATTAACTGGTTGAGCATCGATCTAGCCTCAGTTAAATCTCTTAGCGTGTCTGGGGAGAGTGTAGATTTATGGGATGTCTCCAACGTTTTTATCTGTGCAATTAGTTCCTCCTTTCTTGCTTCCCTCTCTTTCTTCATTAATGACCCCAGCTGTATACACTTTCCTCTAAGTACACATTTATGTGCTTCCCACACTGTTATTGGAGAGGTTAGGTCGTTATCGTTAATGGTGATATAATCAGAGATTGCTGTGGCCAGTTCCTTTTTAAATCTGATGTCGGAAAGAAGGAGCTCATTAAACCGCCAGGACCATGGGCGGGGGGAGGGTGATGGGACTTTCATTGTGACATAAACAGGGGCATGATCAGACCAGGTGATCTGACCAATTTCACTATGTGTAAAATGTTGGAGAAACTGGTGATCAATCAGAAAATAATCTAGGCGAGAGTAGACAGAGTGAGGGGACGAGAAAAAAGTGTAGTCTCTAACTGAGGGGTTGAAAATCCTCCACACGTCTATCAATTGATGGTCATGTAAAAGTTGCTTAATTTTACGGTGATCTCGCAGACGAGGGGAGCTTGGGGTGGGGTTGCAGTCCAATGAAGGATCTAAGGACCAGTTGAAATCTCCACCTATCACAAGGCAACCTTCTCTGAACGGCTCAATAAGCCGCAGGATTCTGCCAAAGAATTGCCTCTGTCTTGTATTAGGGAAGTAGACATTCACAAATGTGTATTTTTGTGGTTATAATGTGTTTTATGTATTGTGAATAAGTATGACTTTGCTGTACATTAAAATTTGGATGGATGTAAAAACTTAATTTTGTTGCCCTGCTGTATTGGGGTAATGACAATTAAGTTGAATCTAATATAATCCTAAACCACTACCCTGCCCTTTTTTGCTTAAATAAAATTGATAAGCACACATCCCTGCATGTGTATAGTGATCTATGGGCGATCTAGTCACCAGGAAATCACCTACCCTAAATTATTATTTATTCATTATTTATTAATAGTTTCTTATATAGTGCAGCATTTTCCATTGCACTTTACATATGAGACTGTGATATAACAAACTGGGTATTTACAGACGTCAAAAGTATGAGAGCCCTGCTCAAAAGCTTACAATCTATATCTTTGCAAAAACACTAAGCACACACCTCACTGTGTGTATGCCCTTTTAGCTTAGCAATGATTGCTAAGCTATCTAGACTAATACGGCCTACACACATGCCGATATTAAGGCATTTTCTAAGCGATTTTGCTTAGTTTGGCAAAGTCGATTAGAAAATGCCCTCACATCGGTGTGTGTGTGTGGGGACTATATCGGCAGCAATGCGTGTCCCCGCGCGTCTTTATCGCTGGCCGAGATTGATGGACAGTGTCCATCAATCTCGGCATCGGCAGGGTTCTCCCACCGGAGAACACTGGCGCTGTCTGCTCGCTTAGCACACAGAGCTTACAGCTCGCTCTGTGTGTGTGCTATGCGATAGCGGCACAGCCCGACCTAGCATAGCTAGGTCGCCCTACACACATCGCTATGTGTGTAGGGCCCATAAACAGATCACCCAGAACACATTGCTTGCTAGATCGCCCATACACACATAGCGATGTGTGCTGAGCGATCTGTGCTAACCAGTGTTTTCTTTAGCACATGCAGGTGATCTATCTAGATCCTAATTGCATGTGCTAAAGATCTAAGCAGGTGAAGGCAACTTGTGGCACTGCACATCACCATTGCTATGGGGCATACATACGGGGCAGTGTGCTTAATTACTATGCGATCTAGACAGATTGCTTAGAAAATAAGGGAAAAAACTTCCCATATGTATTCTCCCATTTAGCGATTACAGGAGGTTGATTATCGTTCAAGCACAATTTAAGACAAGTTATATGAAACTACGGGTGACATTCTATGCTATGCGGTAAAATCCGCATGTTTTTTATCGCACCAAATCGCACTTTTGAAAATCGCAAGATTGGCCCGTTTTTCACATATTTAATGAGATGCAATTTAAAAAAAAAAAAAACAGCGCGGGGTCCCCCGCCAGAGCATAACCAGCCCCGGACTCATTGAGCCGGTGCTGGTGACATAAAATCAGGGTCCCCGACAAATAGGGGTCCCCTTGATTTAATGAAACCAGCACCAGGCTCAAGGTCCTACTCACCTGTTCCCCGGCGACGACCTCGGCATCCTCTCTGGCAGACGCGCTGCTCCCGGCTGGTACCCGCTCACGGACTGGAGAGGCGCAGAGATGTTTCATCTTCCGCGCCTTTCCTCCAAATGATTCTATTGGCCGCCTAGCGGCCAATCAGGAGCCGAGAAAGTCGGCTCCTGATTGGCCGCTAGGCGGCCAATAGAATCATTCGGAGGAAAGGCGCGGAAGATGAAACATCTCTGCGCCTCTCCAGTCCGTGAGCGGGTACCAGCCGGGAGCAGCGCGTCTGCCGGAGAGGATGCCGAGGTCGTCGCCGGGGACCAGGTGAGTAGGATTTCCTTCCTTAAGAACCCCTTTTGGACTACTTCGGATCCTGGACCCCGGAGACATCAGCCCTGGAGCCCAGGACACGGACCAACCCCGGAACCAGGACCAAGGCCCCGGAACCGGACTCTTCTGTCCAGGAGCCCCGGACCCAGGATCCAGGGACCGACCTACGGGCTCAAGGTAGATAAGTATCAGTGTGTGTTATGTATGTATTAAACTTTTATTTTTCAGGGTGTCAGTGTGTTTTATTTAACTATTGTTTGTACTGTAGAACTACAAGTGCCAGCAGGCCCTTTAATGCCCCGCATGCTGGGACTTGTGGTTCTCCAAGTCCCAGCATGCGGGGTAGGCTTGCTGGGACTCATAGTTCTACAGTAGAAAACAATAGTTTTTAATCTTTTTTTTACACTTTGCATCAGCCCGATGCCCACCACCCAGGGGCATCGGGAACAGCCCCGGACTTTCAGCATGGGCTGGTAAGTCCTGGAGGGGGGGGACCCCTTCATTGGGGGGGTCCCCACTTCCCCAGGACCCCTGCCCATGCTGACCAGCCAGGGGGATAATGCTTTGGCCGCGGGACCTTATATAATAAGTGTCCCCCGGCTGTGGCATTACCCTGCTGGCTGGTTGGGTCTGGTGCTGGTTCTTAAAATACGGGGGACCCCTAGTAATTTTGTCCCCCGTATTTCGGGAACCAGCGCCGGACCTTGAGCCTGGTGCTGGTTTCATTAAATCAAGGGGACCCCTATTTGTCGGGGACCCTGATTTTATGTCACCAGCACCGGCTCAATGAGCCCGGGGCTGGTTATGCTCTGGCGGGGGACCCCGCGCTGTTTTTTTTTTATTTTAACTGTTTAAACTTTTTTTTACACCAGAACCCTGCACAGATCGCAATGATCTGTGCAGGGTTCTGGCTAATTCGCCCATCAGAACCTGGTCTGATTTTTGGGCGAATTATAGACACAGTTTATACAAATCGCATACCATTAAATATGCGATTTGTATACTTTTTAATGTGAAAACATCTGGATGCGATGTGCTGCGAAAAGCAGCCATCGCATTTCCAATGTGTCCAACTTGTTGGCCAAAATCTCACTTTTTTCACATTTTCGCAGCTCATTAAATATGTGAAAATGGAAAAACATGCGATTTCGGACGTTTTTGCGAAAAAAATCGCAAAAAAAAAAAACGCAAATCATAGAATGTCACCCCCAATCTCTTTTGCTTTCTGCTTTACATGACAAGCTTGAAGATTTGGAGAATAGAAACAAATGGAACAACTTACGCCTGATAGGCCTTCCTGAAACCATGAAACCAGCACACTAAATATTTTCTATACTTAATACAATTTAGCTATATACTAATAAATGTGAAGTATCAATCTTTAAAAGGAAATGTAAAAAAAATAAAATCAGCCCAGTTCTGAAATGGATGTTCAGTACATTAATATCAACATAATGTTGTTAAAAGCTTAAGCAAGGAGTTTACATAGATGTGTAGGACTGTCATGGTTATACATGGATTTTAACAATGACATCTGACTGAGCCCATCATGTAGAAAACAAGTTACTTATTTTACAGAGTGTTTAATAATAAATACTGAGGCCCCAGTTCCTGTTTACTCGGAATGGGGTTCACCCATAGGAACTCCCAGCGTTTTATGGCTTACCCATGAAAATGCTGGTTGTTCCCATGGGAACTCAGATGGGTCGATGCCTGCCGGGGGTGGCTAGCTGATGTCACAGGATGTCAGCTGCCTGCCCGTCTTCGTCAAAGCATTTGAAAAAAAAGTCAGTTTTCACTATCTCATTCCAAATCCCTTCGCAGTTTACCATTGGAAATTGGCGGTGGCGGAGGGATAGGCATTCGGATGGGTGATGTTTAAGGTGCTCGGTAAGCTGTGATGTTCTCAGTTTACCAAGCCAATCTGAATTAGACTCTTAATGTGAATAAAACATACATGAACCAGAATTGTTACATATACATGCCTACTCTGCCGGAATCGCTGGATGATCGAGAGATCTGGTTATTGTAGAGCTGGCACCGCCCACCTTTTATCATACCACACGCTCTCCAGCAAAGACCTGGCTGACCCCTCCCAAGGGAGCAGCTAGATTGCCAAAATACGAAGAAAAATAAGTTCTACAATGGTATATCTGTAAATAAACTTCAAACAATGTGTAAATGTGTCTTCTTATGTCCACAAGACACAACATCATGGAACCACTTTTTTTGTGTATGGATAATACTGTACCTCGCATAAGATCTTTTGGGAAAGGCACATGTAAAGGAACATCATGGAACCACTTTTTTGTGTATGGGCAGTAGTGCACGCAGGGGGGGGGTTGAGTACCCAGAAACCCCTCCCAGGAATCTGAGGGCCCTAGTATGAAAGCTGAGGGTCCCCTCTTTCCATGAGTACAAGAATTTAAAAAATCGGCCCTGGAGAACCAGAGATATCTGATCTCAAAGCATTGCTCCCCTTCCAAGACTGTTAATTGCTTTCCCTAGACAGAAATTTCAGTTTCTGTCTGACTTAGAGTTTTTCTAAGGGTATATTCCAAAAGCTGGGACTCTCCCCCTTTGAGGAACACTAGAACCTGGTCTCTACTGTGCCCAGAACCAGAGATATCAGCCTTCAAGTAGCTCAGTAGCGCACGCAGGGGGGGGTTCTGAGTACCCAGAACCCCCCCCCATGAGTCTAAGGGCACTCAGCTGAAAGCTGAGGGTCCTCTCTTTCCATGGGTATAAGAATTTTAAAAATCGGCCATTGGGAACCGGAGATATCTGACTTCAAAGCAGTGGTCCCCATCCAAGCCTGTTAATTGTTATTCCCAGTCAGATATTTCAGGTTCTGTCTGATTTAGAGTTTTTATCAGGGTATATTCCAAAAGCTGGGACTCTCCCCCTTTGATGGACACTAGTAGCTTGTCTCTACTGTGCCCAGAACCAGAGATATCAGCCTTCCAGCAGCTGGTTACTGCTCCAGCTCCACACACCTGGTATGTAGTTTTATATACTCGTTGGCCTATTGCTCTGCCTCCTTAATTCTAATCCCCTAGTCCCCAATACCATGTGGTAGGATGGATTCTCTAGTTTTTAATTCCATTAAAATCTAAGAAATCTATTTTCGGGAACTTGAGATATTTGCAGTCAAGCAAGCTGTCCTCCTACCAGAAAATTGTGAATAATAAGCCCACTCCACTATACACCCCATCTCTGCATATTAAACATCCTCTACCACCCTGGAAGTTATGTATCAGGGCCCCTTCATTCAGCCCAATGCCCCCTTCTCCCACCTCATCTCCCATCATCTGTGCAGTAAAGGGGTAATTAGTGGAAATTACTGATCCAGGCCCTACATGCTGAGCGGTTGATATAATACCCCCTACCACCCGCGGGACATCAAAGCTTCCCCCACCCCTACCGCTGGAGGATCGGTAGGGTGCCCCAATACATTGCTATGCCCAGGGGTCTACACTGCTGTTGACGCCCCTGTATGTATATGTATGTATGTATGTATGTATGTATGTATATATATATATGTATATATATTTTTAATTATTATTATTTATATATATTTGGTCTATCTATACTTTAACTGACCCGGCATATACTGGGTCACCTAAGTGTCCATCTCTGTGCTTTGCTCCGCCCCTCTGGAAACCCCCTTCTGAAAATCCTGCGTTTGCCACTGCAGCTGGTTACTGCTCCAGCTCCACACACCTGGTATGTAGTTTTATATCCTCGTTGGCAGATTGCTCTGCCTCCTGAACTCTGATCCCCTAGTCCCCAATACCATTTGGTAGGTGGTATTCTCTAGTTTTTAATTTCATTAAAGGCTAAGAAATCTATTTCCAGGAACTGGAGATATCTGCAGTTAAGCAAGCTGTCCTCCCACCAGAAAATTATGAATAATAAGCCCACTCCACTATACACCCCTCCTCTGCATATTAAACATCCTCTACCACCCTGGAAGTTATGTATCAGGGCCCCTTCATTCAGCCCAATGCCCCCTTCTCCCACCTCATCTCCCACCATCTGTGCAGTATAGGGTTAATTACTGGAAATTACTGAGCCCTACATGCTGAGCGGTTGATATAATACCCCCTACCACCCGCGGGACATCAAAGCTTCCGCTCATAGCACCCCCCACCCCTACCGCTGGAGGATAGGTAGGGGCCCCAATACATTGCTATGCCCAGGGGTCTACACTGCTGTTATGTATGTATGTATGTATGTATGTATATATATATATTATTATTATTATTTATATACATTTGGTCTATCTATAATACTTTAACTGACCAGGCATATACTGGGTCACCTAAGTGTCCATCTCCGTGCTTTGCTCCGCCCCTCTGGAAACCCCCTTCTGAAAATCCTGCGTTTGCCCCTGATGGATAATACTGTACCTCACATAAGATCTTTTGGGAAAGGCACATGTACTTGGAGTTCCCAAGTATATCACCACCACCACCTTAACATGTGATTCCTTTCAGGAGCACCAGCAGCTGACAGACACAGAACGTCCGGCGTCCGAAAAGGGTTTGTTGACCCTGTAAGGTATCTTTTAATTGTCTGTATAACTCAACAGGAGTACATTATCTATACTAATCAAGTTTTAAAGCAAATATATGGTGGGCCTCATAACAGCAGAAACAGCTTACAAGTAGTGTACCATATAAGGGATACAGAGCTATTTTTTAGCCAACTGGCAGAGCTGACCAAATTATAGTAATTTTTATAATTTTGTTAGTGTTGTGTCAATATTTATTTTTACAGTATGGTATATATATTTAGGTCTATTTGGTATACAGCATGAGTGATGTGGCTGATGGACAGACCACTTTTCACTTTTTGAATAAATACTATTAAGTTTTTGCCAATTTATTGAATCCTTTGCGCAGTCTTGTTGTCGTTTTGTGATATTCAGAACAATTCTGTAGGAACAAGTAAGTTTATAAAGGAGAAGGTCCTAACATAACTCTCAAAATTTAAAGTGGATAAATCAATATGGCCAGATGGGATACATCCAAGGATACTAAACAGATGTAGCGCGTATTTCATACCTCCCAACAGTCCCGATTACCGCAGGAATGTCCCGGTTTTCGGGGACATTCCCGCGTCCCTCCTGCGGCCGTCAGCGTCCCGCGGGGAGGGGGGGGCTGTTGGGATTCCCCCCTGTCGGCTGCTAAGCAGCTGGGGGCTGGGGGCATGGCTAGAGGCTCACAGAGCCTCTGGGTCATGCCCCCATAGCGGCAAAATGGGGGGGGGGGTGGCCTCGCGAGAGAGTCGTGATTATAGGCCATGCTCCCTTTAATTAGGCCACGCCCCCTATCCCTCCTTCGTCGCTGCTCAAGTTGGGAGGTATGGTATTTTACCCTACATTGCTTACAGGGGACTGAGTTTTACAAAATGAGTGAGTCCCATTAAATGCTCTGCTGCAGTCAATCCTCTGATGTGTCACAGGCCTTGTGACCAATTTCACAATATGTCTCCAACAATATGGCCATGTTGCCCCTCCCTGAAGGACAACAGTGTCACTATCACATTATCAAAGCTCTCCGGGTAAAAGCTGTGCTGACAGTACCGGCACACCTGCTCAAAGTCACTACATAAATGGAATAAATGTGTGTCTGTGGGAAAACATGTTGGTGAGGACAGGGGAGACACAGGTGAAGTTAGTGCAACCAAAAACCAATGAGTAGTGGGGGGGAAGGGGGAAGGGAATGAAGCTGCACCACCACTCACCAGTAGCACCGAGAAAGTTGGTGTGGGGTGAGAGAGGAGAGCGGCACACAGGAAAGATGGCAGAAAAAAGGGGTGGAAAGGGCAAGATTCCAGGTGCAGGATGTAGATGATGAGGCTCTGACAAGTTAGATTTCAAGCCAATATTTGGGGAGAAGGTCACTCCACTCTTTGGAAGTTATGTCACTGTTTGCGATGTAGAGGGCACACGATACAGAGTAAGGGTAGCAGGTGCCTAGTCATCACTGTAAATAGCATGAACCTGTTCAGAGTTATTCCCTAGGACACCCTATTTTTTATTTTCCCATATTAATATACATACAAAATTGGTGTACATGACAATCATAAAAAATGGAATAGTAAAACATAGTCATGGACAGAAATGCACAATATCCAAAAACAACAATCAAGAAACTGCTGTGTAAGAAACATCAGAGAGAGGGGAAAGAAAGGTTCGAGTTCGAGAATGAAACAAAAACAAATGAAGAGACTTGACAAAAACGTATTGTGGTGCATAGTCAGCATAATTATGAGTTAAGATAACCACAGCCATGAGCTGATTGCCATAATTAGTTCAGCATCTTGGGTATTAAACTTTTATATGAAGATGTTGTTTTAAATTTTAACCACTGGAACCATATGGTCTGGAACAGCCCTGGTTTCTCTGGGGTAGCGTAAAAATGTCATCCATACCCATATAAAAATCCAGGAAAAAACACCAGTCCCACAAGGTTGGTGGAGTTGGTGATCGCCAGCGCACTGCTATAGTTGCCTTGGCCGCGTTATTAAATTGCCTTAGTAAGAATTTTTTGTAAGAAGAAATAGGTATTTTGGAGCGGGACATCACGGCCCATAGGGATCGGGGAGCCTAATATCTCCGCCGCTAACGGAAGCGGCAAAAAAAGCTGACACGCTGCTAAACTCAGAGCAGCGTGTCAGCAAACTCCTTGAAGACCACCACCCCCCCCCTCCCGCCACGCTGACAGGCTGCTTACCTCCTCTGATGAGAGCGGCTGTCAGCTGCTCCAGCTAGGGGTGAAACTACTGGCGGGGCAAAGCACCAGGCCCTGTCTCCCCCACCCAGGAGGCCCTGCACCCTCTCCCCCATACCAGAAGGCCTTGCACCCTCTCCCCCTACCAGGAGGTCCTGCACCCTCCCTCGGCATGGATGAAGAAAAGGAGCTAGGCCACTCCTGTTACCACCCATTGGTGACTATGTGCATCCATCCAGGCGGCATCGGATTATCACTGACACCCTGGTGCCTGCAGCACACTGCACAGGTTGGTGAGTGCACCTGTACCCACCTACCCACTACTGTTACTCCATGTGCCCCTTTCCGTTCCATGTGCCCCTCATCCCAGTAAGTGACCTCCTCTACCCCCTCATACCCAGTATGTGACCTTTAACTACTCTACCCTCTCATTCCCAGTATGTGACCCCTGTACCCCTTTTCCCTGTGTGTGATACCTAATATCACCCTACCTCTGTGTATGTGTAATGCCCTCTACCCCTCTCATCCCCAATGTGTGACTTCCCCATCCCCACTATCCATGTGTATATGTGAGACTCAATGATGCATGCGCAGTACAGTGTATTATACCCCTTTCACATCGCACTTTTAAAACGGTATATTGCCGTTTTTTTTTCATTTATAAACGTTTAAGGCTGCAATGTGAAAGTGCCAGAGTTGATTTACCGGTTAAAGTTAACCGGTATTTCAACACGGTTAAAAAGCAGAGTCCTACACGTTTTAAAGCCGTTTTTTTGGTAGTTTGAACAGCTCTATTTCAATGGCTTTAAACGTGTCCCTTGGGGGTTAAACGGGTTGAATGTTTAAATGGTATTAAATGATTTTTAAAACGGTTTTCACCTGCAATGTGAAAGGTCTCAAGGCTCTGACCCGTTTTAAAGTCCCATTTAAGAATACCGTGTCATTACCCATTTCTGCAATGTGAAAGCAGTATTAGACTTCCCCTTGTGCAGCTGCCATGCTCCCATTGTTATTGTAATGTTATTGTTAGCTTTTGTTGGTGAAATAGGATTTGCAGATCATTAAGAGTTCCTGCATCAGCCTCTCAGTATGGTGTTTGGCATAATACGTAATGGACATTATGTTGTGTGGCTTAACGTGTAATGGGCATTACTGTGTAAATGTTTTGCAATTTCCACAATGTCCCTGTTTATGGAGCATTACATTCATTTTGGCTTAATCCATGTGGCGTTATGTGAATTTTGGCTCATTCTGTTTGGCATCATATGTAAGGGGCAAGTATAATGGGGTCTACTATTTTGTTGCATAATGTGTAGAAGTGGTATATAGTGTGGTACACTACACTCAAGGTCAAGCCCCCTTTTGAATGAACACGCCCCCTTTTCAAGAGCCTTCGTGCCTTCGGCGCACACACAACTACATCCTTCAATTTTGACGCCAAGTGGGCCTGTGTACTTTAAATGCCAGGGACTATTTTTAATCCTATTCCTACCCTCTCTCTGCTCTACTCCTCTCTGTCTCGCTTCACTCTCTGAGCATGCACACTGGCACCACTAACACCCCCCCTCCCACTCCCATCCGTTATCATGATGCCGCCCCTGGCATTTTCTCCTGGATCCGCCCCTGGTCAGATGTAACATGTGCAGAGAAAGTTAGATTTGGGTCGGGTTTGTACGTCAAACTTATCTATATTGCAGTGTAAAAATAAAGCAAACAGTATTTACTCTGCACAGAAACAAAATAACACCCAAATCTAACTCTCTCTGCACATGTTACAAAACCATGTGCACTGCAGGTGGGGCAGATGTAACATGTTCAGAGAAAGTTAGATTTGGGTGTTATTCTGTATGAAATTTTGGGTATTCTCATCTAGACTTAATAGAAAAACGTTCCACTTTTTATAGAAACAAGCTACTTTTCTACTTCTTCTATATCTTGGAGTGCAGCTTTTTGTTCAAAAAGGTATATATTCTTTTATATACTTTTCAGCTCCACCAGTGATGGGGATGTATGAGTTATCCAGTGAGTTAAAATAAGCTTCTTGGTTAGTGTAAGAACAATCTTTAGCAATGGTAAAATAAGTGTCTTGTTTGTGACCTAAATTCCAATAAATAAATTAAAGGAATAAGGATGGAATAGGATCATAAGTCACATTTACTGTAAACAAATTATTTAAATACCCAAGTAGTTTGCGCCAGAATAATTAAATATGTCCACATACTGCGAGTCAGCTTCTACAAAGGCCAGTTATAGGGGCATAAAGGGTTTAAGAAAGGGTATTGTCTAGAATAATTGTTAAATATAAAACAAGCAAATCCCAAAATCTGACATTTTTTTATACTGCAGTCATAGAGAAGCCTCCTTCTACTATTTCTGCACCATACAAATGTGAGGATAAGCAGCACAAGTATAGCTGGTGACATAGAAGTTAAGATGCCACTATGGAAGTGCAACAAGATGATGGGGATATGTGTGTAACTGACACTGGACATTAGGATGTTGATGATGGGTATGTTGTTTGCATAAGTTATACACCAGTGGCAACAGTTCTTGCCCATGATAAGAAGGCCATTGTCATGCCTGGACATAATAATAATAATAATAATAATAATAATAATAATAATAATAATAATAATAATTATTATTATTATTATTATAATTATTATTATTATTGTTATTTTATTTATATAGCACTCTTTCTGCAATATGATTCAAGGTGCTTAACAGATAAAATGAATGTAATAAAGTACAGGAACAATGAAGTACAGAAATGCTTTTCATAAACAATATTTAAAGGAATTATAGTAATGCTTGATTAAACAGGAAAGTCTTGAGTCTGTTTTTAAAGATTCTAGAGTGGTGGCCTCTTAAACTGTGCAGGGAAGTGCGTTTTGCATAGTTGGAGCCACATGGCTAGAAGCTCGACCCTCAGATTAATTATGGGAGATTCTAGGTACTAAAAGTCATCATCTACAGATTGTTAGGAACCATGATTAATGGTTCAGTTCTGTTTTTTGTTCTGTGCAGTTTGTGTTTGACATTTGACTCTCTGGTGGCCTCCAGTGGTAGGTCGCTGACGCAGTTAGTCATGTTAGTTAGTTTGGGCAAGTTGCCTTCTTTCTTATTTTTTTCCAGTCAGGTCCTTTAGTCAGTTCTCCTTTTGGCTGTACCTTTGGGGGGGTCGCTGACTCTTTATCCCCACATAACACCTGGTTGCACCGGAGCTGTAGTGGGCCTAACTCACTACTTCAAACGTGACGACTACAGGCGAATCCTAGCATCCGCAGGAATCAGTCACCTCACCTTGGGGGTCAACAGAGTCAGTGTAGGACATTGCTGTGGCTGTCCTAAACAGCAGTTACGGCTGCGGGTTCACACCCGAAACCGTAACACAGATAGCAGTAATAGGGTGGGTCAGTATGGAATCAGAAGCTGCTTCAGGTAGCTTGGGCCTTGGTCATCAAGTGCTTGGAAACTCAATAAGTTAATCTTGAAGATGATTCGCCATCTTATAGGTAGCCAGTGAAGGGAATAGAAAATGGGAGTTATGTGGCTAGAACAGGGCTAGTAGGTTAACAGCCTGCCAGTTGTGTTTTGTACCAGCTGTAATCGGTGAAATTCCTTTGCTCTGGGAGAGCAAGGCAGAGAGCATTGCAGTAATCTAATTGAGATGATACAAATGCATGTATGACTTTTGGCTGAACTTCAGAGGAAACTAAGTGTTTGATTCTGGCTATGTTCCTCAGATGAAAGAATAAGGATTTTATTGTTGTTGGTATTTGATGTTTAAGTGTCAAGCCACCATCCAGCACAATGCTGAGATTCCACACATGATCAGAATTTTGTATCCCCAAGTGTCAGTCCAGGTGGTTGGCTATGCTGCAGTCTTGTCCATTGAAGTTAAGCCACTATCATAAGGACCTCAGTTTAATTATCAGGGTTCAGTCTCAGCAACTGGAATTTATCCACTCCTGGAGTTCAGCTAGACAGCCATTTAGGGTTGTTATTGGGTTCTCAGTGCCCAGAGCAAAGGACAAGTACGGTTGTGTATCATCTGCATAGCAGTGGCAGTGGTAGACCACGTCATGGCACCTAATTATTTTACCCAGGGGCAGTATGCCAACTGCAAAAAGCATGGGGGATATTATAGACCCTTGTGAGACCCCACATGGCAGTGGAACTGATGGTGATGAGTATACTCCAGATGGTACTATCTGTGACCTGCCAGTGAGAAATGATTTTAACCAACTTAGCACTGTGCCATCCAGTCCACAGAAATTTCAGAAGCCCAAAGTCAACGGTATTGAATGCTGCAGAGAGATCCAGAAGGATTAAGATTGAACAGTCACTTCTGTCTATTGCGATCAGAAGATCATTTAGTACATATACCGGGGCTGTTTCAGTGCTGTGTCTTCTCTTGAATCCTGATTGGAATGGATCATACATATCATTAGTTATCAGGCGGGTTTCCAGTTTATTCGCAACCTTTCCTAGCAAAACAAGGTTTGATACTGGTCTGTAGTTGGTCATGCAGTCGGAATCTAAATTAGTTTTAGTTTTAAGAAGAGGTCTAACAATGGTTCCTTTAGGGCAGAGGTGGGGAACCTTTTTTTCTACCGAGGGCCATTTGGAAAATTTGAAAACCCTTCGGGGGCCATATAAAAATGATCAATTATCGGCATATACATGTGGGCATTATACACAGGGCAGTGGCATATACATGTGGGCATTATACACACGGGCAGTGGCATATACATGTGGGCATTATACACAGGGCAGCGGCATATACATGTGGGCATTATACACACTGGCAGCGGCATATACATGTGGGCATTATACACAAGGGCAGCGGCATATACATGTGGGCATTATACACAAGGGCAGCGGCATATACATGTGGGCATTATACACACTGGCAGCGGCATATACATGTGGGCATTATACACACTGGCAGTGGCATATACATGTGGGCATTATACACAGGGCACCGGCATATACATGTGGGCATAATACACAAGGGCAGCGGCATATACATGTGGGCATTATACACACTGGCAGCGGCATATACATGTTGGCATTATACACAGGGCACTGGCATATACATGTGGGCATAATACACAAGGGCAGCAGCATATACATGTGGGCATTATACACTGGCAGCGGCATATACATGTGGGCATTATACACAGGGCACCGGCATATACATGTGGGCATAATACACAAGGGCAGCGGCATATACATGTGGGCATTATACACAGGGCAGCGGTATATACGTGTGGGCATTATACACAGGGCAGCGGCATATACATGTGGGCATTATACACACTGGAAGCGGCATATACATGTGGGCATTATACACAGGGCAGCGGCATATACATGTGGGCATTATACACAGGGCAGCGACATATACATGTGGGCATTATACACACGGGCAGCGGCATTTACATGTGGGCATTATACACACGGGCAGCGACATATACATGTGGGCAGAGACACCATAAAAAGTGACAGTGTGGAGGAAGGGGGGTGTCACCCCCAAACAGGTTAATGTGATTATGTCTGATTATGAGAATCAGACATAATCACATTAACCTGTTTGAGGGTGAATCCAGGGGTAAATGACAACCCCTGGATGTGTCAGTCACTGGGGAAGGGAGGGTGAGAGAAGCAGCATTGGCGGGCGCATCTTCTGCATATCTCCACCGCCACCCGCCCGGCTATATTACCGATTGATCAGCTGCCCGGCCGCCTATATTACTGATGTATCAGCCGCCCGCCTGCCTATATTACTGATGTATTATCAGCCGCCCGCCCTCCTATATTACATACCAGGCGCCGGGGAATGGGGATGGCTGCTGCTGCTGCCGCCGGGGAGATGTGTAGAAAACGCGCCTGCCAATCACAGTGGCTGTGGAGGGGATGCGCCGGCAGTGATTGGTGGGCACGTCTTATGCACATCTCCCCGGCGGCAGCAGCAGCAGCCATCCCCGGTGGCTGGTATGAAATATAGGCGGCCGGGCGGATGATACTTCTGTAATATAGGCGGGCGGGCGGCTGTAATATAGGCAGGCGGGCGAGCCGGACATACTGGGTGCGGGGGCCATATCCGGCCCGCGGGCTGGAGGTTCCCCACCCCTGCGTTAGGGGTTGAGGAGAAATATTTGTCTGCATTGAACAATTTTTGCAATGACAGGGCCAATCATATCCATGTACTCTTTTAGAAACTTGGTTGGGGCAGAGTCCAGATCACAGGTAGTGGGACGCAAAATCCATGCAATTTCAGCAATATCCTTAATGTCCATTGGGTCAAATCTGGTCCATGAGGATAGGTGGCTTACATTGTCAGACTTGATACTGGTGTCACTAAATGAGGGCAATGGTACTTGTGTATTATCACGGCGCCCAAGTTTCTTACGTACGGCACCGTAGGGAAATCGCATCGTATCGCATGGGCCATTGTAACGGGCGTGCGATGCGATCCGATTTTCATATGTAATTAATTCACTGCTCTCTTAGCCCCGGGGGATCGCATCGCACCTCCCATATATATAGGGTGTACGATGCCATTACATTAGCTATACAATTATAGAATTGTATGACATACAATGAGGTTTTGCCCCCCCCCCACTATCCACGCCTTCACGAAGCATGGCGAGCGGCGGCGGAATGCGCCCCCCGACCTTTTCCTACCCCTACTATCCACGTCAGCGTGGAGTTGATCTTATATAGTGTGGCGAGCGCACCGAGCCTGAAGCATGGCGAGCGCAGCAAACCCCGCGTGGGGATGCGGATTACTTTACATGTATTCCGCGTCCCCTCGCAGGGCTCGGTGGCTCACTGTATAAAGTCAACTCCATGCCGATGTGGATAGTCGGGGTATGAAAAGGTCGTAGGAAGCGTTCCGCCACCGCTCGCCACGCTTCGGGTGGCGTAGATAGTAGGGGGGGGGGGGGCTAAAACCTCATTGTATGTCATTATTGTATACCTAATGGCATTGTACACCCTATACAATAGAAATAAAAGAGCACTGAATACATTACATAGGAAAATCGCATCACATCGCACGGCACTTACAATGGCCCATGCGATGCGATGTGATTTCCCTATGCAGAATAGCCCACTAAGCAAATAGCTTAGTGGGCGCTGTGATAATACACAAGTACCAGGGCAATTATTTTAAACCTGACCAAAAGCCTAAATATTGATGGCAATGGGTCTCTTTGGAAAGCTAATATTTTTCCTGGCTGCAGCAGTTGCAGGAGAAACTGAAGAAAAAAGGACACATATGTGCTTCCAAGACATGAGGGTATATGTAATAGGGTCCAGGTTTTCCAGAGGTGCGGGATGCCGGCTGATCTCGGATGTTTTTTTAAAAGCAGCAATAGTTTTACATTGTAACTGATTGCCATTTTTAACAAAAAGTCCTTGATCGACCAGCACCTGACAGCTTTGGAAAACTCAGACTCTATTGCGTTATCGTCAGTTTTCAGTCTCATCTCCCCATATATATATCACTCTCCACCTCCTAACTCTTCCTTTCTCCTCCTCCAGGAGCCATTGCTGCCCTCATATCACTCCCTCACCTTCACATACCGTATATCTTATTTATTCCCACTTTAACTCTTTGTCTGTAGTTTCTGAGAGGGAACGTGGGCTGTACCAATGCTGCCCCATCCACCTCCTCCTGTCTGTGCCCTCCTGGCAGGACGGCATTACCTCTCCTTCCCTCCCTCTCTGCTCTCTCCTCCCTCTTCTCTTCTGTTTTCTGCCAAACACCATACAGAGGTGGAGTGATTTGGATGGGGAGGGTGGGGGAAAGATAAGCGAGAGACATGTACTAGGCCCTGCCTGCAGCTATAGTCCTCTGACTGTACTGACATGGCAGCTCCGGCTCTTCCTTTCTGAGGGCGCCTCTTGGGGTTCCTGCCTTTCTGTCCCCAGAGGTTCCTAGATGATTACTGTCCCTACATCTACTTACAGTGGCTTTAAAGTGCTACTTGACAATTGTCAGGATTGTGGTAAAAATAATACCTCATGTATGAATTGGATTTTTTGGTCTTATGTAGTGACACCACTACTGTAGCCCCATGAGATATGGTCACCATCCATAGAATGGTGGAGGATTTTTTAATGACAGCATATAAATAGGCATGTCAGAAAGTCCTTTTGACTATGGAAAGGGAAAAAAAGGCAATGTGGAGACCCATGTACAAGTGTGTAGGAAAAAGAGATGTCACCTTCATTTATGTATTGGACACAATGATGGCTGTGAACACATTAGGCATTATTTGACAGGATCTTCCAAGCCAAACAATAAGATCAATAGCTATCATCCTCAGACATAACTATTAGGGTGGAGTGAAGAAATTTAAATTGAGATATTCAAAATTGGCTAGTGTGGAAAAGTTGTGACTTGACCTGAATAAGAAACATGCAAAAGCATTTTGATCTGAGTCAACATCTTCTGTTCTGTCAAGAGACCTACAGTTTCACTTTTAAGGTGAAAATAATGAAACCAATGAAGAAGCTCCGATCTAGTTAAAATTATGTCAGGATGTCTTAGAGTGATTCATTAATATACTTTAACATAGTAAAAAGAGTACAAGCTTGTCCTAGTGCAAAGTTACCGACTTTGGCTGAGAAAAAAATCCATGTTAACATACCTATTTCATGGTCACAATTGTAAATATTGTGTGTTTTCGCCTGAAAGTGTTTTTTATTTTCTATTTTTGGGGGGCGGGGGGGGGGGGGGTTTGCTCTGTAATTGCAGTGACCAAGAAAAAAACTTGGGGCAAAAAGTCAGGGTAAATCCCTTTTGTTTGCCCTTAATAGAATAGTGGGCAATAGCATGGTGCACGGCTACGCTACGTTTTGCGTAATGACTCCACGGCAGCCCAACGGCTGCCTAGCATAGTTAGCATAGGGAATCCGTAGCAGCCCGTCTCTGTCCCCGGCGTCCATAGCTCTGTCCCCGGCGTCCATGGCTCTGTCCCCGGCGTCCATGGCAAGCCTAGTGAGCGCCTCTCTCACAGCGCTGGTAACCGCCAGATCCCCTGCGCTGGCGGATGCGGGGGGAGAGGGGATCATGTGGGCACCGGCGGAGAGACGCTCCAGCTTTTCATACCCCCACTATCCACGTCGGCGTGGAGTTGATTTCATATAGTGTGGCGAGCCCAAAGCGTGGCGAGCAGACGCGGAATACGAGCCCGAAGCGTGGCGAGCACAGCGAGCCCCGCGAGGGGGCATGGATTACTTAACATGTATTCCGCGTCCCCTCACCACGCTTCGGGCTCGTATTCCGCGTCCCCTCGTATTCCGCGTCACCATTTAACATAGTCATTACCCATCAGGGTGGGTGTACAATCAAAAATCGGGTCTGGGGGGCATTTAACATAGGAATTAGGCATCTGGGTGCTTGTACAACTTAAAATCGGGTCCAATCGCATCGCATGCGACGCAATTTTTTGGTTGTACAATGCCCTGCGATGAAAATTGGGGTCGCCGTGATAATACACAAGTACCAAAATTAGTGAAAAAAACACGTATTTTCACCAATACAATACGACAGAAATCACCATTCAAAAGAATGGTGGTTCCTGATTTACTAAGCTAGTTAGCGTAAAACACCCGCGAATGGCGTGCCAAATACGGCAGGAAAATACACTTTATTTTCCTGTCGTATGTGGCAGAAGCCTGTACGGATCAGTCAGATCCGTACAGGCTTCAGCTTTTAAAAAATAGAAAAATAAATAAATAAAAATACCGGCGTGGGGTCCCCCCCACAGCCGTAACCAGCACCAGGCTGAAAGAGCCGGGGCTGGTATTAAAAAATCAGGAAACCAACCAAAAAGGGGTTCCCCGATTTTTTAAAACCAGCCCCAGGCTCCAGGTCTGGGGCTGCTTCCCAAAATACTGGGGACAAAATGACTAGGGGTCCCCCGCATTTTAAGAACCAGCCCCAGGCCAAACCAGCTAGCATGGTAATGTCACAGCCGGGGGACACTTATTAGATAAGTTCCCGCTGCCAAAACATCACCCTACCAACCAGTCAGCCTGGTCAGGGGCCCTGGGGGAGTGGGAAACCCCCCTCCAGGACTTACCTGACCAGGCTGAAGCCTAGTGCTGTGCTCGGTGGCCCTGGAGTGGCTGATCTTTGTGTAAAAAAAAAAATTAACTATTGTTTAATACTGTGGAACTATGAGTCCCAGCAAGCCTCCCCTGCAAGCTGGGACTTGGAGATTAAAGGGCCTGCTGGCACTTGTAGTTCCACACAGGGCCACCAATAGGGCGGTGCTGTGGGTACAGCTGTCCTGGGCTCATTTTGTCCACCACAGCCCCTCCGATTGCCTCTGCTGCGCTGAGTGCGCTGAACAAAGCAGGTCCTGGAGCGCAGGCCAATTAAAATGATGCACTGTCTTTTGAGCCAATCAGAGCTCATGTTCCAGAAGCCAATCAGAGTGGCTCCCGGTACGCGAGCTCTGATTGGCTCACCAGCCGGTGCTGAATTTTAATTGGCTGCCAACATCCTGAGTTGAAGAAGTCTGCCCTCTGGGATCTGCTTCATTCAGCACACTGCTTAGCAGAAGAGGAGATTAGGAGTCGAGTTACAGTAATACCCCATTTACACCAGAAATGCAGGGACAACCCCGGGAATTCAGTTCCTGGGACAAGCAGGGACATTCCCGGGTTTGGACCCATTCACACCAGAAATGTCCCTGCATTTTCTGGTGTGAGAAGGGGGCGGAAAGGAGGCCTGCAGGAGGTGGGGAGGAGGCGGGCACTCAGCGGGATGGTGGCGGAGGTGGGGAGAATACTCACCCGGTTGCTGGTCCTCCATGCAGGCCAGGGATCCACATAGGCGGCGGAGCAAATCACGGGATAGGCTGCGGATGAAGATGACGCAGCTCTCCGGCGTCCTCACTGCCGCCGGAGAGCTGCGTCATCATTATCCACCGGCTGTCCCGTCATTTGCGCCCGCCACCTGCATTAATTCCCGTCGGACAGGACACGGAGGACACGGCAACCCGGGTAAGTATACCCTGTACCTTTCACATCAGCCAGGCCCCCGGGTTGAACCCGGGAACAATCCTGGTACCTAGCCGGGTTGAAATTTGCCCGGGATTTTGTCCCGGGAACCTTTCACACCAGCGCTAGTACCGGGTTGTTCCCGGACTCAACCCGGGAATTTAGGCTGGTGTGAATGGGGTATAAGTAAGGAGTAGGGGACCCGGACTGGAAATCAGTCCCTGGCCCCAAAATTCCTGATGGCGGCCCTGGTTCCATAGTATGAAAAATAGTCAAATAAAAACACACTGACACATGAAAAATAAAACTTTAATACATCCAAAGCCCACACATATGGATACTTACCTATCTTGAGCCCGCCGGTAGGTCCCTGGGTCTGGGGTCCGGTGCTCCTGGGTCCGGGCCTCCATGGTCCAGGTCCGGTGCTCCAGGGTCCGGGGCCTTGGTTCCTGGGTCCAGGGCTAAAGAGTCCAGGGTCTGGGGCCTTGTTTCCGGGGCTGTTCCAAGGTCCGGGGCAGCCTGGTGCTGGTTACGGCTGTGGGGGGGGGGGACCCCACACCGTTTTTATTTATTTAACCAATTTTTTTTACACATTGCAGCCTGCACGGATCTGATTGATCGTATTACGGATCTGATTGGCCGTATATTCGTCTGCTAACACAAATAGTTACGCCATCGGAGGGTTACAAAGCAGTCGTATTTGACTGCTTTGTAAATTCCACTCCGGAACACGACTTTGCATATGGCTGAAACAGTCGTTGTCATTCGTATTAAGAATACGAATACAAAATTTTGTATTCGTATTCTTTGTAAATTTCCCCATTGTGTATATTGAAAATAATAACAAAGGGGTTGATCCTATTATGTGCGGATGATTCGTGAGTGCGAACCATCATGGCACTGGGTCCACTTTAGGCGGGCTGAATTCCCTTAAGAGTGCTCTCACCTCCATAGGGGTGCAAGCACTTTTAAGTGAATTTGGCCCTGCGAAGGGTGCGAGATAGTCTTAATTTGGGTGCCGTTTTCAGCATTTAAACGGCACCCGAACGGCAACTTACACCCTTCAGCAATAATAGGATTGACCCCATGTTCTACTGGATATGCTATTGAGAGTTATTAATTCTATCATTGGTGTCCAGCAGTACATACAGTATATGCCAATCACTGTGTTAATTACTAGGCAGGATTGATCAGCAATACTCTATTTACTTTTTATGTGCTTACTGATCCAATTTAACAGTCTAATAATAGTGGACAAACAAAGTGGTTTGTATAAAACTGAACTAAAAACACAACATAAAAAAACGAAGAAGACAATACTGTATGTGCAACATCTTTGAAACCTGTTATTTTTTTAATCAAAGTTCTTGATTTTATTTTTCTAAACATTAGATGTTTGTGTTTATTACAACATAATGCACTTTAACGTATTTAACTGTTAATATATTGGCTTATCTTTTGCATAATTATATGCTGTAATGCAGCCCAATCATGTTCCCAGCATAGGGAATGCAAAACTGTTTTTCAGACCAATTCATGTTTAAAATAAACTGCCACGAGTAAAGACTTATTGTATTTTAAACACAGAAGTGTTTAAAATACTGCAACTAAATAACAGAGAGTAATGCATTGTTACAGAACTTACTGGGGCATTCAGTAAAGAGTTTGTTGGACATTAGAAAACACATAGGTGCACTATACTATTAAGGGCAAACAAAAGGGATTTACCTTGATTTTTGCCCCGTTTTTTCTTGGTCACTTCAATTACAGAGCAGCCCCTCAAAAAAAAAAGAAAAACACGTTCAGGAGAAAACACAATATTCACAATTGTGACCAAGAAAATGGGTCAATTATCAGGGATTTTTTCTCCCGCCAATGTCAGTAACTTTGCACTAGGAAAAGCTCGTACTCTTTTCTTACTATGCTAAAGTATATTAATGAACCACACTAAGACATCCTGACATAATTTTAACTAGATCGGAGCTTTTTCATACGTTTTGTTATTATCATCTAAAAAGCAAAACTTTAGGTCTCTTGAAGATGTTAACTCAGATCAAAATGCTTTTGCACGTTTCTTATTCAGAGTCACAACTTTTCCACACTAGCCGATTTTGAATATGTCCATTTAACTTTTTCACTCCGCCCTAATAACTATGGCCCTTATTCTGGTTGGTGCGGTAATGTCCGCGTGCGTTCGTGCCGCCGATGTTTTGTGTCTGCGCATGTGCAGAGGCGTCTCTGCGCATGTGCGAACGGGACGCAGGGTCAAATTCCGCATGAAATGTGTAGACTACGAACAGGGGGTGGAGAGGGGCGTAAAGGGCTGTTTGGGCTCATTACCGTATGCATACGCCCCGCGTTTCATGGGCGTTCCCTTGAAAACGCTGGGCGTACGTATGGTAATGCGGCCGTGACGCACGTGTAGGGGGCGGACATATGACATTGCCGGATGTCAGCTGCCCGCCCAGATCCCTGCTTTTGCACGGAGAAATGCCCCTGTGGTCTTAAGTTGCGGGAGCTGGCGGACCACTCGGTCCTGCATTCCATGTTCTGCGACCATCGAATGATGGGGGAGGTTCCAAGAGATGGAGGAGGTGTATCCGTAAGAAATACACTCGTGCTCTGTGCGGTCAGCGGCTTACCGCATTCGGACGGAGTGAGCGATCCGTACGAAAGGCGGGATTTAGGACGCACGGTCCTGGCCGCATATTCGGCTCCGGCCGCACCGACCAGAATAAGGCCCTATATTTGGAACGATGGTAAGTTCTATTCACAAACCTGCAGCACTGCAATGGGTACTTCCTTTGCACCATTGTATGCTAACCTTTTTGTTTCTAAATGGGAGGATGACCACATCTGTGGGAACAGAAAATTTCCTGAAGAACTTAAAACTTTGGCGTCACACAGTTCAATAGCAACCATAGTCTCATTAAAAATATTCTAATGAAAAACTTGCAATTGCTACAATTAGATGAGCATATTAAACCATTGCTAATAAACCCAGGACCATTTACAGGAAGGCAAGAAATTTACTGCAAGACCTAGTTTCAAGTTTCATCCAACCACCAGATAAAGAATTTCCAGTAATAACTAAAAGCTCTAGAATTACCACAGTTATCCAAGTAATGGGGTCAAATGATCAAAGGAACCATAACCGATTTAATGAGCCATTCACAGTTTCACTGTACCGGCCATGTGTACTTACATGTGCATGGCTGTGGCCCTTATTCTGATCGGTGCGGCCGGAGCCGATTATGCGGCCAGGACCGTGCGTGCGAAACCCCGCCTTCCATACGGATCGCCAACTCCGTCCGTATGCGGTAAGAAGCTGTCCGAACGGACCGCACGTGTATTTTTCACGGAATACGCCTCCTCCATCTAAGGGAACCTCCCCCATCATTCGATGGTCGCAGACCATCGAATGCAGGACCGTGTGCTCCACCAGCACCCGCAACCTCAGACCACACGGACATTTTTCCGTGCAAAAGCAGGGATCTGGGCGGGCAGCTGACATCCGGCGATGTCATATGTCCGCCCCCTACAAGTGCGTCACGGCCGCATTACCATACGTACGCCCAGCGTTTTCATGGGAACTCCCATGAAACGCGGGGCGTATGCATATGGTAATGAGCCCAAATAGCCCTTCACGCCCCTCTCCACCCCCTGTTCGGAGTGTTCACATATCATGCGGGATTTGGCTGTACGCCCCGCTCGCACATGCGCAGAGACGCCTCTGCACATGCGCAGACACAAAACATCGGCGGGCCGAACGCACGCGGATATATCCACACCGATCAGAATAAGGGCCTTAATCTTTGAGACATGCATATTTTACTATCTGGATTGCAAAACCTGTAAAAATGGGGAAAAAAAAACTCTCAACAAAACCCATAAGCAAGTTTTTATCACAACAAACAGGCAAAAAGTATAACATCGGAGGATATATTTCTTGCAAATCTGAATGCCCATGTTGCAAACAAGCTCTAGGCCAAACCAAACGAATAATTATAATTTTATTATCGGAAAATATATACAACATTTGATGGGGCCTCTCTACACACAGCCTTTCCAAACATTTTTCCAAAGCCCGGCAGGCATGGAATTCCAGGGGTGCCGGATGGGGTCCTGACAGTCGGGATCCGACAGGCATTTACCCAACCTCGGGTTTCTGACTGTCAAAACACCGACAGCTGGGTTCCCGACGGCCACCTGCTATTTTCCCTTGTGGGGGTCCATGACCCCCATAGAGGGAGAATAGAACAGCAGCGTGGCAAGCGCAGCGTGGCGAGCGCAGCGTGGCGAGCGCAGCGAGCCCGCAAGGGGCTTTGTTGTGCTCACCATGCTGTCTGAGTCAGGCCAGTCAGGATCCCGACATCGGGCTAATGACTGTCAGGATCCCGACTGTCGGACCCCTATACCATACCAGAATTCCAGGGGGATCAAAAAAGTCAACCAACATATTTATCAAAGAACTAAAAAAGGCCAAATGGATATTTGAACTACAAATACTACAGCTTTTTATGAACACTACTTCTTACCTGATACCCCTGACTAATATTGTTAACCTTTCTTTAGCTTACCATTTTTCTCTTCACTTTGCCTATTTTTTCTAAATTATGGCACAAGAAGAGAATGATTCATTCCCTCTTTTTTAAAATAGAAACAGTCCATTAAAATAATGGCTTTTTTAATCATGACCATATGGTTCCTACTTAAACCATATCACAACTTCTATTTTTATATCAATAAAGTTCTATACACGGAATAAAGCATTTAATCTTGAAAAAAGTGTGTCCACTTGAGCCCCCGTGCGCATCTGGCGCAGGACAGTTGTGTGACATTATCTGCCAGCGACTCCAAGTGCCAAACATGGGAGACTAGGCAGTGGAGAAGAGATTACCAGCAATGCCTGACAACCACTGGCCACACCCTGAACTGTCTATGTAAGATTCTTAGAGGTAGGGAGAGTGCAGGTATTCAATTCCATCTTGCACCACTTTTACTTTCTGCCGCTGCTGTGTCGCAATGTTTCATACATATGCTGTAAACTGCCATGTGTTTGTGCCTTTGCTCTATCGCTTAGTAGCTTGCTGCATCATTTGACTAATATTGATGAGAACAATATTGTGAGCTGTGAGGTGGTCTGGAAATAACTGGCAATTAATGTTACTGATGTAAATAAGACACTATTGGAACGATATCAGGCTCAAAATACATGATTTTAGTTTTTAAAATAAAATAAAAATACAGATCCAAAACCCAAAACTGTGGTTTATTGAGCACACTCACTGTTACTAGCTGGTAACTGTCCAGGATATAGTAGCTGGAACAGCTGTCAATGCAGGTAATAGCATTGTAGGTCTCCCACAATGTCAATCATAAACTTTAACAAGATGGCACCATGCTATTAATAGTAGTGGTAGCCATCTTGGTAAGTGAATGAAATATCATTCCTTCAAGAGCCATACTGGAGACTGCGCAGTCTAACAAATGTAGCTTTTATTTCTGTAAGCATTTCTCCCATTACATTTCTTCCATGATTTATACATTAGTTGTATCCATTTTACAGAGTATTGCTACACATTAAAGAATCAATAGCTGATGGATGTATTCAGTATCATTTACACATGGTAACATTTACTTGTTGGATTTTTTTTAAATAGATGTTGCCTAACTGCCCTCTGATTTTTAGAATGCACCCACTCATGTAACCTTTTTGCAAGCTAGATATATATTTTTTTCATATTTCTGGGTTTTTCTATACATCCAAAACGCTTTGTGTATAAGTCACTGTGAAATTGCCTCAGGCTTCCTGCTGCTTTTAGTTCCCATTATTCAGCAATATGCCAGTCTAAATTGTCTACCTTCCAATTTGATAAAGTTTTCCAACGATATTTCAAGAAAAAACGGATGAATTTAAGTACAATTCAATAAAATGGATAATGCAATAGATTCTAGGTTATTTCAACAGTTGCTGTAATATGCAATTTTAAAGCATGCATGGGACTGTAGCATAAAGTCTGATTTATGGGAAGTGAATACATTTTATGGTTTATGCTGGATCTAAAAATGTACCTTTGTCATGGTTGGACAAGCTAAATAAACACATTTTAGCCACAAGCAAAAAGCTATTTGACACAGGACATTAGGGATTTTTCAGATCTGATTGCTGGGTTGCTCATTTTCAGAGCCCTGCGATCAGCCCCATAAACATTAGGACAATCCTGCCAATGCAGATATTGGCGGTGGCGGGGACCGGCATCGGCAAGTGCATACACACAGGGGTAACTGCAGTTGCAGCATGGCCGTCGTTGATGATGTCCTTTCCCTGCTGGACATGCTTTAAAGAAGGAGGGGGTCATTAACGATGCGCAGGGGCGCGCATTGTTAACAATGCCCAGTGTACACACTGGACAATATTGTTTACATTATCGGTCAGAAAGCCCTTTCTTTTTTTTGTTAAACATTTTTATTAAGTTTTTTACATAGAAAAACAGTACACAGAAAATGTGGTAATATGAATGACAAATAAAGAAACGATACCCCATCCAATTCTCGTTTTGTCCATCTGTCTTCGCCTAAGTGGAGTGATTGCAAGACAACTGTAGATTCTTATGTCTAAAGGAGCTAGCATATCGCCCCTTCAGTTACTAGTCATGGTGGAAAGGGGTATACAGGACATAAGTTATTATTGTCATCAGCAGTTATATTGCTTCCACCATTGGCGTTTATACCAGTGTCGGACTATCGTATGGATCCTCATAAAGCATTACAGAACATTGGGGGGTATCTGGGTTATAAACAGTCTCCACATTACTTAAACAGTACAATTATAAAGGTAAAAGGAGGGGGGTGGGAAGCGAGGAAGGGGAAGGTTGGGGGGGACACAACACAAACATTTTGTCGGGGATAGCTTTGCCGATAGAAAAGGCCTCATGGTAAATATCTTAAATACATTGCTGTATAAGTGACTAGCCATTTGATCTGTCAGGAGATCCAGCAACTCATCCGACTAAGTGACAACTGCGGGTAAGGTCAGTTGACGTGTCATGAACCAGGTTGTATTTTCGAAGATTTTCTGTATAGCGGTTTGTATTGACGCGTCAAGTGTCAAGATGTAAACTTCCCACTTAGCGTAAAAGCGCGCCACCCCTTTTTCTATGTCAGACAATGCAGCCTGCCGTTCAAAAAAAAGGATTTTTAGAATTGAGTTTTTAAGTTCGGTAAGCGAGGGGGGGTTTCTATGTATCCAGTGTGTCAATATCAACTTCTTCGCTAAACCTAATATTAGTGTGAGTAGTGGGGTGATACTTTTTTTGTTTGTACCTAAGTCCCAATCTGCGTAATAAAAGAACAGGAAGGGGAGAGGGCTATATGTCAGCTTCAATCTAAAGAGTTCATTCAGGAAACCCAGGAGCCTTCTCCAGAATATTTTCACCAGGCCACACTCCCAGAAATTGTGGAAGAAAGTGGCGCCTCTCATTTTGCATTTGGGGCAGAGGCCTGGGTCATCAGGTATGAAGTGGCTTCTCTGCTGTTGAGAAATATAGGCTCTGTTTATGAATTTCAGGTGGGTTTCCTGAAGGGAAGCCGCTTGGAGGTATTTCAATGAGTATGGGAGTGTTTTAAAAAGAGTTTTATATGGGGGAAGCGAAGGTATATCTACTTGCCATCTAAGGGTTAATTGGTGCATTAACTTTTCTTGTGGGTGTGTTACTAGATGTTGGTAGAGGTTTCTAATTCTGTACCCCAATATATTATGAGGGGCTAGCAGTGAGAGTATCGGGTCTGAGGTGATGGGGGTGGTGAACGGCTTTGGCAGGGATTGGGCATAGTGTCGGGCCTGTAAGTACATAAAAAATTGGGTGTGGGGAATGTTTTTTTCTGAAGTCAGGTAAGAGAAGGGATGTATGGAGGAGCCTCCTGGATCAAATATGTTGCGTATGGAAGAAATGCCCTTCTGCTTCCACTCTTGGTATATTTTGTTTTCCAAACCTGGGATGAAACAGGGATTACCCCAGAAAGTGGAAAAGGGTGAGCTCATAAAATTCCTACCGAACTGTCTATTGATTGCAGTCCACATTCTATATGTGTCTTTAAAAAGGATATTCTCCTTTATCTGGTCAGGGATTTTCCCCCGTGGAGTATGTAATAGAGCTGCCGGAGAGTAGGGGTCAAAAAGGGCCAATTCTAGGGTATTATTAGTGTAGTTAGATTTCTGGAAGAACCAGTCAGTTGCGAATCTGAAAAGTGCTGCATGCGAGAACGCCTGGGCCTGGGGGAGTCCGAAACCTCCCTCCGATTTTGGGAGGAATAGTCTCGTCATTGCCATTCTAGGTTTTTTAGACGCCCATATGAATTTTGAAATCATGGTGTTATATTTAGAGGTATCTTTCTTAGATAATGAGAAAGGTAGCATTTGTAACAAGTAAGACAACTTCGGGAATAAGACGCTTTTTACCACTGTTACGCGTCCATATAGTGAGAGGGGAAGTGTCATCCACCTGTCTATTAATTTGGACATTGCCTGTAGTGCTGGCTTAAAGTTAGTGGCGTACAGTGCTTCTAATTGCAATGGGATTAGTACCCCCAAGTATTTGAGGTGTTGTTGGCATATGCTCAGAAAGCCCTTTCTAAATGATATTGTGACCAATATCGTGTAGTGTGTATGGGCCTTTAATCACCACCCAGCCAGAGCAGGGGCATAGCAAGGGCGGAGCACGAGCTCTGGGCGCCGGAAGATAACAGGGTGCCGGAGCCATGCCTACACCACCACCTCACCCACTCCCCTGCCCACTCCTGGCTTCCCGCTGTGTCTGGGAGACGTGCTGCAATTTTCAATTCACGTCTCCCGCTGGACAGGTAGCCAATAGGCGCTTGCGGTCCAGCTGTCAATCAACTGGTGGCTGTTGGACTGCGAGCGCCTATTGGCTAGCGGTCAAGCAGGAAACTTGAATTGAAAATGGGAGTGTACCCCTTGGCAATGAGCAATTTTAGTCCCCCTTGGCAATGAACAATTTTAGTCCCCCTTGGCAATTAGCAATTTCAGTCCCCCTTGGCAATGAGCAATTTCAGTCCCCCATGGCAACTAGCAATTTCAGTCCCCCTTGGCAACAAGCAATTTCAGTCCCCCTTGGCATCGAGCATGAAGCCACTGGTATCGAGCATGTAGGTAAGTGGCACTTATGTGTCAAATGTGTAATGGGCATTACGGTTTGTTATATAGTATGTAATGGGCATTACGGTTTGTGGCTTTATGTGTAATTGGCAGAGGTGGTGGTGTAGTGTGGAGTCATGGCACCTAGAGCAAGCTCATGCCACAGCGCCCCCCATAATAGATATATATATATATATATATATCAACACAATATATCACATTGGAAGAAGTGAATGAGACTTATCCCTCTGTGTGCCTGGGCAGCCTGAAGGAGGGAACACCTAAATGATATCCCTAAAATATCAATAACAACGCAAAACAAATATAGAAGTGAAGGTGTTCCTTCCAATGGCGCCCTAATAGGAAGATTATGTCCCTATTGATAAAGGGACGGTCCTCTTCTCCGTGAGATGTGATAGTGTATAATACCCCAACGTTCCTTCTGATAAGAAGGGATCCTCTTCTCCGTACAAATGGATAGGCAAAGTGCAGTGCTTAATCCCTTGGACCAGCCGCAGGGGACAGAATTCGCTCCAAGGATAATTCAAGGATACCGGTAAAAAATTAACAAAAATGGTACATAGAATAATACCATTTATTTGAACATAAAATATACACATAGGAACATGAGGTAAACAATGGCCAATTACCCAAGTATTGGAGAACTTACAGTGAACTGAGTTCTCAAATGTGCATGGATAGGAGGTGAGTACCCTGGATCAACCTCCACACTCAGGCAAGCAGGGTAACAGGTCCAGCATTCATTCCCCAGTCCAATAACAATAGGCAACAGGAGCTCCAAATGCGTTTTCGATCATCCACTATGATCTTCCTCAAGGAGAGTGCTCCTGTTTGCCACTCCATCCTATTTAACGTGACTTCATCCGATCACAATATGCTAAAACGCCCACCTTTAATTAGCACTAATCATAACTAATTCCGGATTTTCACATGTGCAACCTAATCGAAATCTGCCCTCCTATTCGCCAGTTTTTTCTTCCATTATGCAGCTCCGGAAGTGTCTTACTTCCGGGTTGCGTCTCACACACATGATATGTGGGGGTCTCCGTCACCACAACCCGATGCTAGCCGCATATGTTAGTACATTATATTAGATTTTTTAAACTTCTGTAAACCCAGATCTCACACCTGGTGATGTTTATACATATGTATTATGGATGTGCAGATCCAGATTTACCCGGATCTCAAAACATGATCTTATTGACTATCTAGCTGTCACATGTTTTGGAGTTAAACATATGACAGCTGATAGCCAATAAGATCCCGTTTTGAGATCCGGAATTACCGTAAGTATAGAAATATAGGAATGTTAGGATATTCCTCTAAACTTTGATGAAACCACTAAAGGAATATAGACAAGGTGTTCAAGACTATAACAGGCCCTATTGTTCCCATATAACTGACACGTTCACCAGTACTTTTGCGGGCACCAGGACTTATGCGCTCAGGCTATAGTACTTAATAAAAAGCAAAAGAGTATTATGGAGTGTAATACATGATTCAGGAGGTGGTATGAAGCAACTCTGACACTACAGGATAGCCAGATTGCAGTGCAGCACCAGCAGGTAGCACAAGATAGCTGGAACGCGGAGCAGCACCAGCAGCACAGGTGGCATAGGATAGCTGGATTGTGGAGCAGCACCTGCAGTACAGGTGGTACAGGATAGCCTGATCGCAGAGCAGCACCAGGTGGTACAAGATAGCTGGAACGTGGAGCAGCACCAGCAGTACATGTGGCACCGTATGGCTGGATTGTGGAGCAGCACCTGCAGTACAGGTGGCACAGGATAGCCTGATCAGAGCAGCACCAGCAGTACAGGTGGCACAGGATATCTGGATTGTGGATCAGCACCAGCAGTACAGGTGGCACAGGATAGCGTGATTGCGGAGCAGCACCGGCAGTTCAGGTAGCACAGGATAGCCTGATTGTGGAGAAACACTGACAGTACAGGTAGCACAGGATAGCCTGATGGCGGAGCAGCACCGGAGGTTCAGGTAGCACAGGATAGCCTGATTGTGGAGAAACACTGACAGTGCAGTAGCACAAGATAGCCTGATTGTGGAGCAGCACCGGCAGTACAGGTGGCACAGGATAGCAAGATTGCGGAGCAGCACCGGCAGTTCAGGTAGCCTGATTGTGGAGAAACACTGACAGTACAGGTAGCACAGGATAGCCTGATGTCGGAGCAGCACCGGAGGTTCAGGTAGCACAGGATAGCCTGATAGCCTGATTGTGGAGCAGCACCGGCAGTACAGGTGGCACAGGATAGCAAGATTGCGGAGCAGCACCGGCAGTTCAGGTAGCCTGATTGTGGAGAAACACTGACAGTACAGGTAGCACAGGATAGCCTGATGTCGGAGCAGCACCGGAGGTTCAGGTAGCACAGGATAGCCTGATTGTGGAGAAACACTGACAGTGCAGGTAGCACAGGATAGCCTGATTGTGGAGAAACACTGACAGTGCAGGTAGCACAAGATAGCCTGATTGTGGAGCAGCACTGGCAGTAAGGGTAACACAGTTGGACAGAGTATCTACAAGGACACTAACATAGTTTCATGGACTGGGAACAGAATGTGGAACACAAACTATAACAGGCATGGATGTGTTGGCCAGATTCCAATTTAATGGTAAGCCCCACCAATAAGCAGAAGACAGGTAGTAAATTACAGAATGATAGACCGGTGAAGTGTTGCATGCAGCAGCACTTCCAGTTGGGTAGCTAGGCAATCAGGAACATTTCCAAATACTTCATAACTGCTTTGCTTGTGTATTCATTTTGTATACAAACTAGTAACATTAAACCAGTGTTTAAATTAGGACTGTTTCATTATGTGAATTTATTTTATATTAATGGGTTGCTGTAGAGTTCATGGATGGAGAGCGGGTGGTGACTGTGGCTAGGATAGTACAATCCGGAAAATGTAAACCTAAGTAAAAGAAAATGTTATGTAGTGTAAAGGAAGATGCTTGGTAAGTAGTAAATAGCAAAACTAGTTATTTTGTTGCTAGAGGAGCTCCATTACATAATTTGGCAGTGGTGAAGGTGCCAAGATGACACAAGCCATGCACAGCTGGCATTTTAACATTCGTTTTGCTCCCTTTACAAACCAAAGATTGTGGATAAGCAGAGCCGGTGCTAGGGTGTCCGGCGCCCTCCTGCAAACCATACATTTTGCGCCCTTTCACATTGCCATGGCAACAAGCTGCAGCCCGATTTTGGGAGTGTATGCAACATGCGAATCCTATGGAGGATGCACCATCTCAGTGCTGTGTCCACAAATTGTTGCAGGCACTAAAGGTGCCCATACACGCTGCGAGAATCACATACGTTATGGGCTAGAATGCATCGCACGGCATGTATGCAATGTGTGTGCAATGCGATCCAAAAGCAGTACAAAAAGTATGTACTGTGCGATGTGATGCCCGATTGCAGCGTGTATGGTATGGCCACCTTTAGGCACATAACCCAGCCCATTATTTAAAAAGTGTCTAAATTAATATAAAAAAATCTACAATTATTAAAAAACTCACTATTCTTTTGCTGTTTAACTCTTGTGTAGTCCCTCCTCTTCTATCTGCCTAGGCAGGACGCTGAGGACGCCATTACACCCCTCTCGTGACTGAGGGGAAAAGAAGGGGAGAGAAGGAGGAGATGGAAGAAGAGGGGGGAGATAGAGGGGGCGGAGTGTTGAAGACTGGCAGTGGCAATGGCACAGCACACTGAGAAGAGGGAAGGAAGGTGAGGCAGCGCTGCTACCTGTTTGTCATTTGATTGACAGCTGACAGGCGCAGGGAGCAATGGGTAGGGGGTGGATCCGGACATGACATGTCATCCTGGCATTCACAGACAGAGCTACATGCCTCAGTGCAAGTGTCCGTAAGGAAGAGGGGGCAGGTCGCAGGAGGACAGTGTGTGCCTCTCCATACTGCCGCCCGCTGTCAAACAAGCGCTGCGGGCGGCGTGCAAGAGGCAGTGACAGTGAGGGCTGAGGCAGCTTTAGCAGAGCAGGGAGGGAGACAGCGCCTTTTCAGCATGGCGCCTCCCTGCTTTGCAGGAGCTGCTGAGTGGGTAGCGCCGGCCCTGTGGATAAGTTATTATCCTACAGTTAGGTCATATTATCATAGGTACATTTATGTTTTTGCTGGTGGGTGCTCAAGCCAAAAATATAGGGTAGTGGCTTCATGGGAAAGGGGTGTGGCCACAAAATAATACTGCTTTATATTACGCAGCACAGTTGTCTACAATATTCAAATTATGGCAACCGTGCCAAATACATAAATGCACACATAGTGCAAGTACAAACCCCCCCCCCCCCTCCACAGTGCCAAATACATAAATGCCCCCACAGTGGCTAATACATAAATGCCCCCACAGTGCAGGTATATAAATGCCCACACAGTTACTGTGCCAGAGACGAGGGAGGGAGAGTGCAGTGGGACGCGGGCGGGCCTCTGCATGGCGGGTGGGTGCTCATCAATTTCCGTGGGTGCTCGGGCCCTGAAGCACCCACAGAATCGGCACCTATGCATATTATATATTGTGAGAGGTGCTCAGCTTTGACTGCTTTCCTAAACAATCATGTCTAATGCTTTGCACAGGAAAACAAAAAGTTAAACATTAGTCATCAGCGACATCTAGTGGTTATAGTTATATATGTTTCTTCTCTTGACATTGAAAGTTAGCAAAACAATGAGCCCTATGTGGCTATTTATTTGCACAAATAAAGGGCTGATAGCACAGGATATCGGGTTACCAAACCATTCTTGGGATATTGGAGGTTTTTATAGAGGGTTTTTTTTTTTTCAATACTGCTTTTTGCAGTATACATGCTTCCATTATGTGACATAATCAGACATCATGGCCTGGTCTACCACTCCTATGCAGCTGATACACAACTGTACAGTACCTGTCCTTTGCTCCAGGCACTAATAACACAATAACAACCTTAATGGCTGCCTAGCTGAGCTCCAGGAGTGGATGAGTGCCAGTTGGCTGAGGCTGAACCCAGATAAAACAGAAGTCCTGATGATAAATCACAGGACAAGACGGCAGCATAGCCAACTGACAGGTCTTATGCTAGGGGTCACAGCACTAAAAAACTCTGACATGTGCGGAATCTGGGTTTTGTCCTGGATAGTGGCCAATTCCTCATTCTTTCATCTGAGAAACATAGCCAGAATCAAGAACTTAATTCTCTCAGAAGACCTGCCTAAAGTCATATATGTATTTATATCATCATGCCTAGACTACTGCAATGCCCTCTACCTGGGTCTCCCATCAAAAGAATTGCACCACTTGCAGTTTGTACAAAATGCAGCCGCCAGGTTATCAACCAATCAGCCCTGCTCCTGCCACATAACTCCAAATCTCTACTCCCTTCAATGGCTACCTGTAAAATTGCGAATTGTTTTCAAGATTGGCTTACTCACTTTCAAGACCCTACATGGCCAGGGCCCAATTACTACGATCCGTTGAAAAAGGACTACTAACAGTATCTAGAATCTCCCTGAATTCATTTGGGGGTCGAGCTTTCAACTTTGATGCTCCAACTCTAGGGAACTCTCTTCCTCGCAGTGCGAGAAGACCCCCCCCCCCCCCCCCCCCCCCCCGTGGAATCCTTTAAAAATAGACTAAAGACGTACCTATTTATTCAAGCATTTTAGTGATATCTACTGTTAAGCTTGTTTTGTATTTTGAGCTGTAAAGACAATCGTAAAGCAATTTGAGTCCTATTGGGAGAAAAGTGATATACAGGGATTTTGTACTTACCGTAAATCCTTTTCTCCGAGTCCACAGGTGTCACTGGAGTTACACTGGGGAATAGAAGGCGACCACAGGGAGCATGGGCACTTTAAAAATAAATTAGTGTGACCAACTGCTCCCCTTCTACTTCCCCTCCCATGCAGTCATAAAGATTGTGCCCGAAAGGAGCAGGAAGATATAACACACTTCCGAAGAGGAGCTTCATCACAACATACCATAATTCAATAAATATAGTAGAAAAAGAAGAAAACAGTGAAATAACTTCACACACAGAGTCAAACAAGACGAAATATGTGTAAAATAACCATAGCAATATAAACCCTGACAAGGGAAAAATCCAGAGGTTACCCGAGAGGAACCTAATTCTGAACATACAAGGTGGAGTACAGCGCTGAGGCGGGCGTCCAATGACACCTGTGGACTCGGAGAAAAGGATTTTCTGTTGAAGGGAGACCCCACGGGCAGCCGCCCATGAGGGACCCATGGATCTGATGGAGTGCACCCCTATGGTAGAAGGAGGCGTCTGAGACCCAGCAATGTATGCCTTACGAATTGTCAGACGGATCCATCTGGCCAGCGCCTGCTTCGAAGCTGGCCACCCACGACGTACAGGGTTGTAGGTAACAATACATCTGTCTTGCGAAAAGAGGCCGTGTGAGAGACATAGATACACAGGGCTCTAACTACATACAATGACCTTTCTTCTGGGGAAACCTCCGAAAATGCTGAAACCACAATGGGCTGGTTCACGTGGAACGCTGAGACCACCTATGGAAGAAAGGAAAGACTGGTACGGAGCTCTGCTCTGTCCAGATGAAACTGAAGGAACGGGAAACGACAGGAAAGCGCTCCCAATTCAGAGACTCGTCTGGCCGAAGCTAGAGCCAGCAGAAGAACCACCTTCCAAGTAAGATAATGAAGATCCACATCTTCTAACGGCTCAAATACTGACGATTGTAAGTATCGGGGAACCAAATCCAGGTCCCAGGGAGCCGTAGGCGGAATGAATTGGGGGCTTAAGCCTCAGAACCCCCTGGAAGAAAGTCTGCACTTCAGGAATGAGGGCCAGTTGTTTTTGGAAAAAAATGGAAAGAACTGAAACCTGAACTTTCAGGGTATTGAGCCTAAGTCTGGAATTCAAACCCTCGAGCCTTCTTGAACAGAGTAGAGGACACTCCACGTCTTTCGCATCAAGCTACATAGGATCTCCAAATCCGGTGGTAGTGTTTCGAAGTGACTTCCTTCCTGGCCCTCATCATAGTAGGTACCACCGCCCTAGGGATACCTGCGTGTCTCAAGATGGACCTTTCAGCAGTCACGCCGTCAAATGAAGACGTCCTAAATCTGGGAAGATGAAGTGACTCTGACTGAGGAGGTCCTCTTGAAGAGGCAGAGGCCATGGCTCGTCGATCAGAAGATCCGTCAGGTTGGTGTACCACGATCGCCGAGGCCAATCCGGCACTATCAGAAGCGCTGTTACCCCCTCCCTGCATATACGTTGTAATACCCGAGGTATCAACAGAAAGGGAGGAAATAGGTAAACAAACTGAAACAGCCAAGGAGCGACCAGAGCTTCCACCCCTGTGGCTTGAGGATATCGTGTCCACGCAAAGTACTTTGGGAGCTGAAAATTGTGACGGGATGCCATCAGATCCACCTGAGGGCGACCCCAATGATGTACTAGGGTCTGAAACACCTGTGGGTTGAGGCACCATTCTCCTTGGTGGGCATCCTGCTGACTTAGAAAGTCGGCCTCCCAATTGTCTACTCCGGGTATGAAGACTGCTGACAAGGCCTGAGCATGGTCCTGAGTCCACAGGATGATCCTGTTCATCTCCTTCATGGCCACCCGGCTTCGAGTGCCGCCCTGTTTGTTGATATAGGCGACGGCTGTGGCGTTGTCGGACTGGACTCTGATGGCCCTGTCCCGCAGAAGATGTCCTGCCGGTAGGAGAGCATAGTAGACTGCTCTGAGCTCCAGCACGTTGATGGAGAGTAGGCTCTCCTGTCTTGTCCACAAATCCTGGAACTGGTGATCCAAAGTTACCTCTCCCCAGCCCCGAAGGCTGGTGTCTGTGGTGAGGAGAGTCCACTCCCATATCCTGAATCTCCTGCCTCTTAGTAGGTTTTCAGAGTTGAGCCACCACAGCAGAGACAGACGGGTTCGAGGGGATAGGGTCACCTGTTGCTGAAGGTGTAGGTGAGAACCTGACCACTGATGGAGGAGAGACAACTGGAATGGACGCGAGTGGAATTGACCGTACTGTACCACCTCGAAAGTGGACACCATCTTTCCTAAGAGTCTGGTACAGAGGTGTACCGATACCTGCTGACGCCGTAGAACCGACCGGACCAGGACCTGCAAAGACTGAACCTTGTCGGCCGGCAGGAAAACCATCATCTGCCAGGTATCTAGAATCATCCCCAAGAAAAGAAGGCATTGAGACGGCTGTAGCTGAGACTTCGCGAAGTTCAGGATCCACCCGTGAGTGATGAGAGTCTCCTGGGTGAGCCATATGTTTGACAATAGAGCCTCCCTTGAATGATTCTTCAGCAGAAGATCGTCCAAGTTAGGGATGATAGTCACCCCTTGAGACCTGAGGACTTCCATCATCACCGCCATCACCTTGGTGAAAACCCTTGGGGCCGATGACAGACCAAACGGCCTGGAATTGCCAGTGTTGGTCCTGTATTGAGAAGCGGAGGAAGGCCTGGTGAGGAGGCCAGATGGGGATGTGCAGGTCCGCGTCCCTGTTATCCAGAGATACCAGGAACTCCCCCTGCTCCAGTTCCTGTATCACCGACTGCAGGGACTCCATCTTGAATTTGAACGCTTGTAAATACTTTAGATTTAGGATAGGTCATACCGAGCAGTCCGGTTTTGGTACGAGGAAAAGACTGGAGTAGTATCCCTGAGTAGTATACCGGGTGCTGGTATCACAACTCCCATTTGTATGCAGCTTGGTGACCGCTGACAACAGAAGCTGCGCCTTGTCCTGCGAGGCCGGGAGACCGGTCTTGAAGAACCTGTTTGGGGGAGACAAACGGAAAAGGATCTTGTAACCCTGGGTTACCAGATCCCTTACCTATGAGTCCTGACAAGACTGCAGCCAGATGTGACAGAATTACTGCAGTCGGGGCCCGACCCTGGGATCCCCCAGATGAGATCTGAGACCGTCATGCAGCTGGCTTTGTGGACTTGGGTTCCTGGATGGTTGCAGAGGCACCTCTGCCGCGTCCTCTAGAACCTCTTGACGGAGCCCCACCTCTGGAACGGCCTCTGAATCTGCTTGCAGGGTGAAAGGACCGAAAGGAAGGCCTTTGTGGGGTCCTGCGAGTTGTCGGAAGAGCCGCTAAGGGAAGGAAGTGAGACTTACCTCCCGTTGCTTGGGATATCCACTTATCGAGCTCAGGCCCAAAAAGAACCTCCCCATTGAATGCCAGAGCTTCCACTGCTCACTTGGACTCTGCATCAGCCTGTCATTGGCGTAACCAGAGGGCCCTGCGAGCTAAGATGGATAAGGCCGAAATTCTGGCTGCAACCATGCACACATCAGAAGAGGCTTTAATTAAATACATGGATGCCTCTTGGATCTGTTCAGCAAACTGAACAATGGAGGCAGGGTTGGAACCCTCACAAACCTCTGTTAGGATCTGAGATGCCCATACCCCGATGGTCTTATTTACCCAGCAACCGACCTGAGCCGGACGCTGAATAACCCCAGCCGCAGAAAAGATGTTCTTAAGGGTTACCTCTAACTTACGGTCTGAGGTGTCCTTAAGAGTGGTAGCTCCTGGTACCGGTAGAACTGTCTTCTTTGACAGTCATGAGACCGACGAGTCCACCACTGGTGGAATCTCTACCCTCTTCCTACCATCCGGTGGAAGAGGGTAAGTTGACAGAAACCTCTGAGGCACTTGGAATTTCTTGTCAGGATGACCCAAAGCCTGCAAAACATGGTCATCTAATTCCTCAGCTGGAGGAAAAGTGGGTGTCTGTTTTTGTTTCTTCCCAAAAAGAGAAGGACGGACCGGAATGTCTGTTTCATCCGTCACCTTACAGGCAATCTTAACCATTTGTATTAGGTCTTCCAAGCCCTGAGTGGCTGGAGCCGGCTCCTGCGTATGAAACGCTTGAGCATCAGTATCTTCCTCATCATCATCATCATTATCTGGGGGGGCAAATTCGCCCTCCTCCAGATTGGGCATATCACCATACTCCCCTGAATCCCCAGAGAGTGATAATAACCTCTTTCTGTGCAAAAGAGGAGGATTTTCCTAGAAGATGAAGCTCCAGCGCTGGTGCAGGGGCCAGAGCTTTTGTTAAGCCCTGTACAGCAGAAGCCAAAGAGGCCTGCTGGCTTCTGGCAGTCTCTCTATCTCTTTGAGCTGCTGAGAGCTCAGTGGACAACTGATACATAACATCAGCAAGCTGTGATGCCCAAACGGGGGTCTGCACAGGGGACTCTGGTACAGGGGGGGGTAGCAGTGCACTTATCACATATAGAGCCTCCCTCTTTAGAAGGTGTAATTCTAGCATTACACTTCTTGCAAGTAACCCTCTTGGAGTTACCCCTTGCCATGGTAACAGCACCCAGTAATCACCACACACTATCACACTGACACAGAGATTAGGTATAGGATAGGCAGTAATATGTACTGGAAGGGAGAGACAGTAAAAGTAAAAGAGTTGTCACAGAACCTAAACAGCGCTATGGTATATAATACAGGAGCGCTATAGCCCTATTTGAGACACAGCCCAAACTGTCTCCAACTAGCTCTAAACACCACTGTAACTCACAGACCGGGTAGAGCTTTCAGAAGGATGGTCACCAGGGGACAAGTAATTGCCCAGCTGTAGTCTTAGGCAGAGATCTACAGCGCAATAATAGAGCCTCCAGCAGCGTGTTCAGCGGCGCCAATTCGTCCAAAATGGCCACCCCCCGCCCGGCAGCTCAGTCTCCCATAATGACACCAGGTTTGAAAAAACCCTCTGCTACACCGCCGTTTGTGTCCCTGACCTTCCTCTAACAGGAAGGCAGGGTAATACTCACAATTGCTGCGGCACAGCCGTCGGCGGTGGGGCTGGGGGAGGATCGGGTGCGCGCCTCGTATGAGCAAACCATATAAGCAGCAGCCGGTTCCCTCCGGCAGGCTCCCACGTCGCAGGCAGATAGTAGCAGCAACTATCTGCCTGTCCTCAAATGGCAAAACTTGCTGCTTTATGCCCTAATTACAAAAAGCCCAGGAGATGAGCCAAATGTGACCTGCTCCCATTCGAGCACAATCTAAGACTGCCTGGGTGGGGTAGTAGAAGGGGAGGAGTTGGTCGCACTAATTTATTTTTAAAGTGCCCATGCTCCCTGTGGTCGCCTTCTATTCCCCAGTGTAACTCCAGTGACACCTAGTGGATGAAGGAGAAATAAATATAATAATAATAATTATTATTATTATTATTATTACTACACATTCCCTTGCATGTTACCAAATGGAATCGGTGGTGGTGGTGGTGGTGGGGGGGGGTTTGGACATGCAGCAAGAGGTCGGTGTCTCAAGTGCTCGGTAAACTACTATGTTTACAGTTTACCGAGCCAACCTGAATAAGACCCATAATCCTCTGCTGTCTGCTGCTGCTTAGGTTGTAGGCTGGTACAGTTACCACAGCAGTGAGTACAGGAATGGTGGCAGCTCAAGCAAGTGGCTGAGAGACAGGAGAGTGGGTGAAGCAGCACAATAGGAACAAAGGGGGAAGGTGGGCTGCAGGATATTCAGACTGGATATAAGAGGCTATAGAAGAATGATCAGCATCTGCCATGGTAAAGAGTAGGCACATACCAGGGAAAAGTTTACAAACTCAGATTAGTTTGCATTAGGATTAACCCTCAATCGTCAACAAAATAAAAGGTGAAAATAATAATTAAGCTTATAATTCACATTTTTTTAATCTGTAACAAGCTCATGTCTAGCAATAACACTTACAGAGGTGAGTTACACTTTTTCTTTTCCCTTTGTCCCTAGTCTGTACTTCTCCAAAAATAAACAAAAAAACCGACTCAACATGCCACATGTCTGCAGGGCTGCCACTAGGAACTGTGGGGCGCGAGACTGATTTCTAGTCAGGGCAAACCCCCCTCACTTACCGTCCGTCACTTGAGGGGGTATGGAGTAAAGCATAGGTCCCCCTCCCCCCTGCTCTACCCTAGCTGAATCTGACTGCTCCCACAGCGTACTCTTCTTTCACCTCCAGTCCGGATGGTGGCGGTCATTTAAAATATGTCGCCGACTTGTAAGCCAATCAGGGCTCATGTCCCGGCAGCCAATCAGAGAGGCTGCCAATACACGAGCTCTGATTGGCTTACCAGATCATGCCTCATTTTAAATGGCCCCCAGCATCTGGAGTGGAATGAGAAGCCTGTGCTAAGTGCTCTGGGAGCAGTGAGCTTCAGCAGGGGCAGCTCAGTGGAGGCAGTTGGGAGTATGCAGTGGGCTGAATGAGTGGCCCAGGCCCTTCACTCTCTATCAGAGTGGCCAGGCCTGGGGCGGCACTGCATGTCTGATTTGCAGTGTATCTGATCTAGATAGCAGACACACCATTTTTTTTTTTTAGGAGCTTTACATTTGCATTCAGTGAACTTTAGGCTAATGGGGAATTAATACAATTAAAATGCACACATGCTTCCATCCCAGACACTATGCTAGATCATCATTTCCGTACATTAAACAAGCATGGTAAAATCTCATGTCCTGTGTAAAATGCACATTGGGTTTTCAGTATTTGCTGGAGATGTTACCTCTCTGCTTCCCATCCAGTGGGATTGTTCCACACTCTGATCCTACAGAGCCAACGGAAAAGGAACATCTTCAGACAAACACACATAATATTACTTATTATTATCCTGTATTTTTATAATGCCACAGGGCTTCTGCAGCTCAAAAAAACGTACAAAAACAAAAGAGCGAAACAAGAAAACAGCTGCTTAGGCCGGTATCCAATAAACGGCGGTAATTGAATGCAGCTAGTGGATTTGCTTGGGGCTATCCAATTAGCCATGATAGATTGCACGGTACTGCTTTCCTAGCACGGTGCCCATCGCATTAATCGTGTAAATTTTTATAAGGCATACAATCTGTGCGATTCGTGCGATTTCGGTTTTTAAATCGCATGTATCGTATGAAAAACAGTAGTATAGTAAGGTACGATGCATGCGATTCGATGACTGCGATGTATGTGTTTAAATCGCATGCATCACGCTCATCGTTTACTTACTCATCGTCGAGGGGACGCGGATACCTGTGAAGCCCGCGAGGGGACGCGGATACCACCCCCACTATGAACGCTAACCCGAAGCGTGGCGAGCGGCGGCGGTACGCGTCCTCCGACCTTTTCATACCCCCACTATCCACGTCGGCGTGGAGTCGATTTGATAAAGCGTGGCGAGCGCAGCGCTCCACCGAGCCCGAAGCGTGGCAAGGGTCCGCGGATACCTGTGAAGCCCGCAAGGGGACGCGGATACCTGTGAAGGTATCCGCGTCCGCTCGCCATGCTTCGGGCTCGGTGGCTCGCTGCGCTCGCCACACTTTATTAAATCAACTCCACGCCGACGTGGATAGTGGGGGTAGGAAAAGATCGGAGGACGCATACCGCCGCCCCTAGCGGGTCGCATCAATCATATGCATCGCATGCATCTTATGACATTAAAACAGTACGACCGATGCCATACATGTGATAAAAATGGATACGCTGAAAAATCACTGTAACGGTTCCTAGAGAGAGGTTATGACAAAGCTGATGTGGAAGAAGCCAAGATCAAAGCACTCAGCCACAACAGGGAGACACTGCTTACCACTAAAAATAAAAGCAGTACGCCAGAGGATAAGAGACTTAATTTCTGTAGCACTTACACAGTGGCGTCCGGCTTCATCAAATCTAAAATTCGTGAACACTGGCACATCCTGGCGAGTGACCCAGTCCTTGAACCAGTACTTAAAACTCCACCCAGGTTCGCATACCGAAGAGGGCCTAACCTTAAGGATATGCTTGTAACCAATCACCTCACCACAAGGAGTACCATTAAGAACACTTGGCTTACCAAAAAGAATGGAGTCTACAAATGCACAGGTTGCAGCAATTGCAAATTCCTCACCACGGGGGAATCTTTCAAAGACCCAGCCACAGGACAGCAGTACAAGATCCGACACAGACTTGATTGCACTAGCAAATATGTTATATACGCCTTGGTATGCCCCTGCAAATTGTTGTATATTGGCAAGACCTCAAGAATGCTCAAAGAGAGATTAAGTCAGCATCGCTCTTCCATCAAAAAAAAGTCTTACAGTCAACAATGAAAACCTGGATCTCAAATTTCTACCAGTAGCCAGACACTACCTGGAAAAGAAACACAAAATAGACCAACTTACGTGCCACATACTAGACCACATACCACCACTTAAAAGAGGTGGAGACCGGGACAGGCTGTTACTCCAACGAGAACTCCAATGGATATTTCGTTTAAATACCCTTACACCGCATGGACTTAACGAAGATTTCAAGATGGGCTGTTTTCTTTAGCCTATATACATACAGTACCCCAGTGTACTCCCTTGCCACTCGTACCCATGGAACTATGACTTATGAACTCTCACGGGCTGACCACCACAGCCTTTGCACAGACAGTGCCTGAGTGCACTCCCATATGCTTCACACACCCCCTATCCCTGACGGTGGTAGCAGGTGTTTGTTTTTCATGTTCGGAACACCCACACATATGGCCCTGTAAGTCCTTCACATTACCGATGGGACCAGATCAATGCCCTATTTAGGATACTTGATCTGCACGCCTATCTTTTAAATGCACATCATTCATGCATATCATATTGTTATACCCAGTTGGCACCGCCGTGTGCACTGGTTTATTATTGTTACTATGTACAATGAATGTACACATTGATATATGCATAATGCATGTGAACGTGGACTATGATCTCTACAGGCTCTGCACAACCTCCAACCATTGGTTGTTATGTTTGTGTATCTGAATTTACATAACTTAATTTTCTGCAATGAGTTTACTTGTACTCCCCGAACATTAAGCAAGGGATTTCCATGCTATACTACAGCCATGCTCTATAGTGCACTTCCACCAACTGGTCCACACTTAACATGTGGCTTATACTGCACTCAGCCCCCCAGGGAACATTTATTGGCACTTTGCCCTCCTCATCTGCACAATTCATGTGCACGCATTGATTCATCCCTGAGCCCCCTCAGCGCTCCATCCCCGACGTTCTCCACACTGACAGCTCACATTGGAGGTGATAGCCAGACACTTCCAAACTGGACGGCACGCACCCCTCACACACACACGCTCTGTGCTCTGACAGCTCCTGTCACAGCGTGCGCACAGTACCCAGCGCTGCACGGCAATGACAGCTAGCGTCATAGGGGATTCCCTGTAGACGCGCCTCCTAGCCGCCCACTGTGCGGCTTATTACATTCAGCCCCGGCACCTCCGTGAATGGTGCTGATTGACAGCTCCCTACCTGACACATAAGGGGGAGTGTTTGGCGCGTTTTTCTAGCTTTTTCTACTTGTTTCATTGGTTTATGCCACTATTTAAAGCTGTATGTCATTGCTGTACTGGACCCCTGTTGAAGACTGGTTGGAATCCAGTCGAAACGGCTGTTGGATCAGCCACTGTACTGCTTGTTCATCTGCAACATGCTGTAACTTTGTTTCAATACACTATTTCTACTTAAAAAACGAGTGCTGGTCTGTTCCTATCCTAAACACCTAGGCTAGGTAAGTGCTATCTAAAAAAATTTCTCTCTGGACCCTGCACCATCCATTTTTTCAAAACTACATTGAGTGCTGTTTTTCTAAGAACCTTGTATATATATATATACTGTATATACAATGCATTAAACTGCACCAGCACTTTTCTTAATAAATTTGGAGCCTTATGTGTGCCGTCTACTTTCCTGCAACCGTATGGAATGGACTCACCCCTAACATCGTCTTGACATTGTATACTACTTTCTGGTGAATTATCCACCTTGTACTGTGGACAGAGAACATTGCATGCCCCGTGAGATCATTTTAGGAGTGGGCAGTGCTTACTTTTAAAGATTACGGTTAGCTGAGGACATACCAACACGGAATTTGTGTCCAAATCAAGGACATCACTTATATAGAACCTTGTCTTTATAATGACTTAGTCCTTCTATTAACCAATAATTGATGTTTGTATAAACTTTTTAAGTACTTTTACAAATACTCCCTGACGTATAGACCCTGTCGTGAGGTCTAATATCGTCATACCCCTGATGAAGTCGTTGTGACGAAACTCGTTGGATTTTAAATAAAGGTATTGCTTGTCTGAATGAAGTTGAAAAAGGACAAGAGAACTTCTTATATCTGATCTGTTTGGATTGACCGATTGTATTGATTGATTGGCTAGATGGTAAAAATCTGTAGCGCACTTCGATAACCCCCATCTTTTGTTCTGTACACGTAGGCCCTCACTAACAGGAGAGCCTTATCGGAGGGGTAGCTGACCTTTTAGTTTAGCGCACAACAGAGTCTACCCCCGAAGATGGCCAATGTATTCCATCAAAGATGCTGTTACATGCAATTCGGATCATGTAGTTTACATGATCACTTGCAGCTGTGGCCTGAGGTACATCGGAAAGACCATCAGGCAGACAAAAATCCGCATCCAAGAACACATTCGAAATATTAAGAATAAAGTCAAAATACATAGTCTTCCAAGACATTATTTGGAAAAACATAACTCAACAGTAACCAAGGAGAATTTTTCCTTTACAATACTAGAAAAAATACCCCTTAACCCAAGAGGCGGTGATAGGGGACAACATCTGATTAAAAAAGAGAGTTATTGGATTTATACTCTTGATACCCTCAAACCCAAAGGCCTCAATGAAGGCAAACGTAGTGGCATTCATTTAAGCATCTCTTTACCCCCCCCCCCCTCTTTTTCTCTTATTATCCCTCATATAAGTACTTCACCAATTTGTTAAGAAACTGGTTTACATTGTAAATGCAAGTTCAATTCTGATGGGTATGCTCTAATTCTTTTGGAAATACCACTATATTACAGTACATTACATTTTGCGTATATACATTCTTTTTCCCTTAGCTTTGATATATATCTTTTTTCATTTTTTTCATATTAACCCCTTCCTGACACAGCATGTTTTTGCCTTCCTGACAGAGCCCTTTTTTTCAAATCTGACATGTATCACTTAAGTGGGGATAACTTTTTTTTGCTTTTACTTATCCCAGTGATTTTGAGATTGTTTTCTCGTGACACATTGTACTTCAAATTAGTGGTAAATTTGGGTCGATACAGTCTGTGTTTTTTTGTGAAAAATACCAAAATGTCGTAAAAAAATGGAAAATTTAGCAATTTGCAAAATGTTAAATTTTCTGCTTGTGAGACAAATAATCATACCACTCAAAATAGTTAATAACTAACATAGACCATATGTCTACTTTATGTTTCCATCATTATTTCAACTTCCTTTTAATTTTTTTGGACACTAGGAGGCTTACAATATGAATAGCAAATTTTCAAATTTTCAAGAAAATTTCAAACACTGATTTTTTTAGGGACCAGTTCAGTTCTGATGTGACTTTGAGGGACTTGTATGTGAGACACCCCCATAAATGATGCCATTTCAAAAACTGCACCCCTCACAGTATTCAAAACAGCATTTTGGAAGTTTGTTAACCCTTTAGGTGTTTCACAGGAATTAAAACAAAGTGTAGGTGAAATTTCAAAATTTCATTTTTTTTGCAGATTTGCAATTTTAATACATTTTTCTAAGGAACACAGTAGATTTTACTAGAGAAATGTGACAAAAAATTGATTCCCCCAATTCTTTTGTTTTCATAAATATCCTATATGTGGCCCTAGTGTGCACGTTGACCAAACCACAGGCTTCATAATAGAAGGAGCACCTACTTGATTTTGGAGCCTCCTTTTTATGAGATTATTTTTTAGGCACCATGTAGGTTTCTAGGCACCATAAGATGCTAAAAGTTAGGAACCCCCCCACAAGTGACCCCATTTTGCAAACTACACCCCTCAGGGAATTCATCTAGGGGTATAGTGTACATTTCAAACCCCCAGGGGTTTCACCAATTGTGGTACAACTGGGCAGTGAAAATGAATAATTAATTTTTTTACACAAAAATGCAGTTCTGGCTCCAAATTTTTCATTTTCACAAGGAATGAAGGAGACAAAGCACCCCAAAATCTGTGCCCCAATTTCTCCCGAGTACGGCAATGCCTCACATGTGACCAAAAAATACCATTTGGGTGCATGGCAGGACTCAGAAGGGAAGGAGTGATTTTTGGATTTTGCAGCTCAGATTCTGGTGGAATGTTGGTGGGTGCTATGTTGCATTAGCAAGACCCCCGAAGCACCAATACAGTGGAACCCCCCCCACAAGTGACCCCATTTTGCAAACTACACCCCTCAGGGAATTCATCTAGGGGTATAGTGTACATTTCAAACCCCCAGGGGTTTCACCAATTGTGGTACAACTGGGCAGTGAAAATGAAAAATTAATTTTTTTACACAAAAATGCAGTTCTGGCTCCAAATTTTTCATTTTCACAAGGAATGAAGGAGACAAAGCACCCCAAAATCTGTGCCCCAATTTCTCCCGAGTACGGCAATGCCTCACATGTGACCAAAAAATACCATTTGGGTGCATGGCAGGACTCAGAAGGGAAGGAGTGATTTTTGGATTTTGCAGCTCAGATTCTGGTGGAATGTTGGTGGGTGCTATGTTGCATTAGCAAGACCCCCGAAGCACCAATACAGTGGAACCCCCCCACAAGTGACCCCATTTTGCAAACTACACCCCTCAGGGAATTCATCTAGGGGTATAGTGTACATTTCAAACCCCCAGGGGTTTCACCAATTTTGATACAACTGGGCTGTGCAAATGAAAAATTACATTTTTTACACAAAAATGCAGTTCTGGCTCAAAATTTTTCATTTTCACAAGGAATGAAGGAGACAAAGCACCCCAAAATCTGTGCCCCAATTTCTCCAGAGTATGGCAATGCCTCACATGTGACCAAAAAATACCAGTTGGGTGCATGGCAGGACTCAGAAGGGAAGGAGTGATTTTTGGATTTTGCAGCTCTGATTCTGGTGGAATTTTGGTGGGTGCTATGTCGCATTAGCAAGACCCCCGAAGCACCAATACAGTGGAAGCCCCCCACAAGTGACCCCATTTTGCAAACTACACCCCTCTGGGAATTCATCTAGGGGTATAATGTACATTTCAAACCCCCAGGGGTTTCACCAATTGTGGTACAACTGGGCAGTGAAAATGAAAAATTAAATTTTTTACACAAAAATGCAGTTCTGGCTCAAAATTTTTCATTTTCAGAAGGTATGAAGGAGAAAAAGCACCCCAAAATCTGTGCCCCAATTTCTCCCGAGTATGGCAATGCCTCACATGTGACCAAAAAATACCATTTGGGTGCATGGCAGGACTCAGAAGGGAAGGAGTGATATTTGGATTTTGCAGCACAGATTCTGGTGGAATTTTGGTGGGTGCTATGTCGCATTAGCAAGACCCCCAAAGCACCAATACAGTGGAACCCCCCCACAAGTGACCCCATTTTGCAAACTACACCCCTCAGGGAATTCATCTAGGGGTATAGTGTACATTTCAAACCCCCAGGGGTTTCACCAATTTTGATACAACTGGGCTGTGCAAATGAAAAATTACATTTTTTTACACAAAAATGCAGTTCTGGCTCCAAATTTTTCATTTTCACAAGGAATAAAGGAGACAAAGCACCCCAAAATCTGTGCCCCAATTTCTCCCGAGTATGGCAATGCCTCACATGTGACCAAAAAATACCAGTTGGGTGCATGGCAGGACTCAGAAGGGAAGGAGTGATATTTGGATTTTGCAGCACAGATTCTGGTGGAATTTTGGTGGGTGCTATGTCGCATTAGCAAGACCCCCGAAGCACCAATACAGTGGAACCCCCCCACAAGTGACCCCATTTTGCAAACTACACCCCTCAGGGAATTCATCTAGGGGTATAGTGTACATTTCAAACCCCCAGGGGTTTCACCAATTTTGATACAACTGGGCAGTGAAAATGAAAAATTACATTTTTTACACAAAAATGCAGTTCTGGCTGAAAATTTTTCATTTTCATAAGGTATGAAGGAGACAAAGCACCCCAAAATCTGTGCCCCAATTTCTCCCGAGTACGGCAATGCTTCATGTGTGACCAAAAAATGGCAGGACTCAGAAGGGAAGGAGTGATATTTGGATTTTGCAGCACAGATTCTGGTGGAATGTTGGTGGGTGCTATGTCGCATTAGCAAGACCCCCAAAGCACCAATACAGTGGAACCCCCCCACAAGTGACCCCATTTTGCAAACTACACCCATCTAGGGGTATAGTGTACATTTCAAACCCCCAGGGGTTTCACCAATTTTGATACAACTGGGCAGTGAAAATGAAAAATTACATTTTTTACACAAAAATGCAGTTCTGGCTCAAAATTTTTCATTTTCATAAGGTATGAAGGAGAAAAAGCACCCCAAAATCTGTGCCCCAATTTCTCCCGAGTACGGCAATGCCTCACATGTGACCAAAAAATACCAGTTGGGTGCATGGCAGGACTCAGAAGGGAAGGAGTGATTTTTGGATTTTGCGGCTCAGATTCTGGTGGAATGAATGGTGGGTGCTATGTGGCATTAGCAAGACCCCCGAAGCACGGTGAAATTATGAACCTAATAATCCATAGATGTGTGGTATATTTTAAAACACTCCTTTATACATAGGCCAGGTTTGTCGGGGCAAGTGTCACACTGGAAAATAGTTTGCTTTCTTATTCCCTTTTTATAGCAAACTTTGCACCTTTTTTGTGTCCTGCCCTTTTTTCCAGTGGAGGGGATTTCATCAGGAAAATGCTGCCCTGGTACAATACGGGGGCCAGTACTAGAAGTACTGGGGCCCTCTGCCTGCTGGTTCCCAAATATAAGGCCCTTTATGACTTCCTCTTGAAAGTGCATAAATGTCCCCCTCTGGCTGGTAGAACGGAATAGCACGTAAGCGTTATACAGTGCCATCTGGATGATATACACGGCCAGCTTCTTGTACCACATTTTTGTTTTCCGCAGGGCACTGTACGGCTTCAGTACCTGATCTGAAAGATCCACTCCGCCCATGTACCTATTGTAATCCAGGATACAATTAGGTTTTGAGGTGTGGGTACTGGTACCTCGTACAGGGACGGAGGTGGTACTGTCTCCGTGAATTGTTGTCAGTATAAGGACATCCCTCTTGTCCTTATATTTGACCAACAACATATTTTCGGTGCATATTCCCCTGCTTTCACCCCTTCTCATTACTTGGGCAATGTGCGTTTTTGGGAGGCCTCTTTGGTTTTTGCGCACAGTACCGCAAGCTGCTGTACCTCTTGAACCAAGGGCCTTAAACAGGGGGATGCTAGTGTAAAAGTTATCCACATAGAGGTGATAACCTTTATCCAGGAAGGGGTGCACTAAATCCCAGACAATTTTTCCACTAACACCTACGAGGGAGGGGGGGCATTCTGGCGGTTCAATTCTTGAATCCTTCCCTTCATATACCCTAAACCTGTGGGTGTACCCTGAGGTGCTTTCACACAGCTTATACATTTTTATGCCATACCTTGCCCTCTTACTGGGAAGGTACTGGCGGAATTTAACCCTTCCTTTAAAATGTATAAGGGACTCGTCTATGCAAATGAATTTATCTGGGATGTACATCTCTTCAAATTTGGCACTGAAATGATCAATGACCGGCCTGACTTTGAATAGCCGGTCAAAGGTGGGATCATCTCTGGGTGGGCACTGTGCATTATCGTTGTAATGCAAAAATTTAAGGATTAACTCAAAACGAGTCCGGGTCATGGCCATACGGTAAAGTGGGGTGCTGTACAGAACATCTGTACTCCAATATTGCCTAATTTCTGGCTTTTTTACTATGCCCATGTGTAACACCAGACCCCAAAACGTCATCATCTCTACTGCATCTACAGGGGTCCACCTAGCAAATGATGACGTGGGGTTTTGAGCAATAAACTGCTGGGCATATAAATTAGTTTGGTCCACCATTAAATTTATAAAATCATCAGAGAAAAATAATTTGAAAAAGTCAATTTCTCTGAGACCTGTGGAATCAAATTGGATTCCTGGGATGGCCAAAAACTCAGGAACCTGGGGCTCAAAATTGTCTGGTGGTGGGGTCCATACGAGATCAATTATTGGGGGGGGGGGTCTCAGCTGCTCTACGGGGGCGTCTTTGAGGGGGTCCCTCATCACTAGAGGAGGAAGAGGAGCTTAAGATGAATCCTTCAAATTCCCCGCTTGCCTCACTGGCTGTGTCAGAGTCAGAGGCAAGCATGGCATATGCCTCCTCCGCTGAATACATTCTTCTGGATGACTGGGATGACATTTGGGATGACATTTGGGATGACATTTTTATTTTTGTGTTTCTGGTAGTGAAATGTTTCAACACGTGTATAGTGTAGGGGGGGTACAAACTTTATTTCAATGTAGTATGTAGTGTGTAGTGTGTATGTAGTGCAGAAAAAAAAAAAAAAAAAAAAAAAGGTCCTGCGCCAAAAATTGAGCACAGATGTTGGTCAGTAACGTCCGTCACTGAACAGCGCTCAAAGGCAACAGGAATTTGATCAAAAAAATTTGATAAAAAAAAATTAAAAAAAGACCCGGTACTTGTGAGTTATCCGGGCGTCCGATTTTTTGATTGTATGCCTTAAGTTAAGGCATACAATCAGATGCGATGCGATATCGCATCGCATCGCATGCGACCATCGGATGCGATGACCCGATTTTTCCATAGGAATCAATGTTAAAATGATTCCTATGGAAAAAGGGGTCCTTTTCATACCCCTACTATCCAAGTGGGCATGGAGTTGGATATAAACCTGTGGCGAGCGTAGCGAGCCACCGAGCCCGAAGCGTGGTGAGCGAAGCGAGCCCCGCGAGGGGACGGTATTCCGTGTCCCCTCGCGGGGCTCGGTGGCTCGCTACGCTCGCCACAGGTTTATATCCAACTCCATGCCCACTTGGATAGTAGGGGTATGAAAAGGACCCTTTTTCCCATTGAATTCCATGTTAAAATGGACTCAGTCCATTTTAACATTGATTCCTATGGAAAAATCGGGTCATCGCATCGCATCGCATCCGATGGTCGCATGCGATGCGATGCGATGTCCCGATCCGACCCGATTTCAAAATCGGACGCCCGGATAACTCACAAGTACCAAAGACCCCACAGCACCCTCAAAAAAAAAAAAAAGGTGATCAGTGATGCGACACTGATTACCAGTGAGGGGCAGCAGGTGCACAACCTTTGGTGCAACTGACAGTGCAACTGGCAGGTATATATAAAAAAAAAAAAACCTCTGCACCCCCAAAAAGTTGCTGATCACCTCAGATATAGTGATCAGCACAAAAGGGAGGGGGCAGCAGACACAAAATATAGCACTCTCTATCACTCTCTGTCACTATCTCTCTCTATCTCTCTCTATCTCTCTCTATCTCTCTCTATCTCTCTCTATCTCTCTCTATCACTATCTATCACTATCTATCACTCTATGACACTGCAGCAGCAGCACTGACAGTTATATATATATATATAAAAAAAAAACCTGCACTCCCAAAAAGTTGCTGGGGGTGCACAAAAGGGGGGCAGCCGACACAAAATATAGCACTCTCTATCACTCTGTCACTATCTCTCTCTATCTATCACTCTATGACACTGCAGCAGCAGCACTGACAGTTATATATATAAAAAATAACCCCTGCACCCCCAAAAAGTTGCTGGGGGTGCACAAAAGGGGGGCAGCAGACACAAAATATAGCACTTTCTATCACTATCTCTCTCTATCTCTCTATCTCTCACTATCTATCACTCTATGACACTGCAGCAGCAGCACTGACAGTTATATATATAAAAAATAACCCCTGCACCCCCAAAAAGTTGCTGGGGGTGCACAAAAGGGGGGCAGCAGACACAAAATATAGCACTTTCTATCACTATCTCTCTCTATCTCTCTATCTCTCACTATCTATCACTCTATGACACTGCAGCAGCAGCAGCACTGTCAGGTATATATATATTAAAAAAAAACCTGCGCCCCCAAAAAGTTGCTGATCAGTTAATTTATACTGATCAGCACAAAAGGGGGGGGGGGGGGGGGGCAGCAGTCAGTTGCACACGCAGTACAGCTGTATATATATAAAAAATATATTGCACAATCTGTCACTATCTCTCTATCTCTCTCTATCTCTCTCTATCTCTCACTCTATCACACTGCAGCAGCACAAAATATAGCACTCTCTGTCACTAGCCCTCTCTATCTCTCTCTATCTCTCTCTCTATCTATAACTCGAACACACTGCAGCAGCACAGCAGCACAACACAACACAGGAAGTCACAAGAAGTAACAAGATCCAGGAACGCTACAAGCAGTGATCAGGTAAGTATTTTGCAAGGATCAGGTCAGTATATCGCGGCAGATAGGCACGGTGACCGCACTGCACGCAATTCCAGACCGGAATGGCGTCTGCAGTGCAGTCACCGTTAGTTTAAATCACCCTCCATGGCTGTGATTGGTCCGTCGGTCCGGCGAACCAATCACGGCCTTTGGGGGCGGGTTGGGTGAGGTGGGGTGACACCAGTGTCACCCTTACACCCCGTGGTGATTGGTGCTGTACTTTACAGCACCAATCACCACCGATCCCTGTGTCACCGGCGAACGTTATTCGCCGGTGACACAGAAAACGCTGTAATTGGCTGTTCACACTGAACAGCCAATCACAGCGATCGCCGACGGGGGGGCGGCATCGCAGCCCCCCCTGGGCATGCAGGGACATGTCTGCTGTCAGGGACAGCAGACATGTTTAAACTGTCACCGCGTCTATAGACGCGGTGACAGTTTAAAGCCATGACGTACATTTACGCCATGTGTCGGGAAGTACATCCCAGCCATGACGTAAATGTACGTCAAATGTCGGGAAGGGGTTAATCCCTGGTCCCCTTTATAATGCTTCACATATTTCTACTTGGACTTTAAACTGATGTCCGGGCTAAAAAATAATCACTTTTTTAGTGTATGTACTTCCCTTATAATTATCTCATAGAATCTATTTTCACAATATGAGATGATCTCAGTGGACACTAACTTATATTCGTGGGCTCTGGGACAAGACAGGATGGGTGGCTGATGTGAGCCACTTACCCCCCCCAGCACATTGTGTCACAGCCGCATTTGCATGGGAATGCCCAGTGTTTGCATGGGGACGCCCATGAAACGCTGGGTGTTCCCATGTCCCAGCGCCACCACTGCCCCCGCCCCCATCCTGCTACCCCTGTGCGAGCGCCATGCTGACTGTGCAGGTCGGTGAAGGTGCCCGCGCGGAAGCCCTGCACATTCACATATGAGAATATGCGCATGTGCAGTATTTCACTATCAGTCCCCCCATGTGAACACGCAGGGGACCGATCAGACCTGAATGATGAGATGGAGTATAGTTCTGATTTATTGAAAATATCTGTTGGTTATCCCTTTGATAATGTAGTTTTTAAACCCACTTTAACCCATATACTGTACATTGATCATTATTTTTAGTAAAGCAAATGCAATGTATGACAGTGGCTGACCACACCACATTAGTGGATGCTCACAGCATTCCAGCATTCCCACACTGAGGGGTAGATTTATTAAGCACGTTGAAGTGATAAAGTGTCTGGTTTTTATCACCGGCCAATCAACTCCTGCCTGTCATTTTTCAAACCAAGCTTGTAACTTCACAGTTAGGAGCTGATTGTTTTTTTTTATCACCGGCCAATCAGCTCCTAACTGTGAAGTTATAGGCTTGGTTTGAAAAATGACAGGTAGGAGCTGATTGGCCGGTGATAAAAAAGGGATTTTTGTAAGAACTTACCGTTCGAATCCCTTTCTCTGATATGGTCCTGGTGACACAGCTCAACACTGGGATGTAGGAGGGTCCGAAGGAGCCAGGCACCTATCCTAAAGTTTTAGAGGGTAGGCTCCTCCCCTACTGCATCCCTGGACTCTTCAGTTCATCTTTCAAAGCCACTGGAATACATTAACTCAGTACAAACGCCTGCACATATTATATGCACATTTTATAACAGAAAACTGTTAACTTTTAACCATTTTAACATGAACATCATGAAACTTCTGGCATACTTACTGAGCGTAAGGGAGGGATCGCTGTGTCACCAGGACCATATCAGAGAAAGGGATTCGAACGGTAAGTTCTTACAAAAATCCCTTTTTCTCTTTCAATGGTCCTGGTGACACAGCTCAACACTGGGACGTTCCAGAGCCGGTCCTTTGGGAGAGTACGCTCAGGTCTGCAGCTCTCAGCACTGCTCGCCCGAATGATGCGTCCTCCGACGCGAACTCATGGAATCTATAGAATTTGGCAAATGTGTGAACAGATGACCAAGTGGCAGCTCTGCAAACCTGCTCAGCTGTGGCCCCATGTCGAACCGCCCAAGAGGTGGCAACTGACCTGGTGGTATGCGCATTTATTTTGGCCGGTACTGGTCTACCCACTTTGGTGTATGCAAAGGCTATCACAGACCGCAACCACCTAGCAATAGTCTGCTTAGATGCAGGCCAACCAATCTTGTGTACGTCATACAATACCAACAATGTGTCAGTCTTCCTGACACTCTTCACTCTGTCCACATATATGCGTAAGGCACGCACAACATCCAAAGTTCTCAACTTGTCCCTTTTCTTAGAACCCTCTGGGGGTTGAAACACAGGTAGAACTATCTCCTGATTTAAATGGAAGGTAGACACCACCTTCGGTAAAAACTGAGACACTGTTCTTAAAACAGCCCTGTCATCATGAAAAATTAAGAAAGGAGATTTACATGACAAAGCTCCCAATTCTGAAACTCTTTTAGCAGATGCTACTGCTAACAAAAACACTAGCTTCCACGTAAGAAACTTAAAGTCAGCCGACCTTAAAGGTTCAAAAGGTGCCTTTTGAAGGCATTCCAAAACCAGTGATAGATCCCAAGGTGCTACTGGTTGCTTGTATGGAGGTTTCAACCTGGATACTCCTTGTAAAAAGGTTTGAATTTCCGGCAAAATGGCTATCTTTTTCTGAAAATAGATGGACAAGGCCGAAATCTGCACCTTCAATGACTGAAGGCTTAGGCCCGATGAAAAACCATCTTGTAAGAATTCCATCATTCTTGATAGCTTAAAATGAGATGTATGAGCCTTTCTTCTCTCACACCATCGAATGTAAGTCTTCCAGACTCTATAATAATTTGCCGAAGATACAGCTTTTCTGGCTTTTATCATAGTCTGTACTACTGCCTCAGAAAACCCTTTTCTTTTCAAAATGGTGGTTTCAATAGCCAGGCCGTCAAAATCAATCGATCTGAATCCAGGTGATTGAAAGGGCCTTGTCTTAGAAGGTCTGGTCTCAGAGGTAGACGCCATGCGTCCACAGACAACCTCTGAAGCCTCGAGTACCAGGATCTCCTTGGCCAATCTGGAGCCACTAAGATCACTGGAACCTTCTGCCCCTGTATTTTCTTCAGAAGTCTCGGTAACATTGGTACTGGTGGGAATGCATAAAGGAGATCTCCCTGCCAGTGAATAGTCATGGCATCCACTGCCTCCGCTAGTGGATCCCTTGTTCTGGCATAGAACCTGGGCACTTGACGGTTGATCCTGGATGCCATCAGGTCCACATCCGGAGTTCCCCACATCGAAGTGATTTGGTGAAACACCTGAGGGTGTAAGCTCCATTCCCCTTCCTTGAGCTCCTCCCTGCTCAGGAAGTCGGCTTCTATATTCTCTATTCCTGGGATGAATATAGCCGATACAGCTGGAACATTCTGTTCCGCCCATAGGAAGATTCTGGATACCTCCCACATGGCCAATCTGCTGCGTGTACCTCCCTGGTGATTCAGATACGCCACAGCTGTGGCATTGTCGGTCTGAATCCTCAAAGGGAGGTTCTGTAACCTGTCTCCCGCCAAGGAAATGACTTTCCAGACAGCTCTCAGCTCCAAGATGTTGATTGGTAACGCTGATTCCTCTGCCGTCCACAGGCCCTGAAGCCTGAGATCCAGGACTATTGCCCCCCAGCCCCTGAGACTGGCGTCGGTAGTTACTATCAACCAGTCCCAGGTCTGTAATGACCGACCCCACTGAAGGGAATCTACTTCTGTCCACCATTTCAAAGATTCTCGGGTGTCCGAAGACAGCACTATCATCTCGGATTTCATGGTCAAAGTGTTTCCTGACCAAGCTGACAAGATGTTCCATTGGAACCTCCGAGAGTGGAACCTGGCAAATTGAAGCGTCTCGAATGACGCCACCATCTTCCCCAGGAGCTTGAGGCACCTCCATACTGAAATGCTCTGAGCCCTGAGAATCTCCTGGACTAGGGTGACCAGATCCCTGGCCTTTACCTCCGGGAGGAATACCCGATGAAGATGGGTGTCGAGTATGACTCCCAAGAATTGGAGCCTTTGTGACGGTACCAACTGAGATTTTTGCAAATTTAAAATCCAGCCGTGAGCCTGCAAAAAACTGATGGCCTCTGCCAAGTGACTCTGCAGCATGGCTGCTGACTCTGCTTTGAACAGGAGATCGTCCAAATAGGGTATTACTGTGATTCCCCTGAGCCTCAGCACCGCCGCCATTACTGACATTATCTTTGTGAATACCCTTGGCGCGGTTGCTAGCCCAAAGGGTAACGCCCGGAATTGTAAATGCAGGTCTCCTATGGCAAACCTCAACAAGGTCTGATGTTCCGGGTGTATAGGAACGTGCAAATATGCGTCCTGGACATCCATGGACGCCAAAAATTCTCCCTGGTCCAGACTCAGGAGTACTGACCGTAGAGACTCCATTTTGAAATGGTCTACCCATAAATGAAGATTTAGAGACTTCAAATTTAGTATTGGTCTGAAAGACCCGTCTGGTTTGGGCACCAGGAACAGCGTGGAGTAAAAGCCTTTCTTCCACTCTGTCTTGGGGACTAGTGTCACCACCCCTTTTTTCAAAAGGGAGTGCGCTGCTCTCACAAGAGCTGTACGCAGCCGTGCCTCCTTTGGTAAGGATGTGGGAATGAACCTCTTCGGAGGTGGCCCTCTGAAAGGGATTTTGTAACCCTGTGTTATGATGTCTAGCACCCAGGCATCCTGGTCTAGAGAAGCCCAAGCGTCCCTGAAGAGCGTGAGACGCCCGCCCACTTTTGTCACTGTCGGGCAAAGCCCCTGACAGTCATGCAGAGGGCTTATCCTCTCCTTTATTGGCAGGCTTCTTGTGAAAAGAGCCAAATTTTGACTTTTGTGTCTTGCCTCTAGAGGGCTGAAACCTTCCCCTGAAAGACTGTCCTCGAAAGGACGCACCACCTCTAGGGGAGGACCGAAAGGACGGCTTAAAAGCAGAAAATCTGGACGTCTGCTTTGCTGAGGAGGCCGGCAGGAATGTACTTTTGCCGCCTGTGGCCTGTTTTATAATCTCCTCTAATTCGGTACCAAAGAGTACCTTTCCTTTGAAGGCTAATGTTTCCAGAGCCTTCTTGGACTCATTGTCTGCTTCCCAGGCTTTTAGCCAAAGCACTCTCCTGGCATTAATGGAGACTGTGGACACTCTGGTTGCCATTTTAATAGCTTCTTCCTCTGCTTCAACTGCATATTCTGCTGCTGCCTTAATCTTTTCTGCCAGCAGTAATGCACCCGGGTCAGCCTGCAGCATGGTGCATAATTCACCAGCCCACTCTATCATGGCCTTAGAAACCCAGGCTGAAGCAATAAGGGGTCGTAAGGTAAATCCCACCCCTTCAAAGATAGCCTTGAGGTTTCCCTCCAGCTTCTTATCCACAGAATCTTTAAAAGCTGCACCGCCCTGTACTGGTAATACAGTAGCCTTGGACAAACGTGCCACTGAAGCGTCCACAACTGGGACCTTTTCCCAGAGCTCCGCATGAGACTCTGGCATGGGGTACAGACTAAGGAATCGCTTAGGCATCTGAAGCCTCTTATCAGGAGTTTTCCAAGCCCCTTCTAACAATTCCTGTAACCCCTCATCTGAAGGAAAAGTAACAGCCTCCTTCCGCTGTCGCTTAATCCACAGTCAGCTTTAAAGCCTGCTTCACAGCTATAATGAGATCCTCTATACCAGCAGCAGAGTTCTCTTCCAAATCATCACCCTGATCCCAGGGGATGTCAGTATACTCTCCTTCCTGTCACAATCCTGCCAGAACTCAGTGTGTTTGTCCTGTCTTACCTGCCTGTCAGTCTTGTTTCTCAGCCTGCTGCAGCAAGATCTGAGTATTTGCTTATAACGAGCACCTGGGTGATTCTGATTCAGCCATTAACTCTGTGGTTACCACTTGAAAGATACAAGTTCCCTGTTGGCCTCATCCAGAGACTGTTCCAGGTGTGGCCATTCCCAATCACCCGGATGGCCAATCAGTGCTGCTCTGAGGGGTTATCCTCCCAGCCCTGCATAGACACTTTGCTTTTGCATTGTTGTCAATAATTTGGAAGGAAGCTTCAGCTTGTGTTCCTGCTTAAGCTCTGTGGTATTCCAGTTACCCAGCATTTGTATCCTGCTTCCAAGCATTCCTACACCTGTGAGCTTCCAAGACCCTGCACCAGCATTCCTACACCTGTGTGCTTCCAAGACCCTGCACCAGCATTCCTACACCTGTGAGCTTCCAAGACCCTGCACCAGCATTCCTACACCTGTGTGCTTCCAAGACCCTGCTCCAGCATTCCTACACCTGTGTGCTTCCAAGACCCTGCACCAGTGTTCCTACACCTGTGTGCCTTCAAGACCCTGCACCAGTGTTCACCTGTTCCTGCATTACAAGTACCTGCACCAGTGTTACCCTGTACCTATATCCAGTACCTGCTTCCTGTCCCAGCACCTGTGTTCCCGAGTCGCCTGCACCTGTGTTCCCGAGTCGCCTGCACCTGTGCTTCCAGTTACCTGCACCTGTGCTTCCAAGTTATCTGCACCTGTGTTCATCTGTGCCAGTGTTCATCCGTACCTGTGCTTCCGAGTTACCTGCACCTGTGCTTCCAGTTACCTGCACCTGTGCTTCCAAGTTATCTGCACCTGTGTTCATCTGTGCCAGTGTTCATCCGTACCTGTGCTTCCGAGTTACCTGCACCTGTGCTTCAGAGTTACCTGTGCTTCAGAGTTACCTGCACCTGTGCTTCCGAGTTACCTGCACCTGTGCTTCCGAGTTACCTGCACCTGTGCTTCCGAGTTACCTGCACCTGTGCTTCCGAGTTACCTGCACCTGTGACCACTTGCACCCGCACGCTCCAGCATCTGCACCTGTGTCCACCTGTCTCTGCGTGCCTCAGTACCTGCACCCGCAACCACCTTCACCACTGCCTACAGTGCTTCCGGCACCTGCTCTCCAGTGGTCCAACTCCGTGCTTCCGGCACCTGCTCTCCAGTGGTCCAACTCTGTGCTTCCGGCACCTGCACTCTAGTGGCCCTACTCTGTGCTTTCCAGCTCCTGTGGTCCCGTGCCTCTACTACGTGCCTCCAAGTAACTTATCAGTTCCCAGCTTTCCAAAGACTTTTACAGACTTTCAAATGTCCCCTGTACCAGTTCATTATATGCAATAAACATTACCCATTTGTATCCACTTGCCTCCGTCCTGTTTCCATTGGGTTGTCAGCTAGCCACCAAGGTCACTCCCGGGTCCCAAATCCCCAGTCGTGACAGTATGCAAAAGCCCCTGGACTTGGCTAGTGACTTTAAAGTGGCTATGCAAAATCTGACAGCAATACCAATGGGAACCTACCACCACTCACTTATCCAGCTGCAAGAACTTTTGGCAAAAATTTTTCCCATAATAACTACGTTACTCAGTTACACTCCTGAGGTTGTGAAGCCCATCAGCTACAGCTCCAAAGTGAAAGGAGTCTCAGTGAAAGTGCCTGTGAAATCTGAAAGGCCTCCCAACCTTCAGAGCGAAATTTCTGTCCAGGGCAAGCGGAGGTCCCAGCTTTCAGAATCTGAACGCCAAAGACGCAGGTCTCTCCATTTATGTTTCTACTGTGGTAATCCAGACCACTTCATTGAGAATTGTTCACTCCGCAAGCCCAAGAACAAAGTGATTCTGACCACATCCAGTCTCCAGCCCCAAGTGGGGGTCCGCAGTCTCCAGCCCCAAGTGGGGGTCCGCAGTCTCCAGCCCCAAGTGGGGGTCCGCAGTCTCCAGCCCCAAGTGGGGGTCCGCAGTCTCCAGCCCCAAGTGGGGGTCCGCAGTCTCCAGCCCCAAGTGGGGGTCCGCAGTCTCCAGCCCCAAGTGGGGGTCCGCAGTCTCCAGCCCCAAGTGGGGGTCCGCAGTCTTGTGTCCACTCCGGTTCCAGCCGGTTCAAGTACCTCCATTGATGATCCGGTTCCAGCCGTCAGTCAGGAGGCTCATTCGGTTCCAACCGATTCCGACACCTCTGGACCTCATCCGGTCCCATCCGTCAGTCCAGAGTCCACTCCGGTCCCAGCCGGTTCAAGTACCTCCATTGATGATCCGGTTCCAGCCGTCAGTCAGGAGGCTCATTCGGTTCCAGCCGATTCCGACACCTCTGGACCTCATCCGGTCCCATCCGTCAGTCCAGAGTCCACTCCGGTCCCAGCCGGTTCAAGTACCTCCAATGATGATCCGGTTCCAGCCGTCAGTCAGGAGGCTCATTCGGTTCCAGCCGATTCCGACACCTCTGGTTCTCATCCGGTCTTAACCGTCAGTCCAGAGTCCATGCCGGTCCCAGCCGGTTCAAGTATATTCAGGGATCATCCGTTGCCATCCATCAATCCTGAGTCCATGCCGGTCCCAGCCGGTTTAAGCATCTTCAATGATCATCCGGTCCCATCCGTCAATCCAGAGTCCCTGCCGGTCCTAGCTGGTTCAAGTACAATCGGATGTCCTCTGGTTCCAGCTGGTCCAAGTTTGTCTACTTCCACGTCTGTACTATCCTTCAGCCCAGAGACTCTATACTTTAACACAGATTTAGCTCAGTCCTCCAAGATGGAACTCTCCGAACAAGATCAAGCTCTTCTTGACCAATATATCAAAAATTTTCGGGCTGCCAGAAAACAGGCTGGTTCACAGTCGTCACCGAAGACTCAGTCCATAGATATGGAACTAAATTATATGGCTCTGTCTCCTTCCAAAGATTCCTTCGAGTTTTCTGCTGAATATCCCACATCTTCAAGGTCTGTACCCATGAGCTTAAGAGTTGGCTGTGTTTCTCTGTCTCATCCTCAAGTGGAACCTTCTACGGTACCTTGCCCCAACAAGTCTTCAGAAACCTCCAGTCAGAGCAAGGCAGTCTTAACTCTAGACATGGATTCTGATTCCGAGTATGATGAGGATTATGACTCTACCCCTTTCCTTGAAAATCCTGTTTCACCTTGCCCTGTCTTACCTCTGAGAAAAATTCAGTTAGATGCTAAAGATGGCTATCCGAAAGCCCCTGGATATCGAACAAGATTTAATTTGAGTCTTAGTGGTGCCTTAGCCTCAAGGGCCCGATCTTCTCGTCTCTCAGTTCCAGTCAAAAATACTTCAGTTATCCCTGATGAATTTGATTCTACGTCTTTCTCCAGTGGTCCTCTTCGTCCAAGTCAAGTGTTCCTTCCGGACGGAAGTCATCCTCATTATCGTGTCCAATGGAACGGGAATTCCATTTACGTCGACGATGGATGGTCCACATGTTCTGAAGATGAGGCAGAATTGTGACTTTTCTTCAAAGTTCCTGAAGTGTCCGGTGGCCACCCGTAAAGGGGGGGTACTGTCACAATCCTGCCAGAACTCAGTGTGTTTGTCCTGTCTTACCTGCCTGTCAGTCTTGTTTCTCAGCCTGCTGCAGCAAGATCTGAGTATTTGCTTATAACGAGCACCTGGGTGATTCTGATTCAGCCATTAACTCTGTGGTTACCACTTGAAAGATACAAGTTCCCTGTTGGCCTCATCCAGAGACTGTTCCAGGTGTGGCCATTCCCAATCACCCGGATGGCCAATCAGTGCTGCTCTGAGGGGTTATCCTCCCAGCCCTGCATAGACACTTTGCTTTTGCATTGTTGTCAATAATTTGGAAGGAAGCTTCAGCTTGTGTTCCTGCTTAAGCTCTGTGGTATTCCAGTTACCCAGCATTTGTATCCTGCTTCCAAGCATTCCTACACCTGTGAGCTTCCAAGACCCTGCACCAGCATTCCTACACCTGTGTGCTTCCAAGACCCTGCACCAGCATTCCTACACCTGTGAGCTTCCAAGACCCTGCACCAGCATTCCTACACCTGTGTGCTTCCAAGACCCTGCTCCAGCATTCCTACACCTGTGTGCTTCCAAGACCCTGCACCAGTGTTCCTACACCTGTGTGCCTTCAAGACCCTGCACCAGTGTTCACCTGTTCCTGCATTACAAGTACCTGCACCAGTGTTACCCTGTACCTATATCCAGTACCTGCTTCCTGTCCCAGCACCTGTGTTCCCGAGTCGCCTGCACCTGTGTTCCCGAGTCGCCTGCACCTGTGCTTCCAGTTACCTGCACCTGTGCTTCCAAGTTATCTGCACCTGTGTTCATCTGTGCCAGTGTTCATCCGTACCTGTGCTTCCGAGTTACCTGCACCTGTGCTTCCAGTTACCTGCACCTGTGCTTCCAAGTTATCTGCACCTGTGTTCATCTGTGCCAGTGTTCATCCGTACCTGTGCTTCCGAGTTACCTGCACCTGTGCTTCAGAGTTACCTGTGCTTCAGAGTTACCTGCACCTGTGCTTCCGAGTTACCTGCACCTGTGCTTCCGAGTTACCTGCACCTGTGCTTCCGAGTTACCTGCACCTGTGCTTCCGAGTTACCTGCACCTGTGACCACTTGCACCCGCACGCTCCAGCATCTGCACCTGTGTCCACCTGTCTCTGCGTGCCTCAGTACCTGCACCCGCAACCACCTTCACCACTGCCTACAGTGCTTCCGGCACCTGCTCTCCAGTGGTCCAACTCCGTGCTTCCGGCACCTGCTCTCCAGTGGTCCAACTCTGTGCTTCCGGCACCTGCACTCTAGTGGCCCTACTCTGTGCTTTCCAGCTCCTGTGGTCCCGTGCCTCTACTACGTGCCTCCAAGTAACTTATCAGTTCCCAGCTTTCCAAAGACTTTTACAGACTTTCAAATGTCCCCTGTACCAGTTCATTATATGCAATAAACATTACCCATTTGTATCCACTTGCCTCCGTCCTGTTTCCATTGGGTTGTCAGCTAGCCACCAAGGTCACTCCCGGGTCCCAAATCCCCAGTCGTGACAGTATGCAAAAGCCCCTGGACTTGGCTAGTGACTTTAAAGTGGCTATGCAAAATCTGACAGCAATACCAATGGGAACCTACCACCACTCACTTATCCAGCTGCAAGAACTTTTGGCAAAAATTTTTCCCATAATAACTACGTTACTCAGTTACACTCCTGAGGTTGTGAAGCCCATCAGCTACAGCTCCAAAGTGAAAGGAGTCTCAGTGAAAGTGCCTGTGAAATCTGAAAGGCCTCCCAACCTTCAGAGCGAAATTTCTGTCCAGGGCAAGCGGAGGTCCCAGCTTTCAGAATCTGAACGCCAAAGACGCAGGTCTCTCCATTTATGTTTCTACTGTGGTAATCCAGACCACTTCATTGAGAATTGTTCACTCCGCAAGCCCAAGAACAAAGTGATTCTGACCACATCCAGTCTCCAGCCCCAAGTGGGGGTCCGCAGTCTCCAGCCCCAAGTGGGGGTCCGCAGTCTCCAGCCCCAAGTGGGGGTCCGCAGTCTCCAGCCCCAAGTGGGGGTCCGCAGTCTCCAGCCCCAAGTGGGGGTCCGCAGTCTCCAGCCCCAAGTGGGGGTCCGCAGTCTCCAGCCCCAAGTGGGGGTCCGCAGTCTCCAGCCCCAAGTGGGGGTCCGCAGTCTTGTGTCCACTCCGGTTCCAGCCGGTTCAAGTACCTCCATTGATGATCCGGTTCCAGCCGTCAGTCAGGAGGCTCATTCGGTTCCAACCGATTCCGACACCTCTGGACCTCATCCGGTCCCATCCGTCAGTCCAGAGTCCACTCCGGTCCCAGCCGGTTCAAGTACCTCCATTGATGATCCGGTTCCAGCCGTCAGTCAGGAGGCTCATTCGGTTCCAGCCGATTCCGACACCTCTGGACCTCATCCGGTCCCATCCGTCAGTCCAGAGTCCACTCCGGTCCCAGCCGGTTCAAGTACCTCCAATGATGATCCGGTTCCAGCCGTCAGTCAGGAGGCTCATTCGGTTCCAGCCGATTCCGACACCTCTGGTTCTCATCCGGTCTTAACCGTCAGTCCAGAGTCCATGCCGGTCCCAGCCGGTTCAAGTATATTCAGGGATCATCCGTTGCCATCCATCAATCCTGAGTCCATGCCGGTCCCAGCCGGTTTAAGCATCTTCAATGATCATCCGGTCCCATCCGTCAATCCAGAGTCCCTGCCGGTCCTAGCTGGTTCAAGTACAATCGGATGTCCTCTGGTTCCAGCTGGTCCAAGTTTGTCTACTTCCACGTCTGTACTATCCTTCAGCCCAGAGACTCTATACTTTAACACAGATTTAGCTCAGTCCTCCAAGATGGAACTCTCCGAACAAGATCAAGCTCTTCTTGACCAATATATCAAAAATTTTCGGGCTGCCAGAAAACAGGCTGGTTCACAGTCGTCACCGAAGACTCAGTCCATAGATATGGAACTAAATTATATGGCTCTGTCTCCTTCCAAAGATTCCTTCGAGTTTTCTGCTGAATATCCCACATCTTCAAGGTCTGTACCCATGAGCTTAAGAGTTGGCTGTGTTTCTCTGTCTCATCCTCAAGTGGAACCTTCTACGGTACCTTGCCCCAACAAGTCTTCAGAAACCTCCAGTCAGAGCAAGGCAGTCTTAACTCTAGACATGGATTCTGATTCCGAGTATGATGAGGATTATGACTCTACCCCTTTCCTTGAAAATCCTGTTTCACCTTGCCCTGTCTTACCTCTGAGAAAAATTCAGTTAGATGCTAAAGATGGCTATCCGAAAGCCCCTGGATATCGAACAAGATTTAATTTGAGTCTTAGTGGTGCCTTAGCCTCAAGGGCCCGATCTTCTCGTCTCTCAGTTCCAGTCAAAAATACTTCAGTTATCCCTGATGAATTTGATTCTACGTCTTTCTCCAGTGGTCCTCTTCGTCCAAGTCAAGTGTTCCTTCCGGACGGAAGTCATCCTCATTATCGTGTCCAATGGAACGGGAATTCCATTTACGTCGACGATGGATGGTCCACATGTTCTGAAGATGAGGCAGAATTGTGACTTTTCTTCAAAGTTCCTGAAGTGTCCGGTGGCCACCCGTAAAGGGGGGGTACTGTCACAATCCTGCCAGAACTCAGTGTGTTTGTCCTGTCTTACCTGCCTGTCAGTCTTGTTTCTCAGCCTGCTGCAGCAAGATCTGAGTATTTGCTTATAACGAGCACCTGGGTGATTCTGATTCAGCCATTAACTCTGTGGTTACCACTTGAAAGATACAAGTTCCCTGTTGGCCTCATCCAGAGACTGTTCCAGGTGTGGCCATTCCCAATCACCCGGATGGCCAATCAGTGCTGCTCTGAGGGGTTATCCTCCCAGCCCTGCATAGACACTTTGCTTTTGCATTGTTGTCAATAATTTGGAAGGAAGCTTCAGCTTGTGTTCCTGCTTAAGCTCTGTGGTATTCCAGTTACCCAGCATTTGTATCCTGCTTCCAAGCATTCCTACACCTGTGAGCTTCCAAGACCCTGCACCAGCATTCCTACACCTGTGTGCTTCCAAGACCCTGCACCAGCATTCCTACACCTGTGAGCTTCCAAGACCCTGCACCAGCATTCCTACACCTGTGTGCTTCCAAGACCCTGCTCCAGCATTCCTACACCTGTGTGCTTCCAAGACCCTGCACCAGTGTTCCTACACCTGTGTGCCTTCAAGACCCTGCACCAGTGTTCACCTGTTCCTGCATTACAAGTACCTGCACCAGTGTTACCCTGTACCTATATCCAGTACCTGCTTCCTGTCCCAGCACCTGTGTTCCCGAGTCGCCTGCACCTGTGTTCCCGAGTCGCCTGCACCTGTGCTTCCAGTTACCTGCACCTGTGCTTCCAAGTTATCTGCACCTGTGTTCATCTGTGCCAGTGTTCATCCGTACCTGTGCTTCCGAGTTACCTGCACCTGTGCTTCCAGTTACCTGCACCTGTGCTTCCAAGTTATCTGCACCTGTGTTCATCTGTGCCAGTGTTCATCCGTACCTGTGCTTCCGAGTTACCTGCACCTGTGCTTCAGAGTTACCTGTGCTTCAGAGTTACCTGCACCTGTGCTTCCGAGTTACCTGCACCTGTGCTTCCGAGTTACCTGCACCTGTGCTTCCGAGTTACCTGCACCTGTGCTTCCGAGTTACCTGCACCTGTGACCACTTGCACCCGCACGCTCCAGCATCTGCACCTGTGTCCACCTGTCTCTGCGTGCCTCAGTACCTGCACCCGCAACCACCTTCACCACTGCCTACAGTGCTTCCGGCACCTGCTCTCCAGTGGTCCAACTCCGTGCTTCCGGCACCTGCTCTCCAGTGGTCCAACTCTGTGCTTCCGGCACCTGCACTCTAGTGGCCCTACTCTGTGCTTTCCAGCTCCTGTGGTCCCGTGCCTCTACTACGTGCCTCCAAGTAACTTATCAGTTCCCAGCTTTCCAAAGACTTTTACAGACTTTCAAATGTCCCCTGTACCAGTTCATTATATGCAATAAACATTACCCATTTGTATCCACTTGCCTCCGTCCTGTTTCCATTGGGTTGTCAGCTAGCCACCAAGGTCACTCCCGGGTCCCAAATCCCCAGTCGTGACACTTCCTCTTCATCTACCACAGTAGTTAAGGCATAAGACCTTCTAGGGGTCCCTGCCACATCATCCATTTTGTCCAGCATTTCACTGAACCTGTTAATCCCTTTTGCAGTATCCTGCATCACCTGGATAAGTGCAGGATCTGCCTGGGTAAGAGGCAAGGAGCCAGACGACTGCTGAGATGATGGCATAGGTCTCTGTGATTCTACCAGCCCATCACTCTGCCTGTCCAAAAGCTGCACCAAAGCGTTTACTGACCTGCCTAGGGCCCTGGCCCACGCAGGTTCCATATGCTCTGCCCTATGGGGATCACTGCCCATGGGTCTCACATCAGCGCAAGTAATACATAAGCCCCCCTTGGCCATCTGCTCAGGGACAAATTTTTGTGTGCACACATTGCACGCGCTCAGTGCATTAAGGGCTCCCTCCCCCAAAACCACAGCCTGATGCTCAGACATGACGCAAGTGATAAATGTATATCTATCAGTATACACAGTGCAAACAATGTACAAGCGTTTATACAGAGGCAATGCACCCAATCACTTATCTGTCTGTTGGTTTCAACTGCGGGGAAGCGATGCCCAGGAAATCCAAGTCACTCTGCCAGGAACAGTAAGCCAGCTCAGCTCCGCTGCAAGCGTTCTGAAAGGCGCCAAAGTCAGAGTGAAGGAAGAGACCACAGGTCCCTGCTGCTGCGGGGTCCGTGACCTTTTGGCGCCAACCACCCCCAGCAAGCCGCTCCTTAGGTAGGATTTCCTAGTTCCAGTGTCTCCCCCTCAAATGGGGATCACTTGGAACATGCCTGTCACAACGCTGCTGTCCTCTCATCTAGGAGCTCAGCGTGTAAGCTCCGCATAAAATGGCCGCCGCCATCACGGAGCGCCTGTCCCCCATGATCCCCACCTAAGCGTGGAGCCGGTTTCAGGGTACTCCGGAGCCCAGGCAGCCTTTTAGAAAAGGCTATAAGCGCTGCACAGGGGGACCAGACAGTGTCTCCCCTGTGCACAGTGAGCTGACAGGACGCGCTTCTGTCAGCTCCTGCTGCGCAAGCAGTGTGAGGATTCACTATGAGAATCCTCACACTGTGCCTACCTAGCTAGGGTAAAAGTTAATAAAATAATAAAAATCCCCTAACTACTCTAATTCTTCGGCTGCTCCTGCAGCCCTTTAGAATAGCACCCACTCCAGTGGGCACCTAACACGAACTGAAGAGTCCAGGGATGCAGTAGGGGAGGAGCCTACCCTCTAAAACTTTAGGATAGGTGCCTGGCTCCTTCGGACCCTCCTACATCCCAGTGTTGAGCTGTGTCACCAGGACCATTGAAAGAGAAAACCAGACACTTTATCACTTTACCAAGCTGAATAAAACTGCCCCGAATCATTAATCCTTTGAGTGCCAAGTACATTTCTCAAAGTAGGTGTGAAAATTGGCAAGCAAACATCTTTAGTCATCTCTAGTGAAAATCCCCATAGGTCGACAGTCAAAAGGTCGACATGGGTTTTTCACAGTTTTTTGAGCCGACTGTATCAACATTCGGGCAAAAAAAACAGCGAAAACCCCATGTCGACATTTTGACTGTCGACCTAGACACTGTCGACCTAATGCTTGTGTTGACATATTGACCTGTCGACCTAACCCCATGTTGACCTAGACCCATGTCGACCTTGTCCCATGTTGACCTAGAACCATGTCGACTTTATGGTGTCGAACCTAACGATTGTCTACCAACTTGCTGTAGACCCAATGATCACAACCCTGAAGAACAGCAACAGCTTAACCTTGTTCATATATAACACTTCATTAAACATTTCCATAAATGTATAATCTTGATCTTTCTCAAGCTCAGGCATCGTACTAGCATATTATCCAAGAAGACACATAATAGTTTCCTATTAATAAGTTGGTGCAAATGTGGCCATTACCACGTTCAGGGGCGGGCTGGGCCGGGGGGCAGAGTGCCATATGCCCCCCGGGCCGCTTACCCACCCACTGGCTGCGGGCCGTGCTGCGGCTGGATCAGCTTCTCCAGCCCTCCTGCACTGGCCGCGGCTTACAGAACACGGCCGCGGCTACAGGAAAATGGCCGCCGGCCCCCTGCACTGAGGACATGTTCTCAGTGCAGGAGGCCGGCGGCCATTTTCCTGTAGCCGCGTCCGTGTTCTGGAAGCCGCGGCCAGCGCAGGAGGGCTGGAGAACCTGATCCAGCCGCAGCACGGCCCGCAGCTAGCGAGTGGGTAAGCGCTCTCCCCCCCCCCCCTCCCTCACCCCAGCATATGTGTTTCTGTCACTGTGGGGGCATATCTGGCACTGTGTGGGGGCATATCTGGCACTGTGTGGGGGCATATCTGGCACTGTGTGGGGGCATATGTGTATCTGGCACTGTGGGGGGCATATCTGGCACTGTGGGGGCATATATGTATTTGGCACTGTGGGGGCATATGTGTATCTGGCACAGTGGGGCATATGTGTATTTGGCACTGTGGGGGCATATGTGTATTTGGCACTGTGGGGGCATATGTGTATCTGGCACTGTGGGGCATATGTGTATTTGGCACTGTGGGGGCATATCTGGCACTGTGGGGGCATATGTGTATCTGGCACTGTGGGGGCATATGTGTATCTGGCACTGTGGGGACATATGTGTATCTGGCACTGTGGGGGCATATGTGTATCTGGCACTGTGGGGGCATATGTGTCTGGCACTGTGGGGGCATATGTGTATTTGGCACTGTGGGGGCATATGTGTCTCTGGCACTGTGGGGGCATATGTGTCTTTGGCACTGTGGGGGCATATCTGGCACTGTGGGGGCATATGTGTCTTTGGCACTGTGGGGGAATATGTGTCTCTGGCACTGTGGGGGCATATGTGTCTCTGGCACTCTGGGGGCATATCTGGCACTGTGGAGGAATATGCGTATTTGGCACTGTGGCAGAATATCTGGCACTGTGGCGGCATTTGTGTCTGGCACTGTGGGGGCATATGTGTATTTGGTACTGTGGCGGAATATCTTGCACTGTGGGGGCATATCTGGCACTGTGGACATCACATTGTGCGGTGTAATGGGCATCATGGTATGGGGCGTAATGGACATTACGGTGTGGGGAGCATTGGGTAATTGCCATCACAGTATGGGGTGTAATGGGCATCAAGGTGTGCAGCATAATGTGTAATTAGCATCACAGTGTGCGGTGTATTGAGTAATTAGCATCGCAGTGTTGGGCGTAATGTGTAACTGGCATCATGGTGTTCAGCATAATGTGTAATTGGCATTACGGCATGTGGCTTTATGTGTAATGGGTATTACAAGGTTCGCTAAAATGTGCAATCTGCAGGTACACAATACAATCATGGTACAGGCAACGCCCCTTATGATAGGCCACGCCCCTAATTTTTCGGCGCGCCTGCGGCGCGCAAAAGCATTCCTTCCGACGGTGACTTGGCTGATTATGGGCCAGTGCTCTGGACTTGCCCCCTAGGCTAAAAGTTGCCAGCCAGCCCCTGACCACGTTACCTTATACACTGCACATTTTACTTAATCTTACTGACCGGTACAGCATGATACAGTGGGGGAAATACGGCCGCTAATGGCCACGAAAATACGGCAGAAAAAATACACCTTATTTTTCTGTCGTATTTGGCTTTAAGCCTGCACGGATCAGTCAGATCCGTGCAGGCTTCAGTGTAAAAAAAATAAAATTAAATAAATTTTAAAAACCGGTGTGGGGTCCCCCCCACAGCCGCAACCAGCACCAGGCTGACAGAGCCGGTAATTACAAATCAGGGGTTCCCTGATTTTTAACAACCAGCCCCAGGCTCCAGGTCCGGGGGTGGTTCCCAAAATACGGGGGACAAAATGACTAGGGGTCCTTCGTATTTTAAGAACCAGCCCCAGGCTCAACCAGCCAGCAGGGTTTTTATACCAGTCCCCCTGGCCAAAGCATTCATCCCTCTAACCAGTCAGCCTGACCAGGGGCCCTGGGGGAGTGGGGACACCCCCAATAAAGGACTTACCTGACCAGGCTGAAGCCTGGTGCTGTCCTCCATGCCCCTGGGCAGTGGGCATGGAGCTGATTGTGTGTAAAAAAATAGAATAAACTAATGTTTTTAACTGTGGAACTAGGAGTCCCAGCAAGCCTACCCTGCAAGCTGGGACTTGGAGAACCACAAGTCCCAGCCTGCGGGGCATTAAAGTGCCCGCTGGGTCTTGTAGTTCCACAGTTTTTAAAATAGTTAAATAAACACACACTGACACACCAGAAAAATAAAACTTTAATACATACATAACACACATATGGATACTTACCTATCTTGATCCCGTCGGTAGGTCCCTGGGTCCCGGGTCCCTGGCTCCGGTGTCCGGGGTCCGTCCAAAGAAATCCATGGTGGACCTGTGGAAGGAAATCCTACTCACCCAGGTCCTCCATGGAAGTTCTTCAGTCTTGATCCGCCGTAGTCCAGGTCTTCTTCCAGGCTCTTCAAGCTGCCGGTGACTCCGGCAGCTCCCCGCAGCGGATTGAGAGATGTTTCATCTTCCGCGCCTCTCATCAGAATGATTCTATTGGCCGCTCAGCGGCCAATCAGAAGCGCCGCTGAGTGTCCAAAATAATCATTCTGATGAGAGGCGCGGAAGATGAAACATCTCTGCGCCTCTCAGTCTGCTGCGGGGAGCTGCCGAATTCGCCGGTAGCTTGAAGTACCTGGGAGAAGTCCTGGACTACAGCGGATGAAGACTGAAGAACTTCCATGGAGGACCTGGGTGAGTAGGATTTCCTTCCACAGGTCCACCATGGATTTCTTCAGACCGGACCCCGGACCCGGACACCGGAGCCAGGGACCCAGGACCCAGGGACCTACCGACGGGATCAAGATAGGTAAGTATCAGTATGTGTGTTATGTATGTATTAAAGTTTTATTATTTTTCTGGTGTGTAAAGTCAATTGTCCAGTAAGTTATTATAATAGATAGTGAAGCTTGGTCCTTGAAGTATATTGCAATATAATTGAAGAGTGGAATAGAATATAAACCGGAGTAGTAATTAAGGGTTGCAGAAGGAATTGAGGATTGGATGACTTGAAGAACGAATTAAAATTGTATTGCAGATTGGAAGATTGGATGAAGGTTGGAAGATTGGATGATGTGGATGATTGGATGAAGTTTAGAAGATTGGATGAAGATTGGATGATTGATTGCGGATTGGAGGATTGGATGATTGGTTACGGATTTGAAGATTGGATGATTGGTTGCAGATTGGAGGATTGGATGAGGGTTTGAAGATTGGATGATAATAACTGAAGAAGAGGTATCCTTGCAGTATATGGTCGTGGCTGCTGCCAGAGGTAACCTTTGGAAGTAACCGTCGGGAGTATAGCAAGGAGAGACCCCTTTGAGGATCTGACCTCGCTGTCCACATAGGCGGTAAGCAGAGTCCGGTGGTACTTGATGCAGTAAACGGCCAGCAGGATCTTCTCCAGGGGAAGCTCAGGATTGTAGTGGGAACTACAGAGCCAGGTGAGAGCGGAAGCTCAGGGTTGTAGTGAGTACTACAGAGCCAGGTAGGAGCAATGATGCTACGGGATCTGCTGGACTAGCCTGAGCAGCCAGTACTTACCAGGTGAGCTGTGCTGGGATTGGTCAGGCAATCAGAGAGGGAGGCGGAGCCGTGCAGGAGAGGCTGGGAAGCCCTGATTGTATGCAGCTGCACAAGCACCAGCCTTTACACAGACACAGACCAGGCACAAACACACATGGCAATATGCTACTCATGTCCTGCATGGAGCTGGAGCACAATACACCAGTGTCACCACGCGATGACAACAAGGCCACATGTACCCCAGTGGAGCCAGAGACATAGCAGAGGTGAGCGCCATGGTTTCTAGTGCACCTAGAGGGTCCAGACTGGGCACAGTACAGGGATCTTGGGCAAACGCCATGGTGGATGTGACAGTACCCCCTTTTTTAGGAGTGGCCCCAGGACAGTCTCTATGCTTACTTGGGAATTTCCTGTGAAAGTTTTTCACTACATTAGGAGCATGTACCTCAGAGGCATATTTCCAGGAATTCTTCTCCGGCCCATAGCTTTTCCAGTAGACGAAATACTGTAACTTTTTGAACCGGATGCGAGAGTCCAGAATGTAACCCACTTCGTACTTGAAGCCCCTATGGGTAGAAACTTCAGGAGATTCAGATATGGCATAATAGAAGTTGTTTCGTATGCATTATTTAATTAATGACACATGAAAAGAAAAATTTTGTAGATAACTTGGTGTTTTCCCTTTACAGGTACTTGGGTTGAGACTTTGAGTTCTCAGGAATGGCCCCATGGAACAAAATGTAACCTTCATTAAAGGAATACGTAGACGAGCATTTCTGGTGGACAACCATACCTTGTAACCTACTTTCAGAGTAGGAGTAGATCTTCTTCTCTGATTTATAACCCTTTTGTACCTTTGTGAGGCTTTCGCTAGCGACTACCTGACTTTCTCCCCATGTTGTCGAAACTGTTGGAGAGACAAAGTTACTGCTGGTACTGACGTAACCGGCACTCGCTGGGATTCAGGAACCCTAGGATGGAAGCCACAGTTAATAAGGGAAGAAGAAGAAGACAAATGGTATTGATCATGCCCAAATTCGGCCCATGGCAATACTTCCACCCAATTCTCTTGAGAGGAGGAGACATGTAAATGAAGAAAAGTCTCTATGTCTTGATTGACCTTCTCCCTTTCATTATGGAACTGTGAGTGGTATGCCGTACTGAAATTGAGCTGGATGTTGAGAATTTTACCCAGGGCTCGCCAAAATTTTGGCATAAATTGTATGCCCTGTTCGGACACAATTTCCTCAGGTGACCCATGGATCCTAAGAATTTTTTTAATGAAGAGATCAGCCAGTTTGGGTGCTGAAGGTAACCCTTGTAAAGGTATGAAATGAGCTATCTTAGAGAATCTGTCTATGATGACCCAAATGATGGTGTAACCATCTGGTCAGTGATAAAGTTCATTGACAGGTGGGACCAAGGTCTCTTGGGAATGGATAATGTTCTCAATGGACCTACTGGAGCAAGTTTGGAGGATTTGTTTTGGGCGCAGTGAGAACAGGAAGTAACAAAGGGGGTTATTCTAGTTCACTCTTTCTGACAAAATCCTTCTTAGATGGACAAAACCATGTGCACTGCAGGTGGGGCAGATGTAAATTGTGCAGAGAGAATTAGATTTGGGTGGGGTTTTACTTCAAAGTGAGATCTATATTGCAGTGTAAACATAATGCAGCCAGTATTTACCCTGCACAGAAACAAAATAACTCACCCAAATCTAATTCTCTCTGCACATTTTACATCTGCCCCCCTGCAGTGCATATGGTTTTGTCCATCTAAGAAGGATTTTGTCAGAAAGAGTGAAGTAGAATAAGGCCCATAGTCTTGAATATCCCTCTTCAGTCCTGACCACCAATACTGGCATGACAGGAATTCATAGGTTGCCTGAACCCCTGGATGACCAGAAAACTTAGTCATGGGCCCAATGAAGAAGTTGTTGTCTCGAATTAGACTTGACAAAAGTTTTACCTGGTGGTGGTGGAACTTGCATTGTAGACACGGTACAAGTGTGTGGAACGACCATAGGATTTTCTTTATGGGATTTTGCTTCCTGCTTTGACTCCCATGACCTAGACAAGGCATCCGTCTTTCGGTTCTTTGCTCCAGGAGAAGACAATCTGAAATTGAATTTTGAGAAGAACAATGCCCATCTGGTTTGACAGGGGTTAAGACATTGAGTTTTTTTCAAACACAGCAAATTCTTATGAACAGTGACGATGTTAACCACATGAACTGTCCCTTCTAAAAGACACTGCCACTCCTCTAAAGCCATTTTCATCGCTAATATTTCTCGATCCTTTATAACATAGTTCTGCTCTGCCGGGGAGAACTTTTGGGAGAAAAAGCCACATGGGTGCAACTTTCCATCAGCTCTCACCTGGAAAAGTACTGCACCCACGCCGGTGGCAGAGGCATCAACCTCGAGAGTAAAAGGCAATGAGACATCAGGTTGAATCAACACTGGTGTAGAGATGATTTTCTTTTTGAGTAACACAAAGGCATTAATGGCCTTGGTTGTAACGTGCGTGGGTGTATACAATGATAGTGGTGGGCTGAGCCCTCAGCCGGGACCGCTGTTTAGAACGGCCACGGAAAAAGCCCTACGCTGACTCTGTTGGCCGCCCCGGACCAGTGGCCGCAGGCTGCAAGGTGCTAGGCTTCTCCTGTAGTCGCCGCGTTCGAAGGAGCGAGTTAAGCCCGCTCCGACCCCGATGCAACCAGGTTTTATGTTGGGACAAACCCACGGCGACCGTCAGGGACTGGACCAAAAGAAGAAACTAGCTACAAGGGCCTAGCTGGAGAGAGCACCCTACCTAACGGCACCAGACCAAGGACGGGGGGTGTGACCAAGTCACAGGCACCAGTGCTACCAGCAATGGGGTACCACCTACACAAATTGGTACAGTAACGGTAACCCAAAACGGGCGTATAACCCCTAGCATGCGCCTCTCCTAACCTCGGAGATCCAGGCAATAACGGAACAGATGAACTAAGTAATAAAGGGCTGCTCGCCCACAAAGTAAAGAATAAAGAACCGGGCTCCACTGGAGCACTTACACGACCGGACAGGAAAACACCAGCGGCAACGGATGGAGAAATGCCCGTCTGGAGTAACTTGGCAGGACCAGATGACACAGTTGCTGAACAAGGGGGCACCGCAGGACCGGTGGTGGACCTCAGCTGACCAAAGGACAAGCGACACGGCACGGGACCGGTGCACGGTGCTGAGAAGAAGTGACCGGGATGCCAGACGTCACATCCTCCACCCAGGACTCGCCGGGCGGAAGTGCCCGGACCGGGCACCGGGACACTGCTGCAGTGACGCCGCAGCAGCGCGCTTGTCAGCGCTGCTGACATTGGTATTCCACTTAGAAGAATTGGCATGTTTGCAAGTGAGAGCAGTTATTGGTGCAACGATGGTAGAGAAGTTGGTAATGACTTTGCTGTAATGATTTGCGAATCCAAGGAATCTCCGGATGCCCTGGAGGGTCTGAGGATGAGACCATGACTGAATGGCTTGTGTTTTAGGCACAGACGAAGAGTAAGTATGACTTCGGGGAGATTTTGTCCCTGGTACTAACTTGATTGAACTGTCCCACAACCGGTGAGAAGGTACTTTATCACTGATTTGTTTAGAGAACTCATCCGAGCGTTCTTGGGACAGACTGGATGATTCTTCTGGTACTTGGAGAGAGACTTGACGGATTGGTACCAAAGAGTTAAAACATGATGTTGTACAGTGAGTGCTCCATGTTTGGATTTGAGACGTCACCCAATTGATACTGGGATTATGGATGCGTAACCAGGGTAGTCTCAGGACGATTGGGTAGGAGGATTTGGGAATAACAAAGAATTGTATTCTTTCTATGTGTTGCCCAATTTGCAGCGTTAAAGGTTGAGTCTTTTGTGTAACAGTCTCTCCCAGTATACGATTCCCATCCACTGCAGTGAGACACACAGGGTGGTGAAGCGGTGTAGTGGGTAGATGCCAACGCTTAACAACATCAGTGGTGATGAAGCTTTCTGCTGCTCCTGAATCGAGAAGAGCCGGCAACTGTCTGAGCTGATTTTTAACCTGCAAGGCAACTTAAAGAATGCAATCTTGGTTGTTTAGAGAGGTGTTCACAAGCCCTAACCTGCCCTCTCTTTTACAGATTAGGTTCTGGCGTTTCCCGACTTTTTAGGGCAGGAATCGACGGAATGCTGGGGATCAGCACAGTATAGACAAAGGCGTTCAACGTGGCGTCGATAACGCTCAGCTGGTGTAAGTTTGGAACGGTTAACCTGCATGGGTTCTGCCGCTGGTAAAGAAGATGGGTTAGAAACAAGAAAATTAGGCTTGGAATCAAATCGACTTCTCTGTTGATTTCTCTCTCTGAGCCTTAAATCAATTCTTGTGCATAACGAGATGAGATCTTCTAGCTTGGTCGGCAGATCCCTAGCAGCAAGCTCATCTTTGATTTTATCGGAGAGTCCATTCATAAATGCTGCTAGAAAGGCCTCCTCTTTCCACACCAACTCAGCTGCTAGGATTTTGAACTGAATTAGGTAGTGACCCACTGTTCTGGATCCTTGGCGCAGCCTTAGGATTTCTGTGGCGGCTGAACTGATACGCCCTGGTTCATCGAAGATGACTTTGAAGGTGGAGTCTGTTAATAGAGGATCTGAATTTTCCCATAAGGGAGATGCCCAATTGAGGGCTGAGCCAGTAAGGAGAGATATCACATAGGCCACTTTAGACCTTTCGGTGGGAAAATATGAGGATTGAAGTTCAAAATGAATTTCACATTGGTTGATGAAACCCCTACAGTTTTTGGGGTTCCCATCAAATTTATCTGGAGTAGGGAGTTGAAGGTGAGCAGTAACTCCTGTCGCAGAAGACAGAGGTCTAGTTGTTGATGCAGACGTAACTGTAGATCCTTGACCTTTCTGAATAATATGCAGTCTTTGTGTCAGGCCCTGGAGGACTTGGTGAACCTGTTCCATGGCGGACTCCTGGTGATCCAGGCGAGCCGCAAGTTGTTGTGCGGGAACAGGGCCTTTCTCCCGACCTGATGCTGGATCCATGGAGTCAGTACAAACTGTCATGCTCTTAGAAGCACCAGCTGGAGAGTAACGGAGGCTGGGTGCCTTAACGTATGGTGGTTGCATCCACGATAGAAGGGAGTGAAACAAGGAGGATAAAATATAATGAATTTAATGAAGATATTGCAGACAGTGATAATGATGATAAAAACGGTACATGGCAAGTATGCAAATATAAAGTCAATTGTCCAGTAAGTGTTACGATCCGCCTCCAGCGGATCGGTGTAAATGTGTAGTTTTATGTTTTCCCTGGATTCTGCTCCCTGGGTTTATCCCAGCCTGTGTGTGTGTGTTTACTTGATGGTGGCCTCCAGTGGTCAGCCTGGGCCATTGCAGCTCACTTTCAGTGGTGGGTCATCAGGACTCAGGTGTGTCTTAATTAGGCTCCTAGCCTGCAGTGCTCACCTATAAGCAATGTGTAATCAGCACCACATTGTGCTCACTATAAGAACCCTCTGCACTCTCACTCCTGTGCCAGTTATATTAATCAGTTTCATTGTTCAGTTCACTGTGTAGTCCACTCTGTCCAGCTTCTGTCAGTTTATGTCCAGCCTGTATCCCAGTCTTGCTGTGTCCCTGCCGGTCTGTTGTGCTCCCTGGATCCTGAAGTGCTGTTCAGTGGTGTTCCTGGTCCCTGCTGGTTAACCCTCATCTCTCCAGTCTGTTTGATGTACCGTACCCAGAGTGTCATCACCGTGATTCAGTTTACCTGTTCTGGGTTGTCCTGCAAGGCTGTGCTGCGGTCTCCCAACTTCTCGGCTGCATTACATCTCTCGGTACTTCTTTACTTTCACGGCGCCACTAGAAATCGCGGGCATCGCGGCCATTGAATGCACTAAAAATCGGGTGCGACGCGACCGACGCGATGCCCGCGATTTCCCATAGGGAACAATGTTAAATTTCTCAAGTGACCCGATTTTACTGTTCAATGCCTCAATTGACACGATTTTTCCATAGGAAACAATGTTAAATGGCCCACAGAGGCCAAATAGGCACCCTCAAGTGTGAAATGGCCCCCACAATTGTTAACGCCACCCCACGATCAACGTGAACCCGAAGCGTGGCGAGCGCAGCGAGCCCGCGAGGGGCGGCGGTACGCGTCCTACGACCTTTTCATACCCCCACTATCCACGTCGGCGTGGAGTTGAGAATAGAATAGTGTGGCGAGCGCAGCGAGCCACCGAGCCCGAAGCGTGGCGAGCGCAGCGAGCCCCGCGAGGGGACGCGGATACCTTCACAGGTAAACGCGTCCCTTCGCGGGCTTCACAGGTATCCGCGTCCGCTCGCCTCGCTGCGCTCGCCACACTATTCTATTCTCAACTCCACGCCGACGTGGATAGTGGGGGTATGAAAAGGTCATAGGACGCGTACCGCTGCGCTCGCCACGCTTCGGGTTCACGTTGATCGTGGGGTGGCGTTAACAATTGTGGGGGCCATTTCACACTTCAGGGTGGCTATTTGGCCTCTGTGGGCCATTTAACATTGATTCCTATGGAAAAATCGTGTCAATTGAGGCATTGAACAGAAAAATCGGGTCAATTGAGAAATTTAACATTGGTCCCTATGGGAAATCGCGGGCATCGCGTCGGTCGTGTCGCACCCGATTTTTTAGTGCATTCAATGCCCGCGATGACCGCGATATCCTATCTAGTGGCGCCGTGAAAGTAAAGAAGTACCCATCTCTCAGCTAAGTTGGGGATTACCCACCTGTCTACTACTTTATTTGGTTACAGTTGCTTACTACATCTCAGTGTATTGTTACACCCACACCCTCTGTCGCACTATTGGTACCGGTGCTGCTGCATTTATTTTGATTTTGTGTCATCTGCTGAGCATTGTTGCTCCCCTAGGGTTTCTGGGAGTTCCCCGTTTCTGGTGTTTTAGTTAGTTGTCCCCTTGCTCTCTCCTGGCCTCGGCGGACGTGTTGTCAATACATAAGACCTGCCTGTAGCGGAGTGGGGCGGACCTAATTCGCCCTTCAGCCGAGACGGGCCCAGGGGAAGCCTAGCCCTGCACACGTCCGTCGATTCCAGCCAGAGGCAACGGAGTTAGTTTGACGGGGACACTCCCAGAACCCTTACATTATAACTGGCCATAACAGATAAACTCTGGAGCTGAGTTCTGCCCTCTCAGTCCAGCAGTTTTCCTGCCTTGTTACAGTATTTTTTTTTTTTGTGTCATTGTTTGTTGTGTCTGGTCTGTAACCTTGCACGGCTATATCATGCAGGCCATGCAAGAAACTTTAGCGGCTCTAAATTTGGCATTTACTGCCTTTAAACCTGGGCAGTTAGAGGTTTTGCAGCAGTCCTTACTGCAGTTGCAAAAACTCCTAACAGAAATTTTTCTGATCCTCCCAGAGGTCACTGGGGTTCATTCAGCCCCTAATGAGACCCTGCCTAAGGAGGTATTAGGCAGCAAGTCCTCAGACCCAGAGGTTCAGGTAATGCATAGGAGTGTTCTACGGCCGAAGCTCCCATCGGAGGAGCGTCAGCGGCGTAGAGACTATAATCTATGCTTATACTGTGGAGATTCAGGCCACTTTGTGCAAAATTGTGTTTTGCGCAACTCCAGTGGTGGCAACAGGGTGTTTCCTCTGGCCAAGTCAGGGCAGGTTGTCAGATCTATGCCTGTCTACACTGTGGCAGAGGAGCGCTCTACTGAGTCTCCCAGTAAAAGCGCTCTGATTAATACGGTTGGTCCAAGTGCTGGGAGACCCCATTTTGGGTTTAAGAATCAGCAGAGGAGGTGCTCCCCGCATGATGGGATTTCTGTTCATATTAAGTCAGAGTTGCAAACCCTTAAGGGGAAAGCCCAGGTGATTGACTCAGATGCTGGGGGCCCGCCGAGCCGGTCAGAGGCCGGGGGCCCGCCGAGCCGGTCAGAGGCCGGGGGCCCGCCGAGCCGGTCAGAGGCCAGGGGCCCGCCGAGCCGGTCAGATGCCGGGGGCCCGAAGTGCGCAGCCCCGAGTGGGGTCCCGCAGTGCGCAGCCCCGAGTGGGGTCCCGAAGTGCGCAGCCCCGAGTGGGGTCCCGAAGTGCGCAGCCCCGAGTGGGGTCCCGAAGTGCGCAGCCCCGAGTGGGGTCCCGAAGTGCGCAGCCCAGAGTGGGGTTCCGAAGTGCGCAGCCCCGAGTGGGGTTCCGAAGTGCGCAGCCCCGAGTGGGGTTCAAGTTGTTGTCGCCCCAGAGGGGGTTCAAGTTGTTGTCGCCCCAGAGGGGGTTCAAGCCTGTGTCGCCCCAGAGGGGGTTCAAGCCTGTGCCTCCAGCGGATCGGTGTAAATGTGAAGTTTTATGTTTTCCCTGGATTCTGCTCCCTGGGTTTATCCCAGCCTTTGTGTGTGTGTTTACTCGCTGGTGGCCTCCAGTGGTCAGCCTGGGCCATTGCAGCTCACTTTCAGTGGTGGGTCATCAGGACTCAGGTGTGTCAATTAGGCTCCTAGCCTGCAGTGCTCACCTATAAGCAATGTGTAATCAGCACCACATTGTGCTCACTATAAGAACCCTCTGCACTCTCACTCCTGTGCCAGTTATATTAATCAGTTTCATTGTTCAGTTCACTGTGTAGTCCACTCTGTCCAGCTTCTGTCAGTTTATGTCCAGCCTGTATCCCAGTCTTGCTGTGTCCCTGCCGGTCTGTTGTGCTCCCTGGATCCTGAAGTGCTGTTCAGTGGTGTTCCTGGTCCCTGCTGGTTAACCCTCATCTCTCCAGTCTGTTTGATGTACCGTACCCAGAGTGTCATCACCGTGATTCAGTTTACCTGTTCTGGGTTGTCCTGCAAGGCTGTGCTGCGGTGTCCCAACTTCTCAGCTGCATTACATCTCTCAGCTAAGTTGGGGATTACCCACCTGTCTACTACTTTATTTGGTTACAGTTGCTTACTACATCTCAGTGTATTGTTACACCCACACCCTCTGTCGCACTATTGGTACCGGTGCATTTATTTTGATTTTGTGTCATCTGCTGAGCATTGTTGCTCCCCTAGGGTTTCTGGGAGTTCCCCGTTTCTGGTGTTTTAGTTAGTTGTCCCCTTGCTCTCTCCTGGCCTCGGCGGAGGTGTTGTCAATACATAAGACCTGCCTGTAGCGGAGTGGGGCGGACCTAATTCGCCCTTCAGCCGAGACGGGCCCAGGGGAAGCCTAGCCCTGCACACGTCCGTCGATTCCAGCCAGAGGCAACGGAGTTAGTTTGACGGGGACACTCCCAGAACCCTTACAGTAAGTTATTATAATAGATGATGAAGCTTGGTCCTTGAAGAATATTGCAATATAATTGAAGAGTGGAATAGAATATACACCGGAGTAGTAATTAAGGGTTGCAGAAGGAATTGAGGATTGGATGACTTGAAGAACGAATGAAAATTGTATTGCAGATTGGATGAAGGTTGGAAGATTGGATGATGTGGATTATTGGATGAAGGTTGAAAGATTGGATGATTGGATGAAGTTTAGAAGATTGGATGATTGGGTGATTGGATGAAGATTGGATGATTGGTTGCGGTTTGGAGGATTGGATGATTGGATGAGGATTTGAAGAATGGATGATTGGTTGCGGATTGGAGGATTGGTTGCGGATTGGAGGATTGGATGAGGGTTTGAAGATTGGATGATAATAACTGAAGATAACTGAAGAAGAGGTATCCTTGCAGTATATGGTCGTGGCTGCTGCCAGAGGTAACCTTTGGAAGTAACCGTCGGGAGTATAGCAAGGAGAGACCCCTTTGAGGATCTGACCTCGCTGTCCACATAGGCGGTAAGCAGAGTCCGGTGGTACTTGAAGCAGTAAACGGCCAGCAGGATCTTCTCCAGGGGAAGCTCAGGATTGTAGTGGGAACTACAGAGCCAGGTGAGAGCGGAAGCTCAGGATTGTAGTGAGTACTACAGAGCCAGGTAGTAGCAATGATGCTACGGGATCGACATCATTGTACTGACTGCTGGACTAGCCTGAGCAGCCAGTACTTACCAGGTGAGCTGTGCTGGGATTGGTCAGGCAATCAGAGAGGGAGGCGGAGCCGTGCAGGAGAGGCTGGGAAGCCCTGATTGTATGCAGCTGCACAAGCATCGGCCTTTACACAGACACAGACCAGGCACAAACACACATGGCGATATGCTACTCATGTCCTGCATGGAGCTGGAGCACAATACACCAGTGTCACCACGCGATGACAACACGGCCACATGTACCCCAGTGGAGCCAGAGACATAGCAGAGGTGAGTGCCATGGTTTCTAGTGCAGCTAGAGGGTCCAGGACTGGGCACAGTACAGGGATCTTGGGCAAACGCCATGGTGGATGTGACAGTCAGAGGGTTAATGCTTTGGCAGGGGGGACTTGTATAAAAAGTCTCCCCCCGGCTGTGGCAATACCCTGCTGGCTGGTTGAGCCTGGGGCTGGTTCTTAAAATTTGGGGGACCCCTAGTCATTTTGTCCCCCGTATTTTGGGAACCAGCCTCGGACCTGGAGCCTGGGGCTGGTTGTTAAAAATCAGGGAACCCCTATTTGTCAGGTTCCCTGATTTTTAATGACTGGCCCTGTCAGTCTGGTGCTGGTTTCAGCTGTGGGGGGGGGGATCCCACGCCGTTTAAAAATGCCGTTTTTCTTTTTACACCTTGCAGCCTGCACGGATCTGACTGATCCGTGCAGACTGCCTACACTAATTCGTATTAGCGGCCGTATATACGGCCAGCTAATACGAATTAATACACCAACGGAGGGTTACAAAGCAGTCGTATTTGACTGCTTTGTAAATCCCCCTCCGGAACACGACAAAGCATACGAGGTATGCTGTCGTATTAATTTGTATTAAGAATACGAATGCAACTTTTTGCATTTGTATTCTTAGTAAATTTCCCCCAGTAAGTACAATAAGCCATGAAGCTCTCACAACAGATTGCTCTTTGAGTGTCCAATACATTTAAGGGCAGAGGCGTACCTAGATAATCGTGGGCCCCATAGCAAAAGTTTGTAAGGTCCCCCTATTTAGCAACTGATGGTGATAAATGTATGTAAAACATATACTTAGACAGCAAAGATGGGCCCCCTTCAGCTCTGGGCCCTATAGCAGCTGCACCCCTTGCACCTATGGTAGTTACGCCTTTGTTTAAGGGCATTTTTCAGTAACAAATCTTTTCTGCAACCTCCCTTAAGCCACCTTTAGCTTTAAAATGTTTTGTATTTTTTTGTGAGTAAATAATTAATGGGATTTTTTGGCCACAATTACTACTTCCCTCCTGCGCTCAACATGCTTTTTGTTCTACCAATTAATAATTTAGAAAGGGAAGATGTTGCTTCCTTATGAGAAAGCATCATCTGTTCTCAGAAGTAGGATGCACAAAAAGTCAGTACAGACATATAATTACACTATTAACCTGCTTTTCAGTAGCACAAAATCTTCCAGTAGATTTTAACTTCCTAGTTCTGCAATTTTTATTCTATGATCTGTCACTCGCTTGCTTATAAAACATATGAAATGCTTCCTAATGATCCGCATCACCGTCTTGTACCACAAATGAATCAGATATCAGCTGTGGTTAGATACTTAATGGACATACTGTACATTCCAGACTATGATTTATTCATGAGTCAACACAGTTGGGGAGAGTATGGCTCTGTAACTATTAGCAACTGATGGGCTATTGATGCTCAGTAGAACCCATCATTGGGCAGCAGGTGAACAGTACTCTGCTTCCTAATGGTTTTCCCAAATTCAAGAATTACTCAACATTAATGGGTAAATTTTCTACAGCGTCTAAAAGTGAAATGTGTGGATGTGGGTGGGTACGGTATAACTTACCGACAGTCGGTATTTCCATGGTCGTTTCCCTGACATCTGAATCCTGACTGTCAGGAGCCCGACAGGGGGGCAAGTGCATTGAAGCCCCTTGTGTGCTCGCTGCTCTCACCATGCGGGGGCTTAGTGATGAGCTGCGCTCACCGGGCTCGCCACCTATTCTATTCTCCCTCTATGGTGGTCATGGACCCTCACGAGGGAAAAAAGCCCATGTAAGTCAGGATTCCGACTGTCAGGCTCCTGACAGTTGGAAAATCTGATATCGGAGAAATGACCGGCGGAATCCCGACTGTTGGTAAGTCATCCGGTGCTTCATGTGGCATTTAGCATCCATTCAGATTCTGTCTATCATTTTCTTAGACACATAGAGAAATGATAGAATCTGATTGGTTGCTATGGGCAACATCACTTTTTTCTCTTTTAAAAGCTTTAGTCAATTTACTCCTAAATTTCTAGAACCTCAATACACATATGTCTGGCACAACAGAACCTTCTGTTGGCACCCTGAGTAATGGATCACCAATGGGCATCTAAGTTTCTTCTTTGCATCATGATGCACTCAGTGTACAACATTGCATAATAATATGTTTATGTTTTGTAAATAAAAGGCAATAAAATAACAGTAAAGAAGAAATATAGAAATAAAAGCAAAGGGAAACACAAAATAGCTTTCATTAAAAAGTTATTAGGGATCGCCACCAAGAAGTAGCCAGCACAAGACCATTTGCTAAAAAAAGACAAGAAACAATTACCATTATAATAATGTAATAATATTTAAAACATTGATTTTTTTTTTTTTTACAGCTGAAGCATTTATGTAATCCGCATCTGTCTAAAGACTAAAGTAGATATTCTATATATGTATTAGATATTCTGTATATGTATTATCTGGGCGCCAGTTTTTTTCATCGGGTCGGGAAAATCGCGTCGATCGCATCGCATGCGACCAAATCGCACATGCGATGCGATCGACGCGATCAATGCGATTTTGCCATAGGAATCAATGTTAAATGGTTCCAAATGGTCCCTGACACCCGATTTCACATTAGGGGCAATGTTAAATGCCCCCCAGGTCCCCCCATTAGGTGTGTGCCCCCTCATTATTAATGCCACCCCACCATCAACGCCAACCCGAAGCGTGGCGAGCGCAGCGGTACGCGTCCTCCGAATTTTTTCATACCCCCACTATCCACGTCGGCGTGGAGTTGATTTTATATAGTGTGGCGAGCGCAGCGAGCCAACGAGCCCGAAGCGTAGCGAGAGCAGCGGATTACTTAACATGTATTTCGCGGCCGCTCGCCACGCTTTGGGCTCGTATTCCTTGTCCCCTCGCGGGGCACCCTGCGCTCGCCACGCTTCGGGCTTGGTGGCTCACTGTGCTCGTCACACTATATATATGGATAGTGGGGGTATGAAAAAATTCGGAGGACGCATACCGCCGCCCCTCGCGGGCTCGCTACGCTCGCCACGCTTCGGGTTGGCATTGATGGTGGTGTGGCGTTAACAATGTGGGGGCATTTGGGCTAATACACCTAATGGGGGGGGGGGCCTGGGGAGCATTTAACATAGCCCCTAATGTGAAATCGGGTGTCAGGGACCATTTGGAACCATTTAACATTGATTCCTATGGCAAAATCACGTTGATCGTGTCGATCGCATCGCATGTGCGATTTGGTCGCATGCGATGCGATCGACGCGATTTTACCGCAAAATTGCGTCGGTCGCATCGCATTGCATGCCTTAAGTTAAGGCATGCAATTTTCAACATCGGGCGCCCAGATAATACACAAGTACCCCAAAATCTTCTGTAAAATAATTTACATTATTGGTTTAAATTTGATAAACCACTGCTTGGTTGGTGCCAACTGTTAAATCACTAGTCTATATGTATATATAAAACCAAAAAAGGTGATAAAAGTGATAAAAGGATGACCTCGTTCCCTTATGTTAACCAATTTAATACTTCCTCTGACATCATAAATGCTGATATGAAAAAACTATGGGCAATCGTCCAAACTGATAAAGATCCTAAACTGACAGACAGGGCCGGTGTAAGGTTTCACAGCACCCTAGGCAAAACTTCATTATTGCACCCCCCCTCTCACCCATACTGCCACCAATACCCACTTTCCAACCCCTTAAGTCAGTGGTTCCCAAACTGTGTGCCTAGGCTCCCTGGGGTGCCTCAGGACACTTGCAGGGGTGCCTTGGGTTGGTGGACGAGGATCAATTCATATTATTAATGGTCAATGTAACAGGCAAAACTAGTGCTGGTGGCTGCCAATCATAATATATGTGGACAAACAGAAGCAAATCCTGTCCCTCACCACATAACTGTGACATATACACACAATGTACTTAATTTAATATTTTGTTTACTAAATTTCTCAATAAGAAGCATTTGGCCTAGGGGTGTCTTGAAAATATTTTGATGCTTTATGGTGCCGTGATTCAAAAAAGTTTGTGAACCACTGCCTTGTCATACTTGACAAACATTCTGGAAAGACGGGCAAGTTTCCTGCTTTCCCTGGAGGCCGCCCTTTGCCACCCACAACAGAGTAGAAAGGGGAGGGGGCAAAAAAGTAGGGAAGTATGCCTCAAGCGAAAGTATGGGTTTGAGGTCTTAGAAGTTTTGCAGCAACCACCTGCATTTAGGGCCTTATTCAGATCTGAGCTCAGTACAAATTTATTTGGAAAATGGGCAAAACTTGTGCATTGTAGGTGGGGCAGATTTAACATGTATAGATAGAGTTAAATTTGGGTGAGGTGTGCTGAAACTGAAATCTAAATAGCAGTGTAAAAATAATGCAGCCAGTATTTATCCTGCACAGAAACAGAAACAAAATAACTCACACAAACCTAACTCTCTCTGTACATATTACATCTGCCCCACCTGCAGTGCACATGCTTTTGCCCATTTTCCAAACAAATTTGTACTGAGCTCAGATTTGAATAAGGCCCTAAGTACAACAAGAATCCTCATAGACATCCTTAATTTTTGATAGGCAGACTTGGTGGTGCACCCCCAGAGCCTGGTGCCCTAGGCAGCTGCCTAAAGCTGCCTAATGGTAGAGCCGGCCCTGCTGACAGATAGTAACCTCATGCCATGCTATTCCAGAGCAAAGAATTTGCAAGATATACTCGTTAGAACCGATATCTCTGGATTGGGTGTTCCTTCTAATAAATTTTTTTTATAATCCAAGAAAAATGGTTGCTTTAAGTGTGGTTGCACAACATGTGATTACCTTATTCCTGTGGAAACCTTTATGCATCCGCATTTAGGTTTTAAATATAAAATCAGACACCATCTAACCTGTGAAAGTACTTACACTATCTATCAAATTGTATGCCCATGTGGTCTTAGGTATATCGGCAAAACCCAGAGAAAATGTAAAGAACGCATGGCTCATCCATATGAGCAGCATTAATTAGTGGTAAAAGTGACCAACCAGTAGCCCGGCATTTTGCCAAAGCTAAACATTCTATGGCTAACTTAAAGTATAGAATGATCTACCACATTCCACCACTAAGTCGTGGTGGTGATAGGGGTTTGCTGTTACTAAAACGTGAGGCTGAATGGATTTTTCGCTTACAAGTATTAGCACCGAAGGGATTAAATGAAACTTTATTTCTCTCAATGTTTTAATCCGCTTAACTGCTGCTTATGATGATGTTGAATAATACCATAATATTTGCCTACAATACTAAATAATAACTTTGTAGTTAAATTTCATTATTACTTATAGGCAATTAATCCAAAGGCAATTTAACCAATGAAATTAAATCAATTGAATTAATCAGAGTATAGTTCACTGCCGGGAGAAGAAAGGAAACAAAACTTGTCAGAAGCTGCTAGTACTCACTGTACACTCGGTATATGGGGCGCTACTGCAGGTCGCAGGGGGTGAGGTTGGCTCACGAAAACGCGTACGAAACGCATAGGGGCGTGGCCTAGTGTCGAGATCAATCCCACTACTGCTGTTCTTTGGAGGACGGAGAAGCGCGTGTAACCGGCTCCACCGTCAGGTGCATTGCACCGTCATTCATGCTGTTTGACTGCGGTGAATGAGAACCGCCAAAGTTGGTACGTTTATTCATACCTTTACTTGCCCATTTGTGTCAGAAATAAAAATCTGTTTTAAAACAATTCATGCATTATCAGCGCCCATTTCCATTCTTCTAGAAAATCCTTCGCCTGTTGGATACAGGTAAAAAAACTTTGGTTTTGGAAAACGGAGCCGCCGGGTCAAATTGCTTGATTGCTACATCGTCCTTCAAAGAATTGGACTTACTTTCAATTGTGAACTGATTAAACTCACAGGTTCTTTAGTTCAGCGCACCCTTTTATTCTCATATATATATATATATATATATATATATAACGCGATGGGGGGGGGTGGCGGCACTCAGCAAATGAATAAGACCAGGACTCTGGTATAAGTCACCAACGTTTCTGAGCCAGTGCGGCTCTTTTATCAAGGTGCAGAAGACAAAGAATTGTGATACATTCAAGGTTTAAATACCTTTCCAGCTCCCGCGCTGTCCACGCCGGCCGTCGGGTCTGCAGGCTCGATCAGATGACGTCACTGCTATCCAGACAGCCGGGTAGCAGCGGGGGAGGAGGGCGGGACATACACATGACTGAAAATGAATTTAAATATGCATGAGTAAAAGTACGTGAATAAAAAGAGATACATATCGTCTAAACAACATTACATAACATATAAAGATACTGTGTCACTATTAGCGCTGGTAGTGAATCAATAAGTGCATATGATTATGCAGATACAAAAGTGCAACATTAAAACCACTTCAAAAAACTTCTAAAACGACAAGTGCAGACAAGTGACATAGTGCAAAACATATATAAGGACAAGAATTCCGTGCACCCTGCATGCTGCCCATTGCTTGCTGCGTCAGGAATAGGTTAATAAATATTTTTACCAAATACTGTGGACGCAGTCCATTCTTGAATAAATGCTTTAATTAAAATTCAAAGCAATTGGCACAACCTAACACTATGGGCCTTATTCTGGTTGGTGCGGCCGGGCCGTACGCGTACGTTCCGGGGTTTTTTATGATCTGCGCATGCGTACATTCGCTAATGCGCAGGCGCGAACACTCCACAACGCTTACGGACGGGTCTCTACGTGCGAAAAAAACTGTACGCGAGTGTACGGGCGTTGGGGGCGGCATAGGGGCGTGATGAGGGGAGCGGCCGAAATAATGAGGGAAAATGGGCATAAATATGGGCGTACACGGGGGTGTGCACCAAAAATGAGCGGTGCTACTACCGCACGATCGCCTAAAGCACCGTTCATTTCGGACACAAAACAGGCGGCCGCCAACCGCCAGCTCAGACCACCCCTACAGATACCGCATGCCAGCGTGCGCCTGGGTTTGCTAATTAACGCTGATTACTACTCAAACACATACACCTGAATGTAATAAGCAATGCTGCAGTCTATTAAGTCCAAACCATGATTTCACTACCTGCAAGCCACACACAGCACTCAAACACATTGGAAGCTTATCTTTCTATACTTCTCTACATTTAAAGGTTTGTTTAATTTAAGGTAAGAATCTTTTTAAGACCTGCTTATATATGCTAAGGTAGGTATTTGCTAAACAGTTATACACATTCACTACGTGCTTTCATAGACTTTACACAGTAGCACACTCAATCTACACAAGTCGACATGTGTCAACGTGTTCACTCTAATACAAACATAGGTTTTGTATTTATGATACAATAACATAAACCACATCTAACACCTACAAAGGATGTTTCAGCAATGTTTTAAGCCCATGCCCACTATTTTGCACACAATCTTTGTATAGTACCCAAAATACAGAACTGTACCACTATCTGATCTGCTATGAATTGGATTTTACTACACTCTGGATGTAAGATGCCACCAATCACATTATTGCACTCACATCTCTCTAACAAAGGATTCCTACATCTGCTTATGACACTGTAAAATCATATATATTTAAAAAGTTATACATGTTTGTTCACAAGCAATTTTCTCATGTTTGGCCGATTCACACATCTTTTTTTAGGGAGGACACATATGCATTCCTACACAAATGTACCTCTTGACCCTTGTTTGTCTGCCTCACCCACTCCATGAGGAAAGCATTGTTCTGGACCTGCTTTTACCTACTACTGTAGGAGCTACCTCACCTGCACACAAACTGCTTTCTCACCTATTAAGTTGCTCTGCACATGTGCTGACACAAACTAATTAGCAGGGAAAAGTTGGATAGGAACATGGGAATGGCCATGGAGAGGGTTACACATGGGAAACTTCTACCACACTTCAACAAATGTTCAAAAATACCCTGGTCAGTAAGTACACATAAATGTAGTATTTGTTTCACACAAGAAATTACACATACAACAATTTTGTTTTAATTGGTAAAATAAATTTATTTGCTGTTCAGCATCACAGCTTATTTGACACTTTAATGTCATAAATCAAATAAACAAATAAAATAGACACAAAAATAAAAAAACAGCCAGAACAAGAGGTTGCATATCTCCAAACATGTGTTACCCTGCAAATGCAATGGTGAAAGAAATGGGGACACCAGAATACGTACTGCAACAACCAGGGTGAATACTAAGCAAGATACACACCACCAAAAATTTATCCTGCATTTTTAGAGGTCAAAATAAGAACTTTAATGCCCATGGCACGAAAATGGATCGATGGCCAACTCAGGAAGTGGATGTCCAGTGCAATTTAAACATTTGGGGTCCAACCACAGAGGAAGTGAACCAGGTCTCATTATTTGGGCCCTTTTTTCCCCCTTTTAGATGGGGCCTTGGGGACAGGGGCCTTTGGCTCAGATGGCTTGCGGCGTCTTCCCCTAGTGGACACAGGAGGGTCAGCAGAGGTGGAAGGTTGGGGAGCAGCTTGGGGTGGGCCAGCAGATGGGGGATTGTCCCTTAGGGACCTGGCGGTGGTCAGCAGCTCCGCAAGAAGTTCATTCTGGCGGCTGAGGTGTTGGCCAATGCTTTGCATGCCAGCCGCCAGAGTGTCATTCATGCGGTTCAAGGCCTCACACTGCTGCCTGTTTGTGGCCTTCCACTCCGCCAGAAATTCCCCAACCTGCTGCTGACGGATCGCAGCATCCACCCCTTGCTGCTCGATCCTCTCCAGCATCACCATCACGCTCTCATCCCATGTCTCCTGTGGCTGGGGCTGGGGGTGTCGTCTTGGTGGAGGCTGGACCACTTGCTCCACCTGTGGCTCTGCAGAGGAAGATGCTGCCGGTTCATCCTGGGTTTCTGCTTCTGCTAGGATAATAATTGAAAACAATGTCACCATCACATACGCACTAAAAAATATCTTTCAAAATACAATGCATTACTGTGACTTACCATCAAAAGCAGCAGCAAAGACCTCCGCCGGGAGCTCACTGTCCATATTGGAGATCCCCCTGACCTCGGCCACATCAATGACGTCCAAGGTGTCCTGCTCCAGGGGGGTATACTCCAAATTATCGGGCATAGGACCTCTCCCGGTGGACATGCTGTGGTTGTACCGGTCAGTCATCTTCCTCTTCAGTGTCGTTTTGAAGTCTGTCCACCTACAAGTTTAAAAATACAAATATCACCATGAGATATGTGCACCACTGTGCTAGTGAACATCATGACTACGTTACATTTCCTAGTGTGGGTGATCTTATGTTTTTTAGCCATATGTGTCCCACACACACATTAATGTCTCCATTAGGAGGCATTTCAGTGTCTCATCTCATTCATTAGGCCACTAAATGCACATACATAGATCACTATGCAGAAATGACATCATCCATGGCCAAATTATGCACCTCCACCTGTTGTGAAACTACACATTCCACCATAGCTTGACAGTGTTGTTATTATGGAGTCATTTAACTATGGGATGGCATACTGGGATGTGTAGTTTCTCACCAGCTACATGTGCACAGTTTGGTCATTCTTGTTTCAGTTGCATCATATGGAACATGTTACAACAACTCTTTCCAAAACACACTTTCTCTTGTCCCATCACATACTTCACATACTTCACATGAGCAGAACTGTGCCCATAACCTCACATCACACCAATGGTGCATGTTTCATATATCAATGTGGGTTATTAGACATGGTTGTGTTCACATGTGACATTGAAGTGTAGCACTATCTACAAACACACCTTTCTATTATTCTCAAAACATACATGTAACATATGTACACACATATGACATTATCAGGGGGACAAACACACTTGCCTTTTCTTCACCGCTAGCCAATCTCTGACCACTGGTGACACCTGGTTCACTTCCTCTGTGATCTTGTCCCAAAGGTTTCTCCTTGCACTGGCACCCGGCTTCCTGGTTGGCAATTCGATCCATTCGCGTGCTCTGGGCACTAAAATTCTTAATTCTGCCTCTACAAATGCAGGGTTTCTCTTTTTGGTGGTGGTATCCTGCTCAGTCCTCACCCTAGATGTTGCAGCTCGTTTTCTGGTGGCCCCAGTTCTCTCACCATGCACCTGCTGGGTCACACCTGTTTGGAGAGATGCAACCTCTTGTTCTGGCTGGTTGCTTGGCCCTTGTGGAGCTGGTGGAGGTTGAACAGGGCCTGTTAGTGAGGGGCCCGCTTGGTCTTGCAGGCTACTTCTCTCTTGAGCCCTCCTTCTCCGCTCCTGTTCCCTCTGCTGTAAAGCTTGAAGCAGGGATTCTGCTGTAGCTCTCTGTAGAGCGTCCTCAGCTGCGGAATCGTCTGAGCTAGACATGTTTGCAGCAATTCTGGCCTGCATCTTACTGAATATTTATATGTTAATCTCCCGCCATGAACAAGGGGGCGTATATTTTTCCCCGCAATGTAGTTGCTAATTTACGCCGATATTTCCCGCCGATAATTGCCGCTTAAATTACGCAGGTCTCAACGCACCTGATCAATCACCTGTATATGCACATACACAGGTTGTGGAGCATTGTGTGCTACATCGTGAAATGTGTGCACCTGTCATTCCAATGATGAGTGTTGTCAGCTGGTATCTGTTGGAGTTCGTGTATGCTTTGTGAGTCACATTTCCAAACATCACGTTATAATGCTTTCCTTACATATGTAATGAGTATGAAATTGTCATACACCAACATGTTGCATTGTGCCCCTTTTAGCAGCGTATTTATTAGTAGACGGTTGCGTGTATTATTTTCCGCACACTGTATATACAGTACGTCTCTCCATGGAAATCGGTGTATTGTGCCCCTTTAAGCAGCGTATTTATTAGTAGACGGTTGCGTGTATTCTTTTACGCACACTGTATATACAGTACGTCTCTCCATGGAAATCGGTGTATTGTGCCCCTTTAAGCAGCGTATTTATTAGTAGACGGTTGCGTGTATTCTTTTACGCACACTGTATATACAGTACGTCTCTCCATGGAAATCGGTGTATTGTGCCCCTTTAAGCAGCGTATTTATTAGTAGACGGTTGCGTGTATTCTTTTACGCACACTGTATATACAGTACGTCTCTCCATGGAAATCGGTGTATTGTGCCCCTTCAAGCAGCGTATTTATTAGTAGACGGTTGCGTGTATTCTTTTACGCACACTGTATATACAGTTCCTCTCTATACATTGAATGCATGCTGTTGGTTATGGTGTGTGTATATCGGAACGGTCCGCGTAAGTTTCTATTCGCATCCAGTTTGTTAATGTAAGAAGGATTAATAAAGTTAATACCAAACAAACAATTTTTTACACCAATCAGCAAGCACCAAAAGTAATATATGTACCTGCAATTATTAACTGCGCCATTGCCACTATGACTTCAACCAGGGCTAGGGCGTTTTCGACACAGGAGCTGTTGGCCTTGGTTGAGGTCATGGACCGTCACCTGGGGCCCAGGGGCCCATATGTGTCCAACATGGACAAGCGGCGGGCGTATACTGCTGCCCGCCGCCTAATCTACACCCGGACCGGCGTCCGCAGAAGCCTGGGCCAAGTGGAGCGGCGCTGGTCTGACCTGCGCCGGCGGCAGCCAGTGTTACTATCTATCGCCGCCATATTGCCCGATGTAAGTTTTTATTACTAGTATGTCTGCGTTTTTTTGCAAATGATTTCTGTACTTTTTATAAATATGTTCCTGAGTATGTGGGTGTATATGGGGTGTATATGGGTGTATATGGGGTGTATATGGGGTGTATAGGGGGTGTATAGGGGGTGTATATGGGTGTATATGGGGTGTATAGGGGGTGTATAGGGGGTGTATAGGGGGTGTATAGGGGGTGTATATGGGTGTATATGGGGTGTATAGGGGGTGTATAGGGGGTGTATAGGGGGTGTATATGGGGTGTATATGGGTGTATAGGGGGTGTATAGGGGGTGTATATGGGTGTATATGGGGTGTATATGGGGTGTATATGGGTGTATATGGGGTGTATATGGGTGTATATGGGGTGTATAGGGGTGTATAGGGGGTGTATAGGGGGGGGTTTAAGTAGTTGCTCAGTTTTTGGGTGTAGCATATCAATTAGTTTGCATGATAAATGTCTGAAATATAACAGCAATGATAATTTGGAAGGTTATGAGCATGACTAATGTGAATTTTTCTTTCACACTTTTTTATGAAACCCAATCTTCGATTTCTATGCCATCAACATGAACATTTCAGCACGGGCAAGAGCCCGCATAGAAGCCCGGGAGCAGGCAGCCCAGGAGCAGGCAGCCCAGGAGCAGCCGGAAGAGGAGGAGGAAGAGGAGGAGGAAGAGGAGGAGACAATGGGTCAAGCTGGGGCCCACCAAATTTCGCCATCCCCTTCCCCCACCCCCTCCCCAACCCCCACCCACACCCCTACCCCCACCCACACCCCTACCCCCTCCCCAACCCCCACCCCCTCCCCAACCCCCACCCCAACCCCCTCCCCAACCCCCACCCACACCCCTACCCCCACCCACACCCCTACCCCCACCCCCTCCCCAACCCCCACCCCCTCCCCAACCCCCACCCACACCCCTACCCCCACCCACACCCCCACCCACACCCCTACCCCCACCCCCTCCCCAACCCCCACCCCAACCCCCTCCCCAACCCCCACCCACACCCCTACCCCCACCCACACCCCTACCCCCACCCTCACCCCTACCCCCACCCCCTCCCCAACCCCCACCCCCTCCCCAACCCCCACCCCAACCCCCTCCCCAACCCCCACCCCAACCCCCACCCCCTCCCCAACTCCCACCCACACCCCTACCCCCACCCCCTCCCCACCCCATTTCCAACCCCCCTACACCTCTCCACCACCCACCCCAAACCTCTCCAATCCCCACTCCAACCCACTACCAGTATCCAAAGTCCTATCCCATCCCCCTTGCTCCTGACCCCCCAACCACCGCACACCCAACCAGCGGCAAGCAGGATGGCTCAACTAGCCGTAAGTAAATAATGTGTCTAATGTTTACCTACACATTTCTACACATAAACCATCACAACAACCACATATGTGTATCCAACATCAACATTAGTTGCAACATATCACTGCAGGGCGACCATGAGGTGTGGCCTGTCCTTCTCCAGGAACAAGGGTCCCCTTGGTGGTTTTTTGGAGTGTGGCATGCCTCACCCCTTGAATAATTGACATAACAGTACATCCAATGAGATATCCGACATTAGTGGTGTTGTAGTTATGTGGCTCCAGGTGTTGGGTAACTCCACTTCCCAGCATGATATGCAACATAAATTTATAGATTGTTTTGTTAATAGTGTGTGAGGCCATGCGGATGCATGCTTTACAAACATAGCTTTAGGCCTATAATTTGTACAGCAATGTCCTAAATTTAAAATAGTAAGGAGTGCTTAAGCCGCAACAATGTCATAACCCTTAAATAGCACAGCCTAATTGTGAGGTTAGAGGAGAGTCCCCCAAAACCAAACTACCAATTGGGATACAGCATACATTCATCCAAGAAGGAGTAATTTAATTAATGTTATTTACTATGTACAGTATGTGTGTGTTAACATATTATTTTTTAGTACTGTGTTTACAGCAGACCCATCTTCAATGTAGTTTAAAAATGTATGTGTCCTTCACACATAACTCACAACTTTTTATTATGTACAAATACAACAAACATTTGTGTATGTTATATATTAATTTTTTTTTTTTAACCCTTCACTACAGACACTGAACAGCACCAGGAGGAGGTGGCACGGATCATGAGGGAAATATTCCTGACCCTCCTATATTTATATATTCTTTTTGGCCAACTGGAGGCCCTCATTTAATTTATTTTTATCCCCCCCCCCTTATTATGTTTGTTCAAAATAAAAGTTTATATTCTGTTAGAAATTGCCTGTGTTTTTAATAATAAATATGTTAGAGGGCTTGTAAGGGTAGGTACATACAGATGTGTAATGTAAGTTATATTTGTAATTTGAGGTGAGGGGTAATGATTGATGTGTGAATGTGTGTGTTTTTGAGTAAAATAACACATAGTGAAAATGCATGAATGTTTAATGTTGTTAGATTAAAACATCACACATAACATCAGGGTAGGTATACATGTTACACATTTTGGACAAACTAATTATGGACATAATTTAGTACATATACAGAAACACCAACATAACTTGATTTAAAAGTAACAGCAATATGGGGACACATAGATAGTGATTAAAATGCCACATTAGAACATAACAAATATACATGTAATGAGGGTTAAAATTTTGTTTTATTAGGGTCTTTATTAAGGTAGACAATTGAGTTAATAGAAAACAATAATTGAATAACAATTAGAATAATTAATTAATTGTCTGATTTGTAGTTGAAAGGCAAGATTTGCAGGTCCATATATGTGAAGGGTATGCCAGCGTGCACGGACGTACGCTCACTCTCACGAGCGGTGACATAAGCTGAGTTTTCTATTGAAAACAATAGGGACCCGTCCGTGCAAGCTGGCGTACGCTCAGATAGCCGCAAGAAGTCGGTGGGAAGACGGACGAGAGACGTCCGTAAACGGTGGCGTACGCTCTGTTGTACGCCAGTTGTCGGAGTGTAAGGGCTGGGCCGTCCGTGTACGTTGGCGTACGCTCAATTGTACGCCACTCCCCTTTGACGTTGTTCCTGGCCGTACGTATGCGGCTGAGTTGTGGGTGGACTTAACCCCAACGGCCGCGTACGGAGAGCGTACGTTATTTTGGAACGTACGCACGTTTGGCCGCTACGATCAGAATAACCTCCCATGTATCACTCGAGGGACCTCATAGGGTTAACTCGCATAATTTTTTGATACATGTATCATGCAGTATGTTCTTAACGTTGCAGGTGCTAACTCTGCGTGTGTTGACACAAGAACAGATGGACTTTAGACCTACTACTAGGAGGCCATGTTAAAGTAAAGCTTAATTCATAGAAAGTAGGAATAACCCGCGTGCTCATTAAGCCCTTTAGGGGCCAATGTTTCTAGGCGGTAAATCCACCTGCTCTCAGCTTGGCACAATGCCAAACCCCGGTCTCCCCCACGTTTTGGTATGGGAATTTGTTCAATGATCCGATGTCGTAGAGACGATAGCGGATGTCTAGCTGTGGCAAAGTGGCGAGCCACAGGTTGCTCGCTAGTCCCTGTTTGGATGGCGCTTTTAATCGCAGACCTGTGTGCTGCTGCTCTTTCTTTGAATGCCCGTGTGGTTTTGCCGACATAATGTCGACCACACGGGCAACTGATGAGGTATACAACGTGGGTTGATGAACAGGTCACTCTCTGTCTAATCTTGATGGGTTTTCCCGAGAATGGGTGATGGAATGTGTCTCCTGCAGTCATAAAGCTGCACGTTGTGCAACCGCTGCATTTGAAACAACCCACCCTCGTGACTCCCAAAAAGGTTGACATGGTTTGTGTTGATGAGACTACATCATTCTTCACCAAGTAGTTCTTTAAATTTTTACCTCTAGTGTAGGCGCACATCAATTTTTTGTTGTGTAATGATGGTAACAGGGGGTCTGTATTAACAATAGGCCACTGGGCTTTGGCTACGCTATTGATAGCGGGGCTGTAAGCATGAAATGAATTTACCCAGATGAATTTATCATCGGTTGTTTGGGCACGGGTTTGTTTAATCACATCCTCTCTAGGTAATCGGCTGACCGCTTGTTTAGATTTTTCTAAAGCATCCCTATCATATCCCCTGGCCGCAAATTTGTCCACCATGGTAGCGCCGATGACAGAGCTGGTGGAGGCTCAGCTTTTGGCTGTCTACAGCGATTGGAACTCTCAGCTCCTATTGGTTAGCTCAGCCGGGACCCTGCAGCATCAAGAGCTGCGCGAGTAGCATACGCGAGGGCAGCGGGGACATTTAAAGATGCCGCTGGAGCTGGGCTGCTTCTTCTATGCGTCCAGTAGCTGCCTGGCAGCTGGGGGGTCCTGATTTCTCCTGCGATTCACAGCAATGCTGCGGGGGAGAGGGGAGAACAGAGGTCCCAGCTGGAGCTCTCCTCCTTGGCTCACAGACTGCCCTTTGTTCCTGACTCGTCAATCCCGCACGTGAAACAACTGGTAAGACCCCCGCACACTGCATTGTAACAGTGCACCTACTCACTAAATCATCTATCCACACTTTCTCACACATCCTGTGGCTGAAACCCCTCCTCATGGCCCCTGTCCTTTGAATCTCTGTCCCCCTAATGTGTCACCCTGTTGTTTGTGTTTTTCTGTGACTCTCACCCCCATGTGTCTCCCTGCGCTCAACTGTAGCTGCCACCCCTTCCCATAGTCCCTGTTTTTCTGGGACTCTCACCCCCATGTGTCTCCCTGTGCTCACCTGTAGCTGCCACCCCTCCCCATAGTCCCTGTTTTTCTGGGACTTTCACCCCCCATGTGTCTCCCTGCGCTCCCCTGTAGCTGCCACCCCTCCTCATAGTCCCTGTTTTTCTGGGACTCTCACCCACATGTGTCTCCCTGAGCTCCCCTGTAGCTGCCACCCCTCCTCATAGTCCCTGTTTTTCTGGGACTCTCACCCACATGTGTCTCCCTGCGCTCACCTGTAGCTGCCACCCCTCCTCATAGCCCCTGTGTTTCTGGGACTCTCACCACCCCCATGTGTCTCCCTGCGCTCCCCTGTAGCTGCCACAGGGAGGGGGGGGGGGCGCCAGAAACTTCTTTGCAGGGGGAGCTAAATTTCTAGTTACGCCACTGGTCTACTGGCTCATTTGAAGGTAAGGCAGCATCTTATAGGGTGAGTTCCAGAGGAGGAGGAGACCAGAGAGAATGGGAGGTAGTCAGTGGAGGACGGAGAGGTACTGTAGGAGTGGCCATCAACTATGAATGTTTGTACAATGAATGATGGCAAGTGTTTTGCCCTCAATGGTGGGCCAACAATGCCATACCATTGTCTGCAGTAGCCCAATGTTGTGGAATATCAGCAGTACTCGCCCAGTGGTGTGGGTCTATGCAGGCACAGTACACAGCTATTAATTGTTTTCTATTGATGGTTTAAAACCATTGACTAACGGGGAAGCCTTTTCAGGCATGTCCAACGTTGGCCCTCCAGATGTTGTGAAACTACACATCCCAGCATGCTTTGCCACAGTTTTGCTATTTGAGAATGCTAAAACTATTGCAAAGCATGCTGGGATGTGTAGTTTCAAAACATCTGGAGGGCCAACGTTGGACATGCCTGCTTTAGATAATACACATAACCTAAATTGGTGCCTTGAAGGTGGTATCACTTAGCCTTCCCAAGTATTTAATTTAATCAGGCACTTGCTGCTGTAAAGCTCAAGGTAGTAAAGTTGGAAATTAAGTTGAATGATGGACACCCACTTAAACAAAGCATAATCACATAAAACCCATGATATTTTGACCTCTAACCTCAATTAACCTCATACAGACTTTTGATGTGATTTTGTATTCTGGATAAACTAGCACTTCCTTTAAATATTTCCTTTAGGGGATATTCCCAGGAATCTAGTAGCACTTGAACCCAATCTGGCTTCACCTTTACTTTACAACATGCCAGGTGCCTCTTGCGAAATCTACTATTACCCTCTCACTACATAAAACTGGTCACCAGTGGGGAGCTGGAGGGAGGTTACTGAGTAGTGTGCAATAACGGCCATAATCCCACTGCTCATGTTTGGATTAAACCCTGTGTTGGCCTTCAGGAAATCAAAATCTCAGGCCTCCTTGCAAATTATCTCCTAATTTTTCTTTTTACCAATCAGCAGTCTGCTAACCTGAAATAAGTGTGAATCTGATGTCTATCATTTATGTACTTTTAAATTGTTAATGGGTACTTTGAATTAATAAAGTTTTTAATGTCAAATTTCTTTAAATTGATTATTTTTTTTAATCTCTTGGAAGCAGGTTTAGAAAGCTTGTTTGTAGTTTTCTTTCAATATGAAATCAATAGGCACAGGTTCCATAGGCTGGTAATCTGCCACTGCAGTACAAAAAAAATCTTTACGCGGAGAAGAAAGGGCTATAAATCTCACAACTCACCCATTCTGGCACTCTCATTTGAAAGATTTCCCTTAAAGTACTCTGCTTTTGTTTCATTATCCAAAGACAAACTAGTAGCTTATTATTATTATTATTATTAATAATAATAATAATAATTATTATTATTATTCGCAAGCCTTGCACATCGATTTGCAGGCTTGCACCAGGTGGGATTTCACAATGGCTGGGCGGTGATTACATGATTGCAGGGCTCTACAAATTAGCAGCCCAGAGATTAGGTCTAAATAACCCCCATAGGGCGGTATTCAATGAGGCTGATTTTACAGGTTTTTATGGCGATTTTGTGCTGTAAGGCGAATTTCTGACTAAAACGGTGAATCACCCTATTCAATGACCAGATGGCGAATACATTTCAAGGTTTTTTTCGCCATGATTCACCGAGTAGCAATCGTTATCTTTTTATGGTGAAGTGGAATGTGAACTTTTAAAATAAAGTGTTTTGGTTTTTACAATTGGTGTCAAAAAATCAGGAATTTTATTCTGAGGAGGGGCATGCTATTTTTATTCATGTGCTGTAATTTTGTTTTACACAGACCAGCCAGCAGGGGGCCGGAGCCGAGCAGCTCATTAGATATTCATATATTCACTTCACCCGATCATTACATATGTATGATCGGGTGTAGTGAATATACCCGGTCCACTGCTGGCACTCCCGGGGGGCAGCCTGTGCTGCCTGGCACCTTGGGAGGCCACCTCCCCCCCACAAACATTCTGGGGCAGGCAGGGAGACTTCCATCTCCCTGCCTGCCACCGTCCTCAGGCTCCCTGCGGCGTCTGCCGCAGGAGCTCAAATTCGCCGGTCAGGGGCAGCGAGCCCCTGACTCGTTGAATACCGGAGCCGGCGAGGCTCCGGAACACAGCGAGCAGTGGCGAATGTGCAGCGAATCCTAAACAGGATTCGCTGCACGTCGCCAGTATTCACATTGAATACTGCCCAAATGTCTGCAAAACTGCTCTGTCAGCCCCTCCATTGGTTTCCTTTATTCTACAGTATTCAATATAAAATATGGTGGGAGGGAGAACACTAACATGTGGAAAGGGGCACTGAGCTGAATAAAGGGTCCCTTGTAAATGACTTTCAGGGAGGTAGGGGGTGTTTTATACGCAGAGGAGGGTTGGATAATGGAGTGGGCTTAATATTCGTCATTTTCCGGTGGAAGGGCAGCTTGTTTGACTGCAGATATTGCCATTATCTGGAAATAGATTTCTTAGCCTTCAATAGTATAAAAACCTAGAGTCCCAACTTTCAGGAAGTGCTGGGGACGTGGGGATCAGAGATCAAGAGCCAGAGCAATCCATTGACAAAAATATAAAACTGTACATCAGACGTTTAGAGCTGGAGCAGGGACCGGCTGCTGGAAGGCTGATATCTCTGGTTCTGGGCATGATAGAGATAAGCAGCTAGTGTCGACAGAAAGGGGAGCTTTTGGAATATACTCTCAGAAAAACTCTAAGTCAGAGAGAAAATGAGAAATATGACTGGGAAGTGCAATTAAGATGTGGACTGCTGATTTGAAGTTGGATATCTCTAGTTCCCCAGGGTTGATTTTGAAAATTCTGGTATCCCTGGAAAAAGGGGACCCTCAGCTATCAGCATAGAGCCCTTATACACCTGGGCCCCTAGGCAAGTGCCCATTAAGCCCATACGAAAAGATGGCCCTGGTGCTACAGCATAATGGTGGGCAGTGGGGCAGTATAATGGTGGCAAGTGGGGCAGTATAATGGTGTGCACATGGGCCTGCGTGGCCAGCAACTTGCAGTGGTGCAGCATTTTGTGCAATGGGCCACAGTATAAATGGTGTGCAGTGGTGTTGTTTACAAAGCATTAAAAACATTGGTGGTCAGTGGTGTAGCCTGGCTACCTTTTCCCCTGCAGCCTGGGAGCCCAGCAGCGTGCATTCAGTCTCCACTCCAGTCATGTGCACAGGGTGGGTGGAAGAGGAGTGGCCAGGAAGTGACCAGAACTCTTCAAGAATCGCACGTCGCAGTTTAGAAAAATCATATGCATACAAAACAGCATTCAACCACACGTACAATTCAAGAAATATTGGGGGAAATTTACTAAAGGAAATTTGTAAAAAAATAGGTGTATTTGTATCCAGAAATACACTCATTTTTGACATTTACTATCCCGAAAATACAGCAATTCGTATTCGTATTGATAGCACATCAATACGAATACGAATTGCCGTATTTTCGGGATAGTAAATGTCAAAAATAAGTGTTTTTCGGGATACAAATACACCTATTTTTTTAACAAATTTCCTTTAGTAAATTTCCCCCATTATGTGCAGCACATAAGACCATGAGACGCGACATTCGAGCGGCGTGCCCACACATCCCGTCGAATGGTACACATTTTGTGCATACAATCATTCAATTTGTCGTCGCAACTCGCACAATGCGGCTGCACATGCGCATAAATGTTTATCAGTCGCAAAACATCTTTCCCCTGTGCGAACGTGCAGGGGAGCAATGCAATCAGAATTAGCTCCCTACTAATTCTGATTGGATTGCACAAATTTAAATGGCTGACCAGTTGGGGACCCTGACTGACATGTTAAGTATCTGATCGTCATGACGGTGGCTCATCCAAAATGACTGTCAAGTATGTTCCCGGTTAAGAAATCAATTGAGAATCTACATCTAACATTCCAATAGAGACATTTTATTATATATTTTTCCATATAGAATATGATTTCAGGGAAAATCTATGAAACCTGGGACAGACTGAATTTTCCCACCACAGCATTACCATTGCTGATAAGTATAAGGACAATCTTGGGAGAAGCTACACGGTCAGATCTTCACTAGCAGAAAGTGAAAAAGACTAGCTCCCCTGATGAATCCGGCCCCTAACTACTGCAGCAGCCACCACCAACACGACTATTGTGGTGATCACTATGACCAGCGCCAGGACTGTGAGTGTGACTGTCACTCTGACTCAATCCTGCCGCCAGCAGCAGCCAGGCCAGCAGCAAGCACCACGGCACAGTCATGATCATCACTACGCATGCGCGCTCGGGGCCTCCTCGGGCAGGAGTGCCTCTTCCGGTGTAGCCCCTTCCCCCGTCTGTGCTGCCGCTGCTGTACTGTGTTCTCTTCCGGTGCTGGAAGGAAGAGGCTGTTGAGGGCCCGGGGTCCGCACTTAGCTGTGTAATTCTGTGACACTGGCTGCCCGGTGTGCCAGGAGTCGCCTTCCCGTATAGCACATGCCTGTTTCTCAGCACCCGGGGTTTGTATGAAAGCTGGAGCCTGAACCCCGGGCACAATGCCTCCTGTGCAGCTGGAGAGCAGTCAGCTGGTGGTGACTGGGGGACCCACGACTGCCCCTCAGCCCCCTCCCCCGGGGGCTGTAGTACCTGCAACCGCTGCCAGCCATGGCTACCGCCTCAGCACTCTCATTGACTTCTTGCTGCAGAGAACTTACCAGGAGATCAACGTGCTGGCCGATCTGTAAGTGACTTGTGGTGCTTGGCAAGAATGTAGGCATCTCCTGGAGCTGCTGCTAGTGCAGTCTGTACGGCTGGTTATAGATGACTCTAGACAGCTGAGCCCAGTGCTCTTCATATGTTGTGGTACTACAGGTCTCAGCATGCCTTGCTATGGGTGCATAACAGCTGCAGGTCGCTAACCTCCAGCATTGGACAATTTTCACTTTTAGTTTAGCTAAAGCACAGACAAATGTAGATTTTGTTTTGCATTGGGCAGAGGGATACATGCAGATGCTGTTGCTTAAAATAGGTGATTATTTCTTGGTGGCAGCCAGCTGATCAGTGTGGATGTTATTGCTTACAGAGGTGCTTTTTTAATGGATGTAGTTATTTCGTTTTCTGCATTGATTCAGACATGGACAGCTTGGAGTAGAGACGCTTGTATCTGTCATTTTGTTTGTTTTTACTATTTGTTTTCAATCAAGTCTATGCAAATGATTTCTTCATGGTACATTCAATACTGATTATTTATGTACAGTTCATATTGCTGCTTAAAAGTGTTCTCCTTTTGTGAATTACATACTTTAACCAAAATATTTGTAATACTTGAGACAATGGCTATATCTGTACCATGTAGAGCCTTTCATTTTTGAGGTTAGTTTGACTATGGCTTGATCACCTAATTATCTTTATTCTTCTGCTTGTTTTGTGTAACATGTTTACCATTTGAATACTAAATAATCAGGAGGTGTGGGCTGATATTCTGAAGTGCTTGCCCTGTTCATTTGTGTGATTGTTAATTCAGACAGGTGAATGTGTATTGTCATGATATGTGACGGTAACTAAGCAGTAATGCAAAGTTGGCTAGTTGGTGTAGCAGAATCCTCAATGGCACATATAACATGGGCGAGACGCACCTGTCACAATAATGGAAGAAGATTGTGGTGTCAATTTTTTTTGTTTTTGTTTACAGGTGGCGCATGAATACAAGTTTAAAGGGAGCGCTGTGTATAATATATGCTAGGCAGCGGCACACATACAAGTTATAGTTTTTATTCACCTATTGCTCTAATGTTTAGAACCATGTTGACATAGTAAATGACAAAATACAGTAAGCTTGAATATAACCACCAATTACCTTTGTATCTCATAGGCTTCCCAGGAAGACAGACATGGAAAGGTGAGTGCTCTTACAGTCAGTGGTCATCACCTTTAGTCCTATTGGAGAGAAATCACTATATGAATAACATGTATTATTATTGGTGGATAAAGTGTTTTTAGTTAATTTTGCACCTGCTCGAATTGATAGTAGTTGGATTAAGATAGCCGTATATCAAAGTATTACATTGCTTTATCGATCAGATTGTTTTCATTACATCAGCTGCAAAGTTGGACACATGTAGACCTTTTCAGCTATTTACATTGGTGCATTCCGCTGATGATTTAAAATGTCAACTATTATTTTATGGGTTTAGGTTTAAATAAAATATTTTTTCACGTGTAAGCTTGTGAGCAGGGCCCTCCTACCTCTGTCTTTGTTTCTACCCAGTTTGTTTAATCACTGTTGTTTCCAATTTTAAAGCGCAACAGAATATGCTGCGCTATATAAGAAACTGTAAAATAATAATGTGTTTAAAAGGTTCTCAAGCTGAACGAAATTGTTTTATTTTTCCTGCTCTAAAAATAGGAAAATTGAAATTGTGCAGTTTGCCAGTCGAACACGTCAGCTCTTTGTGAGGCTACTAGCACTAGTGAAATGGGCAAATAACGCTGGCAAAGTGGAAAAGTGTGCGGTGAGTATTGGCAATGGCAGATAACTAATCTGTATCCTTGAGTTGGTTTTCTTGAGCTAGGCCTGCATTTTGGAGCGTTAAGGGGTGTAGTACACATGGGGCGATTTAATCTAAGCGATTATGACTACGTTGTTAAAATCTCTTAGATCAGTACTGCAGGCAAGAATAATAGATGCTGCAGTGACTTTGAATGTACATGTGGGCTGTTGCTGGGGATGGCAGCTGTCATATCTCCTGGCAGCGACATCACGATTTTGACTAAGCAAAATCGCTTAGTCAAAATCTCCCAGCTAGTGCCCTGTGTGTGTACACTTTTCATGTCAGCCCAGCTTCTACCTTTAAACCCACCAACCGCCCCACCTCCCCAATTAAATAAATAAATGTTTGTGCACTTCAGTCAAATATCCTAGCAACTGTAAGTAAACCTTTTTATGATTCTAAAATGGCACCGTAAAATGGATTTTACAGTGGTTTGTTTTCTCATCCTTTTACCTTTTCTTTCTATCTACAGCTAATATCAAGCTTTCTGGATCAGCAAACAATTTTGTTTGTAGACACCGCTGACAGATTGGCATCTTTAGCCAGGGATGCTCTGGTGCATGCTCGTCTACCTAGTTTTGCAATTCCTTATGCCATTGATGTGCTAACAACAGGGTCCTATCCGCGGTTGCCAACATGTATAAGGGTATGTTTATGTATCAGGCTATTGCTGATTATTCTGGTGCATATTACTGGTACTTGAAGTATTTGGTTTCTAACTAAATGTGTGTTACTTTCTGGTCTTTACACATATTACACAATATTTGCTATTATCGCCAGCATCGTTCACACTTGTTACATAAATTTGAATAAAAATTTGATTTGTGTATTTAAGCTAAACATTTGCAGGTCATTATGATAAGTAAAAATGTTTGGCAATTTTTACACCAATTTCGATAAATTCACTCAAAGGGTTAATCATTACACGCACTACAGTAACAAAGTACAGAGCACACATTCACTTTTCAATGTGTGTCCCCCATTTTTATAGTTTTGGTTCAATTCCTACTTTTCTCCTTGCATCTCCTCTTCTACTGATTTTAACCAAATGCTTGTAAATGCTTTAAATGAATTCCTCACATATACTTCTGTCTTCCACTCAAAATCAAAATACTGTAGACACTGAAAAACACTCATCCAGTTTCATCTTTGCTCAGGATTCTAACGGCAAGTGCCTTTTTAATAAACTTAGATTTCATAACTAGGTACCCATCACCTTCCTGTCATCTGCGATGTTGTTCTGGATCAACTAATGTGTACCCAGCTTATATCATCATTTGAAATAATTACTCTTCTCTTCATACTGTACCTAACTTGCTACTCTACTTGCTACTCTGCTACCTTTTACACCTCCACATTTTATCCTACAGTATATACCTAATTTAAGTAAAATCTGTAAATCTCTCTAGATGGTGTCTCTACATCACTATTCAAACACACAGCAATTAATCCCATTCTGGATAAAACACCAAAATTGTGACCCAAACCATTATGGCATGCCTATACTCCTATTGCATGCTTTCTTTCTTTATACTTCCAAGTGACTTCACTGACTAAGGTACTCAGGGGCAGATGTATTATAGCACTTATCATACCGATATAGCATTTCCTAATTCGCCTCATTACCGAGGCGGAGCAGGAAGGAACATCGATAAGATTTATGAACATCTTGTCTGGGGGACCGAAAACTCACGCCACTTCCTTTAAACATCTGCGCAGTCCTGGAGTTTGTACCTGCCAGAGACATGGGCAGTGTTGTTCTTGCTGTGGAGATAGGGCAACACCACCTGCAGCTGTCAAAATCTTTAGCTGCAGGTTTCAAAACGGTCAGTGCTGCTGACCATTCATACATTACCCTGCCTTAATGACAGGCTATCTTAAACTGCAAACCAGCTTAATAGTACATGGGCGAAAAGCAGTATCAGTGCACATAACGTACACTGATACCACTTTTCTCCATAATTTAGCTTAATACATCTACCCCACAATTGTCTGGTCAACTTCTAAACAAAAAGGAACACCTAATTCTTCTGCATCTTTAGAATGGACACAAGGCCAGGGGCTGGTTGCCACCTTTCATCATGGCAGCTAGCCCTGCCTTCCTACTTACGGTGCGTAGATATTAGGCAATAAAAGAAACAATCTGATTGATAATGGCAATTATCAAAAAATGTGTGCATATTGTCCAGTATGTACACACTATATTGTTAATTTTAACCATCATGTGTAGCCAGCATTATATGGTTTTATAAATAAAACATTTTTTTAATAATTGCTTTCAAAGCACAACTTGTACAAAAGTAATATCGGATACATTAGGAATTTTATTTTCATCCATCACTCCCCTCACTAGAACTTGCCATACCCTGCAGTCACTCTACACAGTTTTACAGCACACATGCAGCAGGGAGCATTTTTGCAGCCAGTAATATCCTATCTTGATAGTAGTAACTGGATGTTGCTGGAAGCTGATGATGCAGGCAGAGGATGCTGCCTTGCAAGTTCATTGGTTGACTCTACACAAGCTTGGACAGTTATGGGAGAGACTAGTCTTATAGGTAAAATAGTGGTATGCTTTTCTTTGGTTGTTAAATGTACAAGGTGGTGGAATGTGGCCATTATCTATTTATCCCTACAGTATCAATGGAAATCATTACTGAAAGCATGTCTATAATATGTTTTACTTTACAGGATAAAATAATCCCTCCGGATCCTATTACCAAAACTGAGAAACAATCAACACTTTATCATCTCAATCAGATCCTCCGACATCGCCTGGTAACCACAGACCTCCCACCGCAATTGGCAAACCTTACTGTTGGTATGGTAGTTTTTACATCCCCTTTATTTATGTGCATATATGCATGACCATGAATGTTTTCTTTCTTCTGTTATAATACTTGTTTAGTTAGCGCTCTTCAGTTAAAAAACTAATGTTTTATAAATTCAAATAAAAGTTGTGTAAAGAAAGATTATAGTTCCTGTATAAGGTACACAATTCAGGTCCTTATAAAGAATAAAAATGTTTGCTTGAACATTGTCACACCTTTTTTAACAAACTCACTTGGCACTCAAAGTGCGATATTCATTCCCGGCCGCTATTTCTGCCAGCGGAAATGGTGTCCGTTGCCTATTCAATGCTGCTGTTACCGACCGCATTGAAGGCCGTTTCCGACAAAAAAGATCTTACTTTAATCAAGTTGGATCTGTTTTATTGGAAACCGCAGCTGATTGCCGAATATGTTTCCACCTATTTGTGGACTTTTCGACACTCAACAGTCTGTACATTGAATACCGACTGTGTAGTTTCTGTCAGAAGGAACTAAAAACTGCTCAGATTCCAACTGTCAGGACATTCTGACAGTCGGAATATGGGATTGAGTACCCCGAAAGGGTAAAGATATTTGGTACTTGTTTCCTAGCACGGCGCCAGCGATAAAAATTGTATCCATCGGGACCTAAAAAATCGCGTTCATCGCATGCAACCAAATCGCATGCAATGCGATTGACGCGATTTTTACATTGGAACCAATGTAAAATGGTCCCTGAGACCCGATTTTACATTGGCCCCAATGTTAAATGCCCTCCCAGACCCCAATTTTCATTGTATCCCCACCCTGATGGGTCAAATGCTCCCCCATTGTTAACGCCACCCCACGATTAACGTCAACCCGAAGCGTGGGGAGCGGCGGCGGTACGCGTCCTCTGACCTTTTTCATACCCCCACTATCCACGTCGGCGTGGAGTTGATTTTATATAGTGTGGCGAGCGCAGCGAGGCAATCGGACGCGCATAACTTCACAGATATTACACGGGGCTCGATTCGCTCACCACGCTCTGGGCTCGGTGGCTCGCTGCGCTTGCCACACTATATAAAAGTTGGCGTTAACGATGGGGGGGCATTTTAAATACAAATTACCCATCAGGGTCCATTGGGCCATTTAACATTGTTCCCTATGTAAAATCGGGTCCATTGCATCGTTCGCTTTGTATGCCATTATAATCGCATACAATGGACCCGATTTTACATAAGAATTTAACATTGAATACAATGCATTCAATGTTAAGTCGGTCTCATCGCATACCTTAAGTTAAGGCATGCGATGGACGCGATTTTTTAATTGTCGGGGAAAAGGCTAAAAATAGCCCTAAAATCGCGTCGGTCGCGTCCATCACATACCTTAACTTAAGGTATGCGATGACCCACGACGGGCGCCGTGCTAGAAAACAAGTACCAGATATTTTAACATGCTATGCGTTTGTTTCATTATTTTAAGATCTCTTAATCAATGTAAGGTTTTGTAACATTAATATTCCAAATTTTTTTTTCCACCTATATTTATTGGGTGTTTGCATGCAAATTACAATACATGACCTATAAAGATATTTTTCTTTTATTACAATTAATGAAATTTCTAACTGTACAAATAGTAAACCTATGACCATTAGTAGTAACTAACTATAGATAATGGTCCAACATATGTAACCTGACCGGATCTGACTTTGTAGGCTGACTAATAATATATCACAATAAAATTTATATATTTGTCTATCACTATAATCAATAAAAATATACTTGTTAATAATAAAATAATTGTCGTCATGTATTAATTTTTACCAGCATATAAAATTGGTCAAAAATAATTAGATTTTAGAAAAGGATGATAAGGAGTAGGGTTGATATGCATAGTGGAAAATGGACTACGGTGTGTATTCAATTCCTGCCGCTATTTCCCCTGTCTTTACCGACAGAATTTAATCAACGCCCCCTTTTTCGCTGATCGGCAGGTGGGACATTGAATCCTACTTGCCAATAAAAAGGGCAAGCAGAGCGAAAACGAGCCAGTATCCCGACAGTCGGGACCCGGGAGTGAACACCCCCCTAAAAGTACAATCTCTAGTGTCATATCTATTTGAGCACATATATCATAAATATATTGGTGTAAATCACATCTTAACTGTTTATCAAGCATGGCAAACATACAATTTTTATATACAGTCACCAATCTGTTTTATTAAAAATGCTAATAACTCTGTATTGGGCCCCCATTTATAGAAATGTTGAACACCTTTTTCCACATCAGGGAATGTTCATTGGCAATCATAATACAGGAATTACAGAAGCAAATTTCTAACTTCAGTAATCAATGGTTCTTTAGTCAATATTTAAGTAATTTTAAATTGTTTAATATATCACAATTGTGCCTAGTTTGCGCTGTTCCTTTTATACTAGAGCAGTGGTTCCTAAACATTCTTAAATCACTGCACCCTAACATATCAACATTTTTGCACTGGACCCCTAGTAAAAAAATATTTAATATTTGATTCCACATTTATCAATAACTGTAAGTGGTGCACATGTATTATGATTGGCAGCCACTAGCACTTGGTTTTTCCTGTAACTGTAACCAAAATAATTTGAATCAGCCCTAGAATATCAACTTGATGCACCCCTAGAAGAGCCTTGCAGCACCCCAGGATGCATAGGCTCACAGTTTGGGAACCACTATGCTAGAGGGAAGTGAATATAGGCTCTTGCATTTTATTACTGTTTTAATAGTTTAATTTATAGATTTAAAAAAAAATTCACGTGATGTAAAGGTGCCCTTACAAGGTGCGAGGGTGCCATGCGATGCACGCTCCCATGGGCATCCCATCGTGCACCACATAAAGGGCAGTATTCAATGAAAATATTCTCCGTGCACAGCGAGCATTTTTTTTTGCTCGCCGTGCACTCTCCGTGTTCCGGAGGGCTCGCTGCCACTCCTGCTCCCACTATTCAACGTTTTTAAGACTCGCCGCCACTCGCGGCGAGTCTTAACCCCTGCAGCGGACGAGCGTCCGCGGCAGGGAGCTGTCAGGGAGCCGGGGGACGTAGCAGCCAAGAGAGATTAAAGTCTCTCTTGGCTGCAGCAGGGGATATGGGGTGGGGAGCAGGGCTCCCCTGGACCCAGGCAGCACAGGCTGCCCCCCCTATAGCCAGCGGGGGACCCAGTATTCACTGTACCCGAACGTGCTTCGGGTGCAGTGAATATATGAATATCTAATGAGCGGCTCGAGCGCTCCGGCCCCCTGCTGGCTGCACTGTGTAAAAAAAAAAAAAAAAAAAAAAATGTTAAAAAATATTTTGTTAAAAATTAAATATATATTCATGTGCTATAGGCACATGAATAAAAATAACATGGCCCTTCACAGAAAAAAAAACCTGATTTTTTGACACCAAAATTAAAAAAAACACCCTTTTAGTTTAAAAGTTCACATTCCTGCTCTCCATCAAAAGATGGAGAATTTCTACACGGAGAGAGACGGCGAGAATCACTTAGAAAGACGGAGAATATTTCACATTGAATAGGGTGGCTCGCCTTTGGAGAAAAAAAACCTCTCTCCACCGGGTGAAAAGCACAAACTCTCCAGAAATCACAGCGAATTTTTCTCATTGAATACTGCCCAAAGTCTGTGCTTTTTGAACTAGCTTCGGATAGCATCACACGCAAATTGCATGTGATGCGATCTAGTTCAAAAAGCGTGGAAATATTATAAAATATTAAGGTGCCCATATACGCTGCGATTATAGCATGCGTTTTGGGCTATATCGCGTCACATGCAATTTGCGTGAGATCCGAAGCTAGTTCAAAAAGAATGTGCAACACATACTTTTTGAACTGTGCGATGGGATGCCCGCGGGAACGCACATCAAAATGCAGTGTATGGGCGGACACCTCGAGTGCCATTTTTATTTTATTATTTGGTTTCTTCTATTGTTGCTACATAAAAATAACAATAATAAACATCTCTGCAGCTAATGGAAGAGTAAAATTTCGTGTAGAAGGAGAATTTGAAGCCACTCTCACAGTGATGGGAGATGATCCGGAAGTTCCGTGGCGGCTTCTGAAATTGGAGATTCTGGTTGAAGATAAAGAAACTGGAGGTGATTTGGGATTTTTAAATAGTTCTACTCACAGAGCTACTTTAATAGCTTCATAACAAGTTGTTACTTTTTATTGCATATCTGTTGCAGTCATAGTGCTAGAAATGAACAGCTGAAAGTTGCCAACACTAGTTTTTAGTATTGTTCTTTTGCTGTACATTCTCCAATCATTTTTCACCTACTTTCACCTCTGATTTTAATGAGCCAAAAGTGGATTTATCTTTAGCACTGCAATAAAATGTCTGAGAGGTGTAGTTTTTGAGATCATAGTTATCGATGCGTGCTACCGCAGGTCATTAATCATGTCCTCTGTCGTCTGCCTCTCCATTTCTTTTTCATCCAGTAGGGGGCACAGGAGGCAGTACACTAGGTATTGAGAGGTGAGGTAGCAGATCAGGCACCAAAGAGTTACAAATTTGTGCCCAGCATGCTCCCTGACCCTAGCACACCAGTTTTTTTCTTTGTTGCTGGCAGGGTCAAGCATCATATTTTTATGGGGCTGTTTAAAACACCCCAGGTTACTTTAAAATAGAGCAGCGGTGAGGAAATCTTAATAGAGGTTACCCGCACCGCTATTCCATCATGCGGCAGCAGCACCACCAGTGAGCGGAGGCCGGTGACTTCCGCCATGGCCCCTCCGCAGCTCTGCTAGATGCATACTGTACAGCGGGAACAAGTGTCTGCACAGCCGGGCAGGAAAGAGTGTCTCCCTGTTAGGGAAGCCGAGTCTAGCGGCAATCCCCTCCAGGCCTGAGACAGGCTGGAGGGCAGGTACCGGGGGATGTTTGGTCCTCCACTCAGCTGGGTAACAATGACTTTGCTGCATGATATCGTTCAGTGTGTATGCACTATAATGTTTGCCTGGTATGTATGGAGCTTTATATTTTCTTTAAAAAAAAAAAATTCCAGCTGACCCTACAATCTTCATTCAAATAGTAAGAAAGTGTTTTTTTTTTTCTGGGAAAACACAGCCTTCATATAAATTGCCTTTGATTGTGCTATTTTTACCACAAAATAATTTTAATCTAGAATTTTTGATTTGATTGGTGGTTCATTTAAGCATCATGCTAAACCAGTTATAGTGAAGGAGTTAGTAAAAAGATAAAATGTCAGAGGCATTAGCACTTATACAATGTTTTTTTTTTTTTTATGAATTTCTTTTCCTTTCTGTTTCCAGATGGGCGTGCGCTGGTTCATAGCCTGCAGATCAACTTCATCCACCAGTTGGTTCAATCCAGGCTTTTTGCAGATGAGAAACCACTTCAGGACATGTACACTTGTTTGCGTATCCTTTCAGACTTTTATACATTTACTAGAATCAGTTTTTTTTTTTGTGAAGCCAGTAAATAATTTTCTATTGTGTGTTTGTTTAGGAGTTGAAATGATTGAACACCCTGTACCTATGGGCATTCCGGTGCAGAATCCGTGTACAAGCCTTTTCTGTTTAACTTTACTGCAGTATACTTGTATATAGTGGACCCTTAGCATTGCTAGCCTTACCGCACACAAAAAATTGGCCCTTATTCTGGTTGGTGCGGTCAGAGCCGCACACGGGGCTCCGACCGCACAAACCAAGGGCCGCCCACCGGACGGATCGCCACGGCCGTCCATACACGGACGGCTGGCGATCCGCACAAAAATGGTGGAGGCTACGCCTCCACCATGGTGGGAGCTGCCCCCTGCCTTCGATGGTCGACGACCATCGAAGGCAGGCCCGCACGCCGCGGCAGCTCCCGCAAGCTCAGACCACACGGACAATCGTCCGTGTGGGAGCTTGTAAGGGGGCTGAAAGCTGACATCCGGCGACGTCAGCTTTCCGCCCCCATGTCATGGTAATGAGGGCGTCATGCCCTCATTACCATGCATACGCCCCGCGTTTGCATGGGAACGCCCATGAAACGCGGGGCGTACACATAGGGAAATGAGGGGCTGAAGCCCCTCACGCCCCTATACGCCCCCTTTGCGGCGGACGATATCCGTCTGCGGCGAAGGGGGCTGCACATGCGCAGAATGACCTCTGCGCATGTGCAGACAAAAAACATCGGCGGTACGGCCGCACGCGGGCCGTACCGTGCCGATCAAAATAAGGGCCATTGTGCGTTGGTGTCTTCTGTGGACTGCTGAGCTTGGAGGCGGTCCTCTGTGGACTGCTGGGTGTTGGAAATCCCTTAACCGCGTTATGTCATCAACCTATGATCCATCACCCAGGAGATTTTTCTACACTCCTTTTCTAAATGAGGGCATACAGAGGGTGGCTTAAAATCAGGCCATAGCTTCCCTTCTTGCGGTAACGTGATTGAACCATTTCCAGTTATTCAAAAGACTAGACAAACAGTACTCATTAGTCTGTTCAGTGGTGGCTGGTGGCAGAGGATGTCCTTAGGGACAGATCTCTGGTGACTCCATGGACACCAGTCTCCTGGGTTGGGGGACTGTGGATGGCTTATTCCTTACTCTTGCCGATACTCAGTCTATCGTGGTCGGCAGGCCAGTCAGGATACAGTCTGATAATGCCAGGGCTGTAATCTATGTCAACCACCAGATGCTCTCCGCACTGGACATTCCCAGGGATCGAACCTGCACATATATTACATACATGATAACATATATGTGTATATATATGTGCCAGGTGATTTAGGGACACTGGAAATATGTTGTTAGGCTGCAAACAGTAATAAGCTAAAAACAGAAACTATACAGCAAAATTTGGTTGATGCGGGAAGAATTTTTTATTTTTACAAACTTGAAAATGGTTAGCTTATTCTTGCACAATAAATCAAATCAAATCAAAATGGAAAACTTCCCAGGACAGTGATCAGCCATGATAACCCTTTCATACATTATATTCAGCGGTACTCTTTACCTAGCACGGCGCCCACGATTTTGATCGTGGGCATCGCAGGTAAAAAAAATCGCGGGCATCGCGGCCATTGAATGCACTAAAAATCGGGTGCGACGCGATGCCCGCGATTTCCCATAGGGATCAATGTTAAATTTCTCAATTGACCCGATTTTACTGTTCAATGCCTCAATGGACCCGATTTTTTCATAGGAAACAATGTTAAATGGCCCACAGAGGCCAAATAGCCACCCTAGAGTGTGAAATGGCCCCCACAATTGTTAACGCCACCCCACGATCAACGTCAACCCGAAGCGTGGCGAGCGCGGCGGTACGCGTCCTACGACCTTTTCATACCCCCACTATCCACGCCGGCGTGGAGTTGAGAATAGAATAGTGTGGCGAGCCACCGAGCCCGAAGCGTGGTGAGCGGACGCGGATACCTTCACAGGTAAACGCGTCCCTTCGCGGGCTTCACAGGTATCTGCGTCCCCTTGCGGGGCTCGCTGCGCTCGCCACGCTTAGGTCTCGGTGGCTCGCTGCGCTCGACACACTATTCTATTCTCAACTCCACGCCGACGTGGATAGCGGGGGCATGAAAAGGTCGTAGGACGCGTACCGCTGCGCTCGCCACGCTTCGGGTTCACGTTGATCGTGGGGTGGCGTTAACAATTGTGGGGGCCATTTCACACTTTAGGGTGCCTATTTGGCCTCTGTGGGCCATTTAACATTGTTTCCTATGGAAAAATCGGGTCAATTGAGGCATTGAACAGAAAAATCGGGTCAATTGAGAAATTTAACATTGTTCCCTATGGGAAATCGCGGGCATCGCGTTGGTCGCGTCGCACCCGATTTTTAAGTGCATTCAATGCCCGCAATGGGCGCCGTGCTAGGTAAAGAGTACCTATTCAGCATATAGAAGCAAATGACCAGTTTGGTGCAAGTGTTGAAAAAATATGTTTTACTCCAATCACCTTAAAGGTTAAAAAGTGTACACAATTTATTTCAAATATACATACAATAATGAAAAGAATAATGATCATTTGGACCACACCATTATGTCAGGTGCATTGAATAAAATGCAGAAAGTGTACCTCACTCTATATGGGTAGTGCAGTGGGCTATACTTCTATAAAGTCTGCGGCCCCACCACAGATGACTTGGGGGGCGAAGTCCCGGAGCAAGTGCTCATGTGCTAACAAATCATAAACTACTGTAAGTCATACTCTTGTCAGTCATCTCACTCATTTAGTGGGTAATAGAGAATAAGGATAAGTCGCAATGTTTTATATAATGTCTGAGAACTTTTTCTTAATGGATTATAACTGACCATACAGGGTTTGAAATTTCTTGCAGTGGTGCAAAAGTACAACCTAGTTTTGTATTGTAGAAGTTTTTGTGGATATTGTTTTCCTTAATTTGTTTGTTAGATTCGTTCTGTTTATCTCTTCAGCTGGAAGTCCTCCATTCACAAGCACAAATGTTAATTAGGGAACGTTGGGGAGATCTTGTTCAAATTGAACGATACATTGCTGGAAAGTGCCTCATATTAGCTGTTTGGAAGTATGTATTTCACTATTCACACATTATAGTGGTTTCTACTTTTAAGTTTTGATATTTTTTTCAATGTTCCATTTTTGTTGTAGCTATAAAACGTGGAACGGTACAAAAAAAGAAAGTGATAATGGGGGGGGGGGGGGTCTGTATAAATACAGATATATAAACATAATACCCTTTTAAGACTGGATTATACGTTGATATAAAATGAGATGAGGCATAAGCAAAGATTGGCGTCATCGTCCGTTCCTACCAAAAATAGGAAATGTAGAAAAGGTACAAAGTTACCATAGTTTTTACAATCTAGATCAGGGCTTCTCAAACTCTGTCCTCAGGACCCCACACAGTTCACGTTTTTCAGGTCACCCGCAGGTGCACACATGCATTCATTACTAATTGACACATTTTAAAAGATCCACAGGGAGAGAGAAGTATTTCTTATTGTGATTCTATGAGGAAAATATGCACTGTGTGGGGGTCCTGAGGACTGAGTTTGAGAACCTGTGGTCTAGATGTCCAATATTCTTTCCAAGGGAACCAGCAAATCATTGGGTACTGTAGTTACACTGAATAACCAATGCCTAAGCTGAAGGTACTTAAAAAAAAAAAAAAAATCCTTGTGAGATATTGAATACTGGGATTGGATTTGGATCTGTTTTAAAGTTTAAATTGAGTATTTCATTGACTTATTTTAAAGGTAGAAAAAAAACTAAAATTAAGGCTGATGATTCCTCTCCCTGACTTTACTTACCTTTACGGCACCTGAAATGCTGACTTCTAGATCCGAAATCAGATGCCGCTAATAAACCTATTACCTTCCCCAAAACAAGAGCGTACAGCCCACACACAATTCCTGCTTTTAAGTTTAATTATTTTTTTTTTTTATTCATGTTGTACTGGTTTTCATCTGCCCCATTTAATACACATTGGTGTAAAGTGATAATAAAACTTTGTTATTAGGTTCTAAATTATTGTGGCAAAAGCAATGTACAGAGTATGTTTGCCAAAGCAAAGAAAAATAACTGGTTACTGCTTTTAAATATTAGTTACTAATTTTATTGCCTACATGGTTGGTTTTCAATGGGCAGAAGACTGGTCTTTCTGTGAATATTTCAGATTTTTTTAAATTAATTTTGCATTTTAATATAGACTGAGATACTGTAGCGATAAATCAGTTATAACTTGTTGACATTAGAAATTTAACTGTGCCCTCCTCACTGATTAGGTGCAGGGTGCTAGAAAGGAAAAAGTAACATAACTTTTGTTTTAAATATAGTAAATGGGAATATGTATTCAAATATTGGTGGCTATATAAAATGCTTTCTTTTAAGGACCATACGCACGGGGTAATTCCAGACCCCCCAACGATGGCCGGTCACCATCGACTGACTAGATTGAGAGATGCGGTCAAAATCCAGTCATATTGCCTGTGTACTCACCAGAGAACACTGATCCACACAAATTGCTGCATGTGCGCTGAGCAATTTGTGCTTAGCCCTTTGAGTGCCAACATCTGTTAGAGATGTGCAAAATAGCCACTAAAAATGCCAGTCGCTCACATTTGTTATACAGGTTGAGTATCCCTTATCCAAATATCCGTTATCCACATTATTCCGAAAACCATATTCTCCAAAATGTACTTTTATTTTTTATTTTTTGCTAAAAACCTACTAGGTATATCTGAAACTGGCACTACAGGGGCAATAACATGTAACTGGCACTAAATATGTGACATGATTGTTTGGCATACAAATTCAGTGTCTGAGATTGTACACAAACTTTGTTCCTTGTTTTGAAACCTTGTTTCATGCACAAATAAAATATATTTGTGTGTATTTCATGTGTTTGATGTGCTTATACAACATAAATGCAAGATACCTCATTCAAATATAAAAATATTCCAACATATGGAATAATCAGTTATCCAAAACTCTTCTGGTCCCGAGCATTTTGAATAACAGATACTCCACCAGTATAAATTCAAATAAAAAATGTTGTGAAAAAAAAAAAAAGATTTCCTATATAAGGTAAAAATGACAGGTCATTATAATGAATAAAAATGTTCGCTTGCAATATTTCACTCCTATTTTGACAAATTCACTTGGCACTCAAAGGGTTTTGCACCTCGCTCAGCACGGATGCTCTGTCACCCCGCATGTATAGGGCTTATCAATATTATCTTTTTTTGAGCTGTAGTAAACCCCCCCCCCCCCCCCCCCCCCCCGCCGCCACCACTTTCCATCACCCAACCTTACTTTGTGCTCTGTCAGGACTAAATAAGTTTCTGTACAGTGTTATCTTAAAATAGTTTCATCATCAAGATTGTGTTCGTGCCAAGCCATTGTCAGCCACAGGAGCTTGAACAGGAGTTAAATGGGTACTTGTGTAATATCACGGCGCCCGGCTAGGCTACGTTTTCAGCGTAGCCATATGAGACTCAGCGGCGTCCTTAGCTCTGTCCCCGGCGTCCATGGCGAGCCTAGTGAGCGCCTCTCACACGGCGCCCTCATGATCCCCTCTCCGGTGGCTCGCTGCACTCACCACACTTTATAAAATCAACTCCACGCAAACGTGGATAGTGGGGGTATGAAAAGGTCGTGAGGACGCATAGCGCATCCCCTCGCAGGGCTCGTCTGGGTTGGCGTGAATAGTGGGGGTGTTTCAGACAGTAATGACGACATGTGTTAACTGGATTTTAGTTAATAATAAAGAAGAAAAAAACAAATTAACAAAAAAAACATTGACGACTCCTCTGTCTGTGGCAAGTTAAACACTGTGACAGGTTCTGCAGCCATTACGCAGTCACTTCACCTTCAACTCTGACTGAGTACGTAACGCTGGCCGCGGGAACACTACGCCGAATCTGACAGGTATGCTGACTATGACAGATACGCTGGCTGCACGTGCACTACTCTCGTCCTGACAGCGCTGCTACGCTAACTACGTAACGGTCGCCGTGATAATACACAAGTACTGTTAAATGAATATTCCCTGTGTAGAAATTTAAGAAAAACTTGTCTGAAATATGAGAGGTTTAAAATAAACATGACTGATAACATTCACTGTAACATTGTTTACATGGTAAAACCCTATTGTTGTGTTACTATTTTTAAGTGTCACATTCATGTATGAGGTTCTCTCAATAACACCAACTGATAATACTCCAAAAGCAATGATCAAAATAAAGGTCATCAGCAATTATACCTTTTAAGGGTATATTTAATGCCGTGGGCGAGCGGTAACCGCGAGCAAGGCTGCCTGCTTGCTGTCACCGCTCGCCCCCCACAGTATTCAACTGACCCCGCTAATACGTCGATTTCCCCCTAGCTCCGTTCTGGTAGCCCCCCCTGAATGTTGAATAGAGCGAGAGGGTTAAACAGCAAGGATCGCTGGTTTTCTGTTTAACCCCCTTGCCGGCTGCGACGACCATCATTGAATACGGGCCTTAATTTGATGAAATGCAGATATAAATGTACATGCCACTGGATAACGGTTTACATGCAGATACAATTATGAACTTGTCTATTTAATTGGCTTACACCTTTTTTTGTTTTACACAAAACTGTTCTATAATGCATATCCAAATAACAGAGAAAATATATATATATATATATATATATATATATATATATATATATCTATCTAGTGCTACAGAAACATTGGTAAATAGACGCCTTTCCACCAGCTTCTGCTTCTTTCCATAGGTCTAAGCATTATATGGGAGATGAGAGCACTGGGGGTAGATACTAGTAAGAAAACAGGAGTAATGGGTGCTGCTTCTGTCAATGCACATCGAGAACTGATATGAAAGGACACTGCTAGAGGCGCTTTCTTGTTTGCTGATGAAAGAACACTCATAAGAAAAGAGAGTGTACAATACTCCACTTTTTTTTTTTTTTTTTATGATAAACTGATGAAAATCGTCCGATTATCGGACAGAAGCACGCTCCCATGGATCGTTTGCTAAATCTTTTGATCTTACACGCTGCATGAAAGATCAGAAGAGTTAGCAAAAGATCCATAGAACTGCACAGGGGATCTTAAGAGAAATCTTTGGTAAAGATGTGCGCTTGCCTGAAATCAAGGCTAATTTATGCGCACATTTTAGGATTGCAGATCTTTGTAGTGTGTGGGCACCTTTTAGAAAGTGACCGTTCCCTCCAGAGGTTGAGCTTATCTTTGATTACTGAATGTTTTTTTGTGTCCCCCCCCCCCCCCCTCCTTTAGCATCATTAGCATTGAATAACTATGCAGTCCCCAGCAGCAAAAGTTTTTATAAAAAGTATTAAGTATTAAACTTTTTTAATGGTCTGTTTTCATGTCATTTTGTATTTTTGATTACAGCCAGCAGGTACTGGGAAGAAAAACGGGCACAGCTCCTGTTCACAAGGTCACTATAAAGATTGATGAGACTGATGGTTCAAAACCTTTACAGATTTCTCATGAACCTCCGCTACCAGCTTGTGATACCAATTTACTGGAAAGAGCTATGCGGGTGAGATATCACTTATTAACCAGCGTTTTTTTTTTTTTTCGTTTTTTTTTTTTATTTTGTAGATATTTAGTGTTTTCTTTTTCTTTGGTAGATTGACCACTTGTCCATAGAAAAACTGCTAATTGACAGTGTACATGCGAGGTCGCATCAGAAGTTGCAAGAACTGAAAGCCATCTTAAAGTACTTCAACCCCAAGGATAACTGTATGTATTATCTGCTGATGTGCACTTTCTTTTTACAATTTTATACTTATAATAAGCATTTGTAATATTTGTAAGGGGTTATCTGGGCTTACATTTGTTATAATGTATGTTGCTTGTGTATCTGATGTTCCACTCTTCCGGGTTCCAGAAATCAGAAACTATGTTGCAATAGCCCCATGCAGCGGCGGAACTACCATGAGGTTAAAGGGGCCCGGTGCTGCCGTCTGCCCGGCATATCAAAGTTATATAATTTTTTTTAAATTAAATGTGCGGCGCTACGGGCGTCCGCGGATGGCTGGGGTTATGCGGCTGGCCAGGAGGGGAAGGGGAGGGGGGAGATCAGCGACCGGGCAGGATGCCAAATCCATGTTGGACAGAGAAGGATGCAGAGGCAGCGGCAGTACCTCTGCAATCTGCATCCATTCCGTCCCGTGACTGCAGTCCTCCTCAGTGGTCTCGTTCTGTAGCCAGTAGCCACAGCAACAGGCAGCCAGTCGCAAGGCTGCCTGTTGCTGCTCTCAGTCTCCGAGTCAGACAGGAAGTGAAGTGAATTATTCCTGTCTGCTCTGAGGCTGAGCATGGAGGAGCGACAAGAAAGGCAGCATAATGGCAAGTTACTTAATTGGGAGTGGGGCCGCTGCTGAAACAGCTCAAATTATAAGGGGGCTGGAGGAACAGACACAAGTTAAAATATAACGGGGGTGGTGGGGAGGGGAACCACAAAAATACACTTAAAATATAAAAATGAACAGGCGGGGCACAACCCCCCCCCCCCCCCTAAAATGTGCCTAACTCTAACCATACAATTACACCCCCATCCCTGGAGCATAACCTTAATTATACACCCCTCCAAGAAGCCCCTATCTATACATCCCCCCACCACAGCCCATCCATTCAATGCCCACCTGCAGCCTAACCCCACCCACCCCCCTCCCCACAGTCTAAACCTAACCATACACTCATAACCTTACACCCCCTGCAGCCGATAACCCTAACCACATAGGCAGACACAGCCTCTAACCCTAACCATAGCCTGTAACACTAACCACACACACCCCGCAGCCTATAACACTAACCATACACACACACACACACCCTGCAGCCTATAACCCTAACCATACACACACACACACACACACACACACACACACCCCGCAGCCTATAACACTAACCATATACACACACACACCCTACAGCCTATAACCCTAACCATACATATACACACACATACACCCCGCAGCCTATAACCCTAACCATACACACATACACACACACCCTGCAGCCTATAACCCTAACCACACACACACCCCACAGCCTATAACGCTATATATACACACACACTGCCCATCTTTGGCGCACACTGTTCCCATTTTGAGTGGGGGGCCCAAAGCATATTTTTGCACCTGGGCCCACAATGAGCTACTTCCGCCTCTGGCCCCATGGCACACTCAAATGGGTATTTAATGAAGTCTGTTTTTGCCGGCTACCCAAAAAACCCCAGACTTTCCTATTCAATTGCGGACTGTTTTTAGACATGTTTCGTTTATGCAGTTTTACTTTTTTTAATAGGTGAAACTTCAATCCTAGGTCACGACTGTCTGTCCATCCCGACAGCAGTGACCCTGGCCTATTTTCGTTTTGCTTGACCATAAATCGCAAGACAGGCTTCAATGTCCCGCGTGCCGATTGGCAAAAAGGGGGCATGTCTACTTAAACGGCCGTGATCGTGACAATTCACAGCCTTTTTTGGCAAAACTGGTCTGACCGCTTTTAAAGTCGGGCCAGTTCTGTCGATCTGCCTCTTCAATGTGTCGGACAAGACAGCATCGAATAAGTGCCCACCGCTATTTCCCCCGTTGGAAATAGCGGGTGGGATTGAATATCCCCCTCAAACTGATGCAAATTTGGCAAAAACAAGTGAGTGGTTTGCCAATCCACGTGTATTTTTGGCTGTCAGATTTTTTCAACTGTCCAAAAATTGGCACTTTCATTGAATAGGTCAAATGTTAATTCTTTATAAAGTATTTTTTACAGCTCTAGTAAAGCTTATTAATGCTTTCTGAGCTAAATTATTGAAATAAAAATAGGGCTAAGGGAAGTTGAGAAAAAATAATAGTTGAATAGTGATCCCTCTCGATCAGGGCACAGCAGGGGAAGTGTGGCGGCCTGACCCTGCCAACCTTACAGATATGGGCGGGCCTGTCGGGGACATTGTTGTTGGCATGCTTGGCACCTATGGAGGTGCTAGGTAACCCCAAGCTCTCTAGTGTGAATGGGTGCTGTGCACATGCGTTCAGCAGTTATACACGCTGTGGCGGAACGTAACTGGCCTGCTGTTTTAGCAAGGCGCTGCTAAAGGGGCAGGGCACCTTTTGCCCTTGAAACATGCGGCAGGGTGCGGAGGCTTGCCAAAACAGTCTAGCATGAACACTATTGAATAAAAATGTGTTTATTTGTAACTATATAATGTGTGTTAATATAGATCATTTGTATATGAATTGTGTATGAGTAAGTCCCTTTTTTTGTTGTTGATTCCAGTTTGTCTTTTTGTTTTAAAGCCTTTGTGGAAACCTCTCTGCCAACTCTGGTCATTCCCATTCTCGAGCCCTGCGGCCGCTCAGAGTGTCTTCATGTGTTCGTAGATCTTCATTCTGGAATGTTTCAACTTATGTTGTATGGATTTGGTAAGATTTACAGGCAACCTAAGTTGTGTTTGCTGTATCTGTCTTTTGGACACAAACACACAAAATACTGAATTGTAAAAATAAATAATCTTGAAAAGGTGCTCTCCTCCTCAAAGGTGCTACTAATTATGTTGGCACTGTTCAGCTGATTTAAAGGAGAATACAACATAAAACTTGATTAGAGTTTAGTCAACTGAAATTTGTTTAATATGTCACATGCCTGTGCTACTTTTATACTGTGATGCATCTAGAAGTATGAGGAGGAGCACTTTTGGGTGTTCTGGTAATAAACAACCGCTAATTCCTCCTTTACAGTGCTTGTGATTTAATACTTTGAATAAACACCTAGTAAAGCTGTAACACATTTCTACAATTACAATGTAAGTACTGTAGAAACAAAGGAACACATCTTTATTAAAACCAATTGAAGACCTTACCAAAGCGCACTAATAGTTTGGCATACAAATTCAGTGTCTTGAGATAGGACACAAACTTTTTCATGTTTTGAAAACTTGTTTCATTCACAAATAAAATTATATTTGTGTGTATTTCATGTGCTTGATGTGCTTATACAACATAAATGCAAGATCGCTCGTTGAAATATAAATATTCCGAAGTACGGATTAATCCATTGGATGGAGATTAACACTGGCACTGCAAATATTAACATTTCTCTATTTCCTCTATTTCGTAGACCAGACCACCTTAGATGATATTGAAAAATCCATTAATGATGACATGAAGAAGATAATCCCTTGGCTTCAGCAGCTAAAGTAACTATGTGATAATGGAGTCAGAAATGATTTACTTTACCATGAAAAACTAAGGAGCAGAGAGTAAAACTGTATAAACTTATTTATAGAAGTGTAGAAATCAGTGTATGCTATTGGTATTCCTGGCCTGTTTTGCATTCCTCATAGGTTGTCTATGAAAGTACTTATTATAGTTAACAGTGATCGCTATATTAATGAATGTTATTCACGGCATGTTCACATTAGATCTTGAGCCTGTTCTGCAGTAGTGTCAGTACTAATTGTACACTTATTTCATAGTGCTGTTATGCGTTTACAACCAATGATTACCAGTTGCTGAATGATGTTACATGCTCCTTTGTCAAAGTAGAAAAGACTGATAAAAATAGGAAATGTACATTTTATTATTAGTCGCCAGTGCAAGGGATGGGGGTAAGGCAGTAGGAAAAATTGGTATAGCTGTGGAAGCAAATATAAATTAAAATTGTTACATTTGATGTATATTTGTTGAAATGGCTTATTTCGTAGAAAAATATGCAATGCAACATTTTAAAAAAAAATGTGCAAATACCATTGTGATATCATTTTGCAGGTTTTGGCTTGGGCAGCAGCGCTGTAAGCATTCAGTAAAGCACCTTCCCACAGTATGCAGTGAAACATTGCATTTGACAAATTATGCCACACATCCAATAAGCAACCTCTCCAGGCATAAGCTGTTTGTTAAGCTTACACGTCTTCCCCAGTACTACATAGTAAGTGCTCATCTTATGTCTGACTAAATATTGTATTATGTAGTTGATGTTTGTCCAGTATTATGGTCTCTGTTTTAGTTTCCAGTGTAGCTTTCACATCACATAAAACATTTTGAAACGTTTTGAAAAACTGTAATTTTAAATGGTATTTTAAACGGGTCTAGTGTTCATATTGCAGCAGATTACCATTTAAAAATACCGTTTAAGTACCATTCACATCACCAGTCAAGCCGTTTAACCTCTGAACACGTTTCTACCCACAGCTTATTTCCTGGTTCAGGGAAGGGACACAAGACAAGGGACAGCCTACCACAGTGCTCTAACCTTTATTTTTTACTAAATACCATTTCAGTGCCATTCAGACAGCACAAAAAACGGCTCTGAATTGGCTTTAAAACGGGTAGGACTCTGCTTTTTTAACGTGTTGAAATACCAGTTAACTTTAAATGGTATTTCAACTATGACACTTTCACACTGCAGCCTTAAACGTTTTAAAAGGCAAAAAAAGGCAATATACCGTTTTAAAAGTGTGATGTGAAAGCTACATTAAAGAAAAATAATAGCGATACAATGTTTCCAGTTACATCTATTTCTGATGTGGTTTATTTGGACACATGTTTATTTTTGTAGAAGTCCTTTTCCTGAAGTCGCTAATTCCATCATGCTTGTAATACCACTTTCACATCGCAGACCCGTTTTAAAAACCGGTATTTTAAACCGGTAATTAAAACGGGTCAGAGCCTTAATAGTGGCCAGATTAACGTTTTAAATGCAGGTTCAGTGTCATTACACATTGCAGTTGAAACGTTTCATTCTGAACACGTTTCAATGCAGAGTGTAATGCACTGATCAGCGCCATCCCCGGTGCTCGTCCGTGCGGCGCGGAGGTACCTGTTAAGGGAGAGCCTGGAGGTCCCTGCGCCTGCGGCGCTGAGTATGATGCTGCCGGGGTCCCTGCAGTGAAGTGGAAATAACGCGCTATCTCCGCTGGAGATAGCGCGTTATTTCCACTTCACTGCAGGGACCCCGGCAGCATCATACTAGGCGGCGCAGGTACCTCCGCGCCGCACGGACCCCCCTGCCAGCTCCCGGGGAGGTCTTTTAACGGGAGACATCAGAAGCAGCAGCGGGAATATGGCCTGAACACGGGGGAGACATAAGCTGCCAACAGGGTATGACACAGCTGCCAACATGAGTATGACACAAGGTGACGCCTGGTGCTAGTCCCGGGGAGGTCTTTTAACGGGGGGGGGCAGCTGCAAAATTGTCCGGGGGGGGGGGGGGGGCGCTATCAGTGCTTGTGCTTGTGTTGTTTGCCTGAAATACCGTTTCAGACAAACTGCACACATTCACATTGCACAAAAAACGGCAAGGAACCGTGTAGGACTCTGCTTTTTACACGGTTCGAAATGCCAGTTAACTTAAAACGGTAAATTGCCTGTGGTGCATTCACAGTGCACCCTTAAACGTTTTAAAAAGGGAAAAAAACGGCAATATACCGTTTTAAAAGTGCGATGTGAAAGGGGTATTATTGATATCCTATGTTTCTATTATGGAAGTAAAACTCAATAGCCCAGATTCTGATTTAGTGGCAGGCCCCATATACCTACCCATTATAAATTGATTTAATAGTAATTACTAGAGACAGGATTATACGCATTTGCATATTCGCATATGCATTTGCATATTTTGCCCATTCTCACTGGTTATTGCATATTTTACCTAAAATCTAGTATTGGTGCATATTTTAGGCCCCGTCCTCTTACCACCCGCGAGTTACGTCACTGCTTTGCCCTGCTGCTGCTGGCCAGGTAGTGGTAGAGTGTGCAGGCTGGGGCACTATGTGCGCAGTGTGGGGAACCTTGGATGTACGCTATGTCTGACACTGCTCTAGGCTACCAATCCATGTTGATAAAAGTCAGTCGGGCGGATGCCATTACGAAGCTCCTGAACCTTTGCCTGCCCCTGGGCTGGGACTTTACACCAAGAGAAAGACTTCTGCAGCAGAGGAGGTGGGCAGAAGGGTTGTGACATCATGCGGTGTGGAGGAAATGCCGTGTCACAGTGAGTATGCGGCGCAGGGAGGAAGCCTTCCACTGCGCCGCCCTCACACGCTATGCTGACATTTGATCCATCGGCACTGGAGATGAGGGTCCGTGTAGTTGATGCAAGAAGAACTTTGGACGCTGCAGTCTGCTGTAGCAGCCAGGAAGAAAAAAAATCTGTGGGCCTATTTTTGAGGTTTATATGAAACTAATTGTATGCTGATTTTTAATTAAATAAGTGAAAAAATTATTTTTTTATTATTTAATGTAGCATATTTTAACACTTTTTATGCATATTTTAAGTATTTTTCATGCATATTTGCATGCATATTTCAAGCTTTTTATGTTGCATATAATCCTGTCTCTAGTAATTACGCTAAATCTTGTGTTGTTTTTTTTACATATTGTACAATTTCTGTACTTTACAATATAATTTTTTTTTTAACTTAACCTGAATTTATCGACTACATTACATCCTATTTGCCTTCATTATATTGGTTACAAATGAAAAAAAAAATCACAAAACCACAGTTAACTGGTTATTTGGATGTTTCCATGGCCTTTTGCTATATTTTTGGTATGGTGTTTTTGTTTTGTCAACTACAGATTACACACTTGGGGGTGATTCTAATCTCCTCGCAAGAGGGTGAATTCAGCCCCCTTCAGGTGGTTGGGGGGACAGCACATGGTCTTTTATGCGCATGTACAGGTGCCCTGTGTCTTTGTCCCAGCAGCTGCAAAAAAAAGTCAGCCACTGACACATCCCCTCGCAGTAGTGGGGGTGATTCGGGCTCTCTGGCACTCGATCCTCAAAGCTTATAGAGTCAACCAGAATCAGTAAATTATACTTGCTAATAAGCGCCAAGTCTGCTTTACTTTCAGAGCTGAAGGCTAACTTGACTGTGAAGTAATTTATGTTCTCTGCACATGTTCTGCTAACACATTTGTCTTACACATATAGGTAGTGGAGATGTTCGAGGTTGCTGGCAGCCCGACAGAGCTGGAGTATAATTATCACTTCCTGTCTGTCAGTCACACAGAAGGGGAAGACAGCCCACCTACCGCACTCTTGCTACAGCGATTCAAGACTAATATTGAGGAGCTGTCTTTTGATGGGATGTGGCGGAAGCAAGGGAAAACTGGCTGTAAACGCAAGGTATTTTTTCCGACCTCCCTTTTTCTATTGCACTTCCTGACTGTTCTGTTTTAATATGTTGCCACAATAATTTCTGGGAAATATGTAACTGAGGGGCAGATTTATTAAGCTCGGTTAAGTGATACTGTGGCTGGTAATTTATCACCGACCAATCAGCTCCTAACTGTGAAGTTACAGGCTTGGTTTGAAAGATGACAGGTAGGAGCTGATTGGCCGTTGATAAAAGCAAGATACTTTATTACTTCCCCAAACTTAATAAATCTGCCCCTGATTTACCTGCTAAATGTGTGCAATCGTTATGTATTCTGGTAGGAAAGGTCAACAGTTAAACTCTGGGTAAGGGTGATGCGATCAAAAGGTAGACATAATAGCTGACGCAGTGATGGTCAGCACAAGTTTTTTTTTTTTGGGGGGGGGGGGGGTGTTATGTCATTTTTTTGTTACATCATATGTAACATAATCCACGGAAATGTGTACCCCCTTCAATCGCAGCGCTTTAGGCAAAGTTACTATTTCCAGTTATAGTCCGTGTGTATATTAAATTAAACGGGTAGAAACCCCTTAAAAACTTGTGTTGACTCTTGTCATGTTGACCTTTTCAACCTGTAAACCTTAATGCATGTTGGCTACTGATCAGTGACCTTCAACCTATTATCTGGATACCATGGTTTCTGTCTTGCATTTTTTACTTGCCTGAAAATGAATTAGTACTTTGTCAATTCCAGCTCTCTGGGGATCAAGGCGCTCCAGAATCTAAGAAGCCAAAGCGGACAGGAGAAATGTGTGCCTTTAATAAAGTGCTTGCCCACTTTGTGGCCATGTGTGACTCCAACATGCCATTTATTGGGCTTAGATCAGAAGTGAGTTTTTATCTAATCTACCTTAGTAAACATTTTAAAGTTTGATTTATTAAATTATCTTTATCTTGATATATATATAATACCTTGTAATGTCTATGGGGCATTGGTGTGAATATACGTACGGGCAGGCTACCTGTGGCAAACTAATTGTGGGTGGGATTAGCCACAGCAAAGATGATCCTGGCTAGATCTGTAAGTAAGCAAATAGTGTACAAAGCATAAAAGAGGCTAGTTTCAATTAAACCGACTGGTAGCTGCAAGCTATTTACAAGCTTTTTTTCTGAGGGTAATACTGTTATCAACCATCATTTATTTTGAGCTTCATAAAGGTGCAATATTTTTGTACTGTAATACCCTAAAGTTTGCGCAGGAGCACATGGCACAATTCTTCTATAGTACCCTGCGAGGCTGAATCTATCTATTCTGCCAGTTTTTGCATTTCGTCACACGTACAAGCATGTAAGGACTGACAGTTAAGGCATGTAAGGACGTGCAGTTACAAGATCATATACACTGCATGAAGATTGGCTAGAAGTAAATGCCTTGCGCTGTGAAATTAGGTCATTGTTGAAATCAGGTCCTCCTCCCGGCCCCCCGGAAAGGTGGGCAATCCTCCCGGATTCGGGGGGGACCCCCCCCTGTTTGTGTCTTCCTGCCCCCGGCATTTGGCTAACCTGATTTGCCAATCTCCGGGAGGGGGCGGGGCTAAAGTGTCATAATCGCATTGTTTAGCCCCGCTAGCGTGGGGACGGGACTTAATGATGTCACACTCAAGTCCCGCCCCCCGAAGTCTTGCTGAAAGTCTCCTCTCTGGGCTTCTCCCGGAGAGGAGATAACAAAAGTCGGCAACCCTGAATTAGGTATACAATAGGAAGTATGACTGACACATTTTCAGTTGACCGATGATACCGTGTATTAAGGATATGTATCCATGCATTAGATGATGGAGTCCAATTACCAGTAACTAGCTGTACTCACTGTACAGTTCTATTTACTGCTCTTTCTTTGATTACATTTTTGCAGTTGTCCAACATGGACATTCCACATCAAGGTGTCCAGATAGAAGGCGATGGCTTCAGTCATGCTATCAGAATACTAAGGTAAATTAAATTAGCTTTAAATGCGAAAGAATATTTGTGGATTTGGTTTGTATGATTAAACCCCTTGAGCACCAAGTGACTTTGTGAAAATAGGTATGAAAATTGCCAAGCAAATATTTTTAATTATCATATTGACCTGCATTGTTTACCCTATAGGAAATATAATCTTTTTTTAATTTTATTTTTGTGCACAACATTTTTTATGTGAATTTATATAACAACTGTGAGTGATGCTGGCGTTTTGTTGCAGATATTTTTCACATTTCTCTGATGTTGGCATCATCCTCTTATGCTGTGTTATACCCCTGTAACCAATACTTGGAATACTAAGTGAATACAAGGGAATATAGATTGGAAGCTCCACTGGGGCAGGGACTGTTGTGAATGTCCGATTATTAAATAATAATAATAATAATAATAATAATAAATAAAGTGGGTCCTAAGGATGTGCACAAGCAGTGTATAGTACATTTAACAGCGAATATGAAATAAATGGCATTCCCCTTAGTGGTAATTTTGTCACAATTACTTCATGTCACGGATTATCGAACCTTGTATTCAACTAGCAGTAGTTTTGTCAAGTTAACAATAATTATTGGTTTGGTCCCAAAATCCTTATGGCAACCTTACACCTCTTGAAATTGTTATCAAAATACAATAAAATCTTTGGACCTTGGTGTAGAACAGGGCTGAGCAACACCGGCCCTCCAGATGTTGATGAACTACACATCCCAGCATGCCTTGCATCAGTTTCAGCATGGCCACATAGCAAAACTAATGCAAAGCATCCTGGGATGTGTAGTTCATTAACACCTGGAGGGCCGGTGTTGCCCAGCCCTGGTGTAGAATATAGAGGTGGCAGCTAATGCAGAGTTGCACACATATATAGATAGATAGATAGATAGATATCCACAGCAAACGGAGGCACTCAAGATAGACGAAATAAAGACTCAGAACACAGCCTGTTTAAGTCTACGTTTCAATGGTCCTCAGCCATTTTCATCAGGACATAAAAGCATGTACAAAACACTCACCCTTTTGTGCTCCACCATCACCACGAGCCCGTGTGCGCCATGCGGGGCGTCCTCCCGCCGCGGCACTCAATGATGACGTCACCACGTGCACCCGTCACCATAGAAACAATATAACAGACTGTTAGGAAATAACAATAATATTAGCAGATATATATGCACCTTACAAACAGAAAAAATATCATAAGGAGCTGCATAGAGTATAAACAAGGCATTCCTACAAGAAGCAATTTAAACCTAAAGTTTCATTCAGACCATTAGGACTGAGAGTATCAAGGGTAAAGATCCACTTTGCTTCTCTGTAGAAGCAACTTGGATCTATTGCCACCCCTTTGCAAAGGCGGAATGTGGTCGATAATTTTGTGTTTGATAGCGGTAGGTGAATGGCCCATAGTCACATAGTGTCGTGCTACGGGTTGTTCACTCGTACCTTTCAAAATCGCTGCCCGAATGGCCTGGCGATGCTGGGCCATTCTAACTTTAAATTGACAATCGGTTTTCCCGATATAATATGTCACAGGGGCAAACTATCGGGAACACCGATTGTCAATTTAAAGTTATTTGCCTACTCTAGGGAGTGCCGGGATCTCTCCACTGTGTGTGTGTAAAATATATATATATATTTTTTTTTTTTGCATTCTATGATTTTTCTCCATTATTAAAATTTTGATTTACTTTTATTTAAGAGTTCCTCCATGTAATGGAATAAGTGAAGAAACACAGAAGGCACTTGAACAGTCTCTTCTTGATTGCACTTTTCGGCTGCAAGGCAGGAATAACCGAACCTGGGTGGCAGAGTTGGTGTTTGCAAACTGTCCTTTGAACAGTGTGGTGTCTAGGGAGCAAGGTAGGAGGCATTTTATCACACTATAGTATTTTTATTTTTTTTATTTTATTTAGCGATAACTAATGTTGTTTTTTTAAATTTGAAATATTTGTAGGTCCAACTCGACATGTGTACCTGACATATGAGAACCCCCTTTCAGAACCAGTAGGTGGGCGGAAAGTAGTAGAAATGTTCCTGAATGACTGGAATAGCATTGCTCGATTGTATGAATGTGTATTGGATTTTTCACGCTGTTTACAAGGTAACATTTTTCTACTGATCATTCTTGGGTGGTAACTTTTGCTTTATTACGGTGACTAAATTTTATTATTTTTTTCCTCTGCTCCCTAAGATATACCACCTCACTTAAATCTCTTTTCTGAGGTCCGATTGTATAATTATCGGAAACTCATCCTGTGTTACGGGCAAACAAAGGGAAGCTCGGTAGGTGGAAAAACTTTTGAATTCAAATGTATATGAAGTTTTTAAGATTAGTACATTTTTCCATAGTGCTGTTTATTAATATTATGGCAAAGCAGCTTATATTGTTCTCCGATCTGCTTATTTCCTGATGAATTACTGTTTGACTTTTTATTGTCATTTTTATAAAGTTTCTATCTCTGATCTGCTGACTCTGCACCACTATAACTGTAATTTTTTACGAAGTTAAAGAAGACAAATCTAGCACCTATCTGGCAGTTAAACTGCCACTTTTCACTCTTTCTGTCTTAACTTTCTATTTTCTTTTTCCACATTGCAGATAAGTATTCAGTGGAATTCTAGCCACCATAAATTTCACATCTCACTTGGGACCACTGGGCCTAATTCTGGTTGCAGTAACTGTCACAACATTATCCTTCACCAGCTGCAGGAAATGTTCAACAAAATCCCAAATGTGGTGCAATTGTTACAGGTTGGTTACTACTTTTGCAAAGTTACAAAGTATGACATATCGCATTACGGTTTGGCAGTGTAATAATAAAAATGGTCAAGTGATTACAGTTCTAGTGGGATTGGGTCACAAAATGTCTGTCAAGGTGTAGTGCCAAGAGCAGATGTCTTGGCAAGGCATGTATCTGATTAAGAAAAGCTTACAAACCACGAGGGAATGTGGCTCCTTTAGCAAAGCAGGTTGGAGAAGGAGTAATTCATCAGGGGTTAAAGGGTCTAAACTCAAAATAGATTTGAGTTTTATCTTCTGACCTGTATTATTATATAGAATATTGCTTTCCTGTTTACCACCTCAGGAGGATTCCATCTCTGCTTCTCAAAACCAATCACTAGGAGCCATAATAGTGTTATGTACTCTACTTACATAGGTGCTAAAAATGGTAAAATAGGCTTAAGAAAGTAGCCAGCACTGAGAGCGGGTGTGGAGACCGTGAGCTCCGTCACTATCCTGATTAAAAATCCTGTCCCCGGACCTGCAGAAGATTTATATGCAATTCAGCTGCCTTTAGAGCTGCTCCTATATCTCCTGAGCTGCCCGTGACTATCCTGGTCTACTCGGAGAGTGTTGGCTGACTGGCCTGGCCTGCTGAGCCTTGTGCATCCTCTACAGCAGCGCGCGCCATCTTGGATCTCCCGGCTGCTGTAGCTGAACGGAGGAGTCCCCACACCTGCGGTCTCTGTAATCTGGCTGCTTGACTGCCGCAGCCCGGGTGAGTCGGCTGGGGGGGGGGGGGGCGCGCGTCTGGAAGGGCTCCGGGGAGTAGCGGAGAGAGTGGTAGCTGTCCTCACTGAGACAGGCCGCACGGAGCCGGTGGCGCTGCCTTGCCTTCTGGTGCCCTGGTCTGCGGTAACTACACAGATTTGATCCTGAATTGGGCTCAGCAGACACGAGTGTGACAAGCTTACTGGAGACTACGGGGACAGTATAATATATATAATACACATCATCTGCTTTTTTCTGGGAGAAGCTACAGCCAGATATTCTGCTGCTGCTAATATATTTGGATTGTTAGGTGGTGTGCTAGCCACCACCATACTGTAATACACCAAGACTCCTTCCCAGCAGTCTACCTACTCATCGTTAAATTGGCTGTGTATATATCCTGCATATATAACCCATATGACTCCTTTATTTGACTGCACCCCGGAAGTTTCCTCAAACTTGGTTCCCTATGGTTGTGAAAATATTTGGCACCTTATGCAAATTCGTGTTGACCTGACCATGTCTCAACAAAAATTCCCCACCCCTTTCCTGCTGACAACTTTACAATATTTCATATTGATACCTGACTATTCTGGACACAACCCTGAGTTTTCCCAAGGCAATCAAGGGATGAGATATGGGTCTTCTACTATACCGCGGCCCATTCATGGCACCGAAAACTGGCCGGACTAAATCCTATAATATGGCACCCTGGGATGCCCACTTCATGTCTTTTTATACTGTACTACGTTTCAGAATACTGTTTTATATATATATATATATATATCCTATTTTGTCTTCTTGATGTCGCTGGAATCGGGTGTATGCTATACCCTTGGATATTGCATGTAAATCTACATGTTTCCTGTGTGTTTGCTGGCTTTTCTATGATCCTAGCTTAAGATACCTCTTCTTTGCACTGCGTACTCATCCGATAAATTATTCTGTTCATAAAGGGGGGGGGGGGGGGGGGGGAGTAGTACTAGATGGTAGTTAGTTGGTGGGGGGGGGGGGGGGGTATAGTTAAGTTATGGGCTCCAGGTACACCTCAGTTGGGGTTGGGTAGTACAGGGTGGGGGGTTATAGGGGAGGGTTGTTTTGGTCGTTAGGGTGGTGGTTTGCTTTGGGATGGGGGTTAAGGGTATTAGGGGTTTTTTTTATTATTTTTTTGGGCGCTACAGGTTGTTGATACTATAATATAAATGGTATTTTTTGGCATTTCTCTCTGCTTCGACATGTCAAGTTTTTCTCTTCTATACAGCATGTGCACTCCTGCTTTTACTATATTACATGTATACCTGATTGGCGCCTTCGGGTATTTCTGATTTATTATATGCAGTCAGTGCTCTGTATATCCTGTTACAAACATGTATTGAATAATCATATTATTGCCTTACGATATATCCTCTCGCTCAATTGTTATATTATTATTATTATAATTTTATTTATAAGGCGCCACAAGTGTTTCGCAGGGATTCAGTATTGAATCCCGGCGGTCGGGATCCCGGCGTTCAGAATCCCGACGCCGAAATGCCGACAAGGGGGGGACGCGGATCGCCCCCCCTTGCGGGCCCGGTGCCTCGCTATGCTTGGCACACTAATTTATTCTCCCTCCAGGGGTGTCGTGGACACCCCAGGAGGGAGAATGTGTCGGCATTTCGGCGGTCGGGATTCCGGCGTCGGGATCCCGACCGCCGGGATATTAACTGCATCCCGTTTCGCAGCGCTGTACAAAGGAACAATACAAGGAGACAAAGCTTGGCATAACATTGAATAAATAACAAAAATACAGTACAAATAAAGAGCGCCACAGTTCAATACACATTACAGCTTGGATATAAGTAGTGAGGACTCAATCAACATACAACTAGAGGCTTGATGCCAATGATGGAGATGAGTATGCAGACGAAGATGGTCACTGAGTGTTGGAGTATAGGAGAGCTGTGAGTGACATGTGAAGAGAAGTGGGCTTAGAAGACAGGAGGGAAGAGGGCCCTGCTCGAAGGAGCTTACAATCTAGTAGGAAGGGGAGACAGACAGATTATAAGAGGTGCAAGCAAGTGGGTGGTGGTTAGATAGCGGATGTAAACAGTCAAGGGGTCGGAGAACCATCTGGTTTATGCAGTGGACGGGTATGCTTTGATAAATAGGTGAGTTTATATGTTGTAGTGCCTGCCCCTTTGGTTATGGGTTATTATTTGTACTCTGCAAAAATTAATAAAAATTATTGAATAAAAAAAAAAAAATAGGCTTAAGAATGGCCTAGATAAGCAGTACGACTGAAGACTTATTTGGTTAGATGGCCGGTTAAGCAGTGCAGATATTGGACATTGTTTGGTCTATATTTAACTGATTATTTTTCCATTTTGTGTGATCCTACAGGTATTGTTTGATACTCAAGCTCCTTTAAATTCAATCAACAAGCTGCCGACTGTGCCCATGTTGGGACTCACGCAACGGATAAACACCGCTTACCAGTGCTTTTCTATACTTCCCCAATCCCCTACACACATTCGATTAGCCTTCAGAAATATGTATTGTATAGACATCTATTGCAGAAGCAGGGGTGTGGTAGCAATACGCGATGGAGCTTACAGTCTCTTTGACAACAGCAAAATTGTTGAAGGCTTTTATCCAGCTCCAGGACTGAAGGTGTGTATTTTCTCCCGTTTTCTCATTTGATGTATGTGAATAGGCTGTAAACATTTTCACTACAACCTGTTTTGCCTGCTATAGATTTGTCCTCCAGATTTTTTACCAAGTTCTAGTTTGGCATACTAACATGTTTTACTCTCAAAATTATGGTAGGGCAAATGCCTAGCCTTCAAAGGTTTGTAGTCTGCTAGCTTAGAAGGATAGTACAATATGCAAGCTACACAGGGTTTAGGTATCTATCCACATATGAGGTGTTGCTGTGCCAAATAGCTTATATATTTGCACTGTAATTACTTATTCTTGCTCTACATAGCATACTCCTCAATAGTATTTTGTGTAACTGTCTTTAGTCACCCAGAAGTTGGTGTACGCTGGGCATATTACTCCCATCAGTGACTGGTACTTTTTTCTCTTTCCTCCACTAGGTGACACTGGAGAGTTACAGTGGGGAATAGAAGGCGACCACAGGGAGCTTGGGCACTTTAGAATAAATTAACAGTGACTAACTCCTCCCCTTCTACTTCCTCTCCTAGGCAGTCTTAGCATGTGCCCTGCGGGAGCTGGGTGCGTTTAGGGCTCACTCCTGAGCCTTTTTAATATTTTTATTTTTTAATGTAAATATGATCTGCAATCAGCAAGAGGACAGGCAGGTAGCTCCCTGTCCCTACCTGCCTGACGAGGGCGCTGTCGGCGGGTCCGGTCGCAGCTGCATGCAGCTTGCCTCCGGTACCTGGCTGCAGGATCCACAGATCCTGAGGTCCCGTCGCCGCTGCTCGCAGCGCGCCTCGAGGACCAGTCAGCACGCCGCACCCGACAGCCAAGGCAGGGGTAAGTATAGCACTGATCTCCCGTTAGCGGGGGATTCAGTGTAAAAGGCCGCGGCAGCGCACTTTTCAAATACAGCGCCATTACTGAGGAGCAAGAGCGCGGCATGCTGGGTACTTCCGCTTCCTCCGTCTTTGTAGGAGCGGCAGCCATTGAAGCAGCAAAAAAGGTCCCTTAGCCGGCGCAAGTTATATTTATATACAGTGCGCGTATCGGGCTTGTGGCAGACTCTGCCTTTTTTCTATACCTCCTCTCCTGTCCGGTATTTCCATCTTCCCTCTCTCTCTGTGAAAGATTGCTGAGTGTATGATGGCTGGTAAAAAGATTGCGTGCAAGAAGTGCAGCAATGAATTCGCGCCACACGCGGAGGGCGCCATTTTATGTCCTTCATGTGCTGCATCCCCAGCCCCCACTCCTTCAACGTCGGGGCAGCATATGCCTGTATGGGCTTCCCAGCTGTCCACAGTGATTTCTCAGCTAGCCTCTGAGTTATCTTCGGCCAGACAAGATAGGGATGCAGCCAGGGATCAGCAGGCAGAGTTAACCTCTGCTGTGGAGGGTCTGTCTAGAGCATTGCATGCAGACCCCTCTACACCCCCTCCCCCTAGACTGGCTTCTGCTAATAGGATGTTTCCTCAGGTCCCTCTGTTAGATGATACAGATGATGACATGCCAGCTCTAGAGGAGGGTGAATTTCAGGACCCTGATGCTCAGCCTGATGCTGAGCCTGATGCTCCGCTTATACAGGACACTGAGATCCCCTCTCAGGGTTTTTGAGGACTTAATACAAGCAGTCCGGTTAACCCTCAATGTCACAGAGGAGGTGAGACCTGCTGCGCGTCCCTCAGTGTTTGCTAAAAAGCAGAAACAGTCTGCATATTTCCCAGCCTCAGAGGAGCTGGATGAACACTTGCAAAAAGCCTGGTTACACCCAGACAAAAAGTTTCAGGTGTCTCAGAGATTTTTCACTGCCTATCCTTTTCCTAAAGATGCTAGGAAGTCATGTGAAACGCCACCTGCTGTTGATTCTTCGGTATCACGCTTGTCCAAAAAGACAGTGTTGCCCATTCCAGGAGCCTCTACCCTTAAAGATGTGTCTGATAGGCGGTTAGAGAGTGCTCTGAAGAATATTTATTCAGCCGCTGGTCTTCTACAACGCCCAGCACAAGTGGGATGTTGGGTCAATAGGTACATGGAGGTATGGGCATCCCAGGTTGCCTCCTCTCTAGACCCAGGGGCAAGTGATATGTTGCTCTTAGTGGAACACATACGTGAGGCTGCAGGTTACTTGGTAGAAGCCTCTTCAGATGTTTGCATGCTTGCGGCTCGTATCTCTGCCCTCTCAGTTTCTGCTCGCCGTACTCTTTGGTTGAGACAGTGGAATGCAGATGCCGACTCCAAGAAGGCGGTGGAAGCATTACCCTTTGCTGGTGAGGCCCTCTTTGGTCCAGAGCTGGACAAAATGATTTCACAGGCTACAGGGGGTAAGTCTCAGTTCCTGCCCACTGCAGCCCCTCCCCCACGTAGGTCATTTCCTACTACTGGAGGGCAGTCCTTTCGGTCATTTCGGCCCACCCCCAGATTCAGGGGTAGGTCTAGGGGAGCGGCTACTAGCTCCAGAGGCTTCCGAGGACGAGGCAGAGGTTCAGCCAGCGCTCCAATCCTGGATGCAAAGGTTACCTCAAAGCCCTCGGCATGACTCTCCCAGCTCCTGTCCAGATCACAGGGTGGGAGGCCGGCTGCTGTTTTACCATCAGGTTTGGGCTGGATCATGCCAGGACGCATGGGTAAAGGACCTGGTAGCAGTAGGCTACAAGATAGATTTCTTGTTGCCTCCTCCTCAACGTTTTTTTCCCACAGGTTTGCCAGCTTCACAGGAGAAAGGCAGGGCCTTGCAGGCCGCCATTCAAAAGCTCAGGGACCTAGGGGTGGTTATCCCGGTCCCGGAACCAGAAAAGGCAAAGGGATTCTATTCCATCCTTTTTCTGGTTCCCAAGCCGGACGGCTCAGTAAGGCCCATCTTGAACCTAAAGCAGCTCAATCCTTTCCTGCGGTTCACTCGCTTCAAGATGGAGTCACTGCAGTCTGTCATTGCAGGCCTGGAACCAGGGGAGTTTCTTGTATCCATCGATATAAAAGATGCATACCTGCATATCCCCATCTGGCCCCCTCACCAGGCATACCTGCGGTTTGCTGTCCAGAACTGTCACCTGCAGTTCCGAGCCCTCCCATTCGGCCTCTCCTCTGCGCCTCGGGTGTTTACCAAAGTGATGGCTGTCATGATGGAGATACTCAGGGCTCAAGGAGTTACAATTGTCCCTTACTTGGACGACCTTCTGTTGAAGGCTCCGTCCAAGGAGGTCCTTCTGCACAACATCCACCTGACACGTCAGACTCTGGAGTCCCATGGCTGGATGCTCAACATCCAGAAGTCACAGCTGACCCCATCGCAGAGGATCCTGTTCCTAGGGATGACTCTGGACACGGTCCAGAGAAGGGTGTTTCTTCCCATGGACAAGATCTTGTCCCTGCAGGAAGCGGTTCGGCTGGTGCTGCAGCATCGAACGGTCACAGTTCTCCTTTGCACAAGGCTGCTGGGAAGGATGGTGGCCACGTTCGAGGCGGTGCAGTACGGGCGGTTTCGATCTCGCCCCTTTCATCTGTGTCTGCTCCGCCAGTGGACAGGTTCACACCTGTTTCTGCATCAGCGGATCTCTCTTTCCCATCAGGCTCGAGCATCACTGGGGTGGTGGCTCGACTCCAGCAACCTGCAGGAGGGCCGGAGGTTTGCCATACACAATTGGACGCTCCTCACCACCGACGCCAGCCTCAGGGGCTGGGGAGCGGTCACGCTGGGCCTCCACTTCCAGGGACTGTGGACCCCGGAGGAAGCACAGATGTCCATCAATGTGCTGGAACTCCGGGCGGTATATTATGCCCTCCTCCAAGCGGAAGTGGTCCTCCGGAACAAGGACATCAGAGTGCAGTCGGACAACGCCACGGCTGTGGCTTACATAAACAAGCAGGGAGGCACTCGCAGCCATGCAGCGATGAGAGAGGTGAAGAGGATTCTTTGCTGGGTACAGGAGCACGCAGGGGCCGTGTCTGCCATTTTCATACCAGGCGTGGAAAACTGGGAGGCAGACTACCTCAGCCCCCGAGACGTTCATCACGGAGAGTGGTGTCTGAATACTCAGGTCTTCCAGACCCTGACTCGTCGGTGGGGTTGTCCGCAGATAGACATGATGGCCTCCAGACACAACCACCTGTTGCCCCGATACTGCGCTCGGACAAGAGATCCACAGGCAGTGGCAGTGGACGCTCTCACGGCACCCTGGACGGATCAATTCCTCTACATCTTCCCTCCAGTGCCTCTCATCCCTCGGGTTCTGCAGAGAATCCGACGGGAGTCGGTGACAGTGCTGTTCATCGCTCCAGACTGGCCTCGCCGGTCGTGGTATACGGTTCTAAGAGGCCTGTTAGTAGACGAACCATGGCCTCTACCTCTCTGCGACACCCTGCTAACACAGGGTCCGTTCGCCTGTCCCAACTTACAGCATCTACATTTGACGCATGGCTGTTGAGAGGTCCATCTTGAGGAAAGCAGGGATCCCGCAGGCGGTGATACCAACCATGATAGGAGCTAGAAAGCCGGTTACCTCGGTGCATTACCACCGCATCTGGAGGGCCTATGTGGCCTGGTGCGAATCCAGGAGGGTCTCCCCTGTGAACTTCAAACTGGCCAGATTGCTGCTGTTCTTGCAGAAGGGCTTGTCCTCAGGACTCCGGCTGGGGTCCTTGAAGGTTCAAGTATCTGCCCTCTCCATTTTTTTCCAGAAGAAGCTAGCTATTCTTCCTCAGGTACAGACTTTCTTTCAGGGGGTGTTGCGGCTGCAACCTCCCTTCAGGCCTCCTACTGCTCCATGGGACCTGGATGTGGTACTGGCTTTTCTCCAGTCCCCTGTATTTGAACCCATGGAGGAGGTGGACCTAAAATATGTCACTTGGAAGACTGTCCTATTGTTGGCCTTGGCTTCGGCTAGAAGGGTGTCGGAGCTGAGTGCTCTTTCTTGTAAGGCACCCTTCTTGAGTTTCCACGAGGATAGAGCGGAGCTGCGCACCTCTAGTGGTTTTCTCCCAAAGGTGGTCTCGGCGTTCCACATTAACCAACCGATTGTGGTGCCGGCCTTTCGGGAGGACTCACAGGAGTCTAGGGCGCTAGACGTGGTCCGGGCCTTGCGCATTTACGTGGCCAGAACGGAGTCCGTACGTAAGTCAGATGCTTTGTTTGTCCTCTATGACTCCCTGCGTCCTGGTTGGCCTGCATCCAAGCAGGCTCTGGCCAGGTGGATCAGATTGACGATTCGTCAAGCTTATGTGGCTTCCTCTAGGGTGCCACCTTCTTCGATTTCCGCCCATTCTACAAGGTCGGTGGGTACCTCCTGGGCGGCTGCCCGTGGAGTTTCTATACAGGATTTATGTAGAGCGGCTATGTGGTCTGGTCAGAGGACCTTTGTCCGCTTTTACAAGTTTGACACTTTTGCGGCAGCTGCTTCGCGGTTTGGCCGTTCTGTGTTAAGGGGCTCTCAGCGTCATCCCACCCGTGTTGGGAGCTCTGGGACGTCCCCACTGTAACTCTCCAGTGTCACCTAGTGGAGGAAAGAGAAAAGGGGATTTTGTACTTACCATTAAATCCTTTTCTCAGACTCCATAGGTGACACTGGACGCCCACCCGACGCTGTCTCTCCTTTTTTACTGTTTGTTTTCAGGTTGGTTCAATTACCTGAAGTTAAGAGACTGTTATACTTAGTCTGAATTCTAAGTTTTTGCCAAGTTTTTTATGGATGGGTTCATTCTTTTATGAATGCTATTCTTCAAACTATATGTTCACTCTATGTGAGTGTGTGTGTGTGTGACTTCTTATGTTATGTTTGACCTCCTCTCGGAAGTGTGTTTTTCCTTTCTTCCAGCTCCCTCCGGGCACATACCTAGACTGCCTAGGAGAGGAAGTAGAAGGGGAGGAGTTAGTCACTGTTAATTTATTCTAAAGTGCCCAAGCTCCCTGTGGTCGCCTTCTATTCCCCACTGTAACTCTCCAGTGTCACCTATGGAGTCTGAGAAAAGGATTTAACGGTAAGTACAAAATCCCCTTTTTAAGAGCCCCCAGTTTCACCCCCCACCTACACACCACAATTGCCACAGACCAATAGTGTTCATTCTAGCACCCGCTAGCTTGGAAAACCCATGCAGTTCCTCTTCCCTGCCTGGGGTGTCGCTGTCTGCTGTGGTGCTTCTAGCACAGTGTGGCCTGTATATCAGCACTGCTATGCAAACCAGACCTGTGCTAGAAACACCACAGCAGACAGTGACACCCCAGGCAGGGAACAGGAACTGCATGGGTTTTCAAAAATAGCGGGTGCTAGAATGAACACTAGACCAAACTGTAGATATGGAGGGTTTTTTGCTTGGGACGTGACTTCAGTTAGCAGAAAATGCCGAAATGCTTCTGGATCAGGTATTAGCAGAACATTTTACGACCCTGTCTGAGAACTGTTAAGTTGTGGGTTTCAAAGTGAAATATTACCACCATTGCCAATGCTAATAATTACTTAGCTCTGTGCTAGATGGATAGTATATACTATTTAAGATTGGCAGGTTTGCTGACCCCACCAGGGTTACACCGATTTCTGTCTACACCCCATGTCACTCTTTAGTTGCACTTATGCTTTATTTTGCTTCAATTTAATCAGGAGTGTTAAAAAAATCTTATTGAATCTTTCATCTGTCATTTAATAGTACACGTATATGTCAGAATATTTTTATTATACAAACATAAAGTAAATAATGTGTATCAACTGCTCTATGTGCTATGGAAACGAAATGGATATTTATTTTTCATCCATTTGCATGCACAGGAGTATATATGCTGGGTATGGAGAGCTGATGGTCTATATCGGGCACCAAAGGGTTACAAATTTGTTCCCAGCATGCCCTAGCCTCCCTTCTTCCTCTGACCGCAGCTTACCATATATATTTTTTTTCGATGCCGACAAGAACAGGCACTATTTTTAAAAGGGCTGTTTAAAAATGCCCCTGGTTACTATACTCTGTAACAGAGTCTCCCGCTCTGCTGCTCCAACATAAAGCGGGGCAGTACAGTAACTGGGCTGGTGACTTCACCGCGGTACCCTTTTGCAGCCGCAGCTCCGGATACACCGCTCAGCACCTAGAAGGGGACCAATAGCCACAATCCGTCTCCAGGCAGATGAGACTAGTTCCTGCATGCAGGGAGCTGTGACTAAAAGTGATCCCCTCCCGTTTGGGGTGGTGCAGGTGTGATTGGGTTCCGGCAGTGCTTACACTAGACCACCAAGGACATTATTCAGTCTAGGTCCCAGTGGGGTTGGATGCCAAAAGGGAAGATTAAGCAGCCTGTTACTCCTCCCTCACCCCACAGACATGCTTAGAGCATAGCTGACTGCATGGTAGTTGCTACATCCAAGTGGGCTAAAGGATCTTTCATGCTCAGGGGAAGGAGCCAAGGCTAGTTAGGGAGGATAGGTCAGTACATTAAATTAAAGATGTCACCCCTCCTCCTAGAAGCAAGGCTCTGTATTTTAAGCGTCTCAAAAAAGAGTTGACCTGATTTCCACCATCTGCCTAATTGGAGAATTTATTAGAAATAGCATGCTTTCAACAGTCGAAACAGTTTCAACTTTCTAAGTTGTTGGCCTCCAAGGATAGATCAAAATGAGGGGTACTGTACTTCCACCAGTAGACACCCATGTGGCATGGTTACTACGCTCCTCTGTCCTTTCCATTCCAGATACATCCTTGCTGAAGGATCCTACTGATAGGAAGCTGGAGAATTTTCTTAAGTTTGTTCCTGAACTTCCCCAGCTGCAGGCTGGGTGGCCAAAGCAGTTTCATAATGGGCTGTCTCATTGTACCAGTCATTGAGAATTTCTAACACCTGTCCATAACATACAAAGGGCGAGCACTTACCTTTGGGAAGCTGCTATAGACTCAGTGGTATTATCTTCAAAGGTGTTTGCTTCTACGGTAGCAGCCGGATGCGCACCGTGGTTGAGATCCTGGCATGCCGAAAATAATTCCAAAAAGGCATTAGATGACCTAACCCTTTCAAGGAGATACTCTTTGATCCAGATCTATATAAAATTGTGACGAACCTAGCAGCCTCTAAAACTGCATTCTTAACCCTAACCTCTGCTCCTTCACGACTAAAAACTTTGTTTCGTTCTTTTCGGCCCCAGGGTAGAGTTAAGTCAGCCTTCCTCCAGGTTCCCCCTAGCACCCTAAGCCTTCCAAGCCCCGAGCCAAGCAGCCCTGGGCTACCAGATGCCGTGCTACAAGCAGCCAGAGAAGCCTACAGCCTGACGCAACAGGCCTCCACCTGAGGGACCCATCAGTGGGAGGCTGGATTCTGTCCTTTACTCCGCAGTGGTTGGCCAGGGATGTGGTTTCCCTTGGATACGCTGTGACGTTCTAGTGCTGTCCTCTGGAGATTCCTTTGCTTGGGTCTTCCACATGACCCTGCAAAAAATGGCAGCTTTGAACCATTCCATCTGCTCCCTACTGGACTCCAATGTTCTTGTTCCAGTCCCACAGGATCAGCGAAACCGGATGGTTAACATTTGACTAATCCACAACCTCAAGAAACTGAATGTGTAAGTTTGGGTGCCAAAGTTTCAGATAGTCTCTTTAGTCTATTACACTGACTCTGGAGCCAGGAGACTTCGTGGCATCTCTGGTCAACCAAGATGCATACTTGCATTTCTTGAGGTTTGCTCTCCAGGAGGATCACTTTTCATTCCAAGCGTTACTCTTTGGCCTGTCTACTGTCAAATTGATGGTAATTATGGCAGCACACCTCCACCAGCAAGGGGTTCGCATTGTGCCCTACCTCGATGATCTGCTATTGCAGGCTAGATCTCCAGAGCTGTTACAGGACCAATTGCAAATCACAATTGCTCTTCTACAGTTTCCTTGAATGCCCTCCCAAGTGATGCTGCACTTGGGGGCAGAGCTAGATTACTGCATGCAAAAGAATGTTCTTTCCCTCGAACAATATTCATTCTCTGCAGACCAGAATCAAGTCTAACAGAGAAAGTTGTGACCCAAAGGTCACTCCGTATCGCTAGTCATGCTAGATCTCAATCTTCAATCAGTTGTACCACACTCAATGTGTATAATCAAATCGTTCAAGACCCAATAAGCCAATTTATATGGCACCCACTTTGACTGTGCAGGATTTTGCTGCTTCTTACCTAGGGAGTGTAACCCCTTTTTTAAAGATAGAAACAGAGGGTTGTGTCAGAAACCAAAATATGGTGTCTGGCACTTTAAGAAGCGCAGTCTTGCTCAGTGTATTAAATGTCCATACGTGTTTAATACAAGGTATATCTCAATTAATTAAAACAACACATACAATGGAAATATCTTCCATACAATATAACAATTTATAACAATTGTGCACAATATAACAGACAGACAAGACATACAACATATAACACATATATTAAAAGTTAATAGTAACTAGGATTGCTGTTTTTTGAGTCAATCAATGGAGCATATATGAGGCTGTAAATTTTATCAATGAATTCTGTTAGAGGCAGTAGATAATTCTCATAGTTACCAGTCCTGCATACACTTGGGTCCTGTGGTTGTTGCGCTTTTATTAGGACATACACTCAGGTCAGTCTCTCCAAGTATTCACCAGAATTGCACTCCGGAAATATAGATATTGGGTGAACTTTTTCTGCTGGACCAGCCAGCTAGACGGTTTTTTTAATCCAAAGTGCCTTGCTGACCGGATGGAAGATGCAGGACCAGCGCATTAAAGGGCTCAAAAACGCGTTTCTCTGCCTTTCACTGTAATCGGCGGCTTCCTCAGCTCTCAGGACATCCGCTCAGGTGAATGGAAATTACACTCAGAGGTGTTCTGTTGGCTAACGTGTCTGTGTGGAGTACCTGACATTGACCTCATGGTGTCCCGTCGCAAGTTCCAAGAAACTGCTCCCGGACAAGAGACCCAGAAGCCTTCCTAGTGGATGCTCTCATGGCGCCATGGCTGTTTCACCTGGTTTACGCTTCTCCATTAAACTTATTATACATCTGATTGGCAAGTTCAAGCGAGAAGGTGGAGCCATGATTCTGGTGGTACCAGATTGGCCTCGCCGTGGTTGGTACGCAGATCATAAGTCTATCCATCAATGCTCCTCTGAGACTGCCTCTCAGACCAGATCTTCTGTCTGGGTCCATGCCTACATCCGGTCCCGGCCCAAGGGAATTCTCCACTATTGTCATTCATACTATGATCCAGGCCAGGAAACACTCCTCGGCCAGGATTTACCATCGCATTTTGAAATTTTATTTCTCTTGGTGCCAATCCAGAGGGTTCCAACCTTGCGTGTTCCGCTTATCTCGTCTGCTGGCTTTTCTTCAGGTGGGCTAAGAAGGTACAGGTCTCGGCTTTGTCAATATTTTTTCCAAAAAATACTACCGGTGTTGCACCCTCTTCCCAATTGCTCCCTGGTTCTTTGTGCTCTACAGGGGCCTCCCTTTGAGCATTTGGAGTAGGTAGACTTGAAGCTGCTCTCGTGAAAAGTTGCTTTTCTCTTGACTATATCTTTTGCCCGACAGCTGTTGTATCTTCGTGCATTGTCTTGGCGATCTCCTTTTCTAGTCTTTCATCCTGATAGAACAGCACCTCGTACTAAGTTGGATTACTTACCTAAGGTGGTCTCCAAGTTCTACTTTATGCATTTATTTACGTAGGACTAAGGAGGTCCGTAAGTTGGGTGCTTAATTTGTACTTTATGATTCTACAAAGCAGGGGTGGCTATGCTTGACGGTTCGTCAAGCTTACCTTTTGGCAAAACTTCTTCCTGGGAGAATTATTTCTCATTCCACTCAGTTGGTACTTCATGGGCAGCTAGCCGCAATGCATCAACTGTCCAGCTATGCAGGGCGGCTACTTGGTCTTTGGCCCAAACCTTTATTACGTTCTATGGATTTGACACATTTGCGTTGTCAAATGCTCAATTTGGTCAAAATGTCTTTGCCGCAGTCCAGGGGCATCCCCCGCCCTTGAGGGGACATCTTTAGGACATCCCAGCATATATATACTCCTGTGCCCCATACTGGATGAAAAAGAAAATAGGATTTATGGTCTTACCTTGATAAATCCCTGTCTTTGAGTCCATAGGAGGCAAAGGATGCCCTCCCATACGCACCTGACTTGTGGGCTTTTCTTCCTATTCAGGAAGTGATGATTTGCACGGCCTGTATGTCTATTTCTGGTGTATGTTTGGTCTTCCTTCTTCTCTGGCTCCTCTCCTGCCTTGGGCTTGCTAACAAAACTGGTGAGCTGGTGTCAGGGGCCGTGATATGTGGGAATGGGGAGGCAGGAGCATGCTGGGTAAAAATGTGGGTACTTGTGTAAAAGCACGGCTCAGGGCTACGCTACGTTTTCAGCGTAGGCTAAGCTACGCTGTCAGCGTAATCCAAAGGCTGCCTAGCATAGGCAGCGTAGTGACTCTGCTGTAGCCCAGCTCTGTCCATGGCAAGCCTAGTGAGTGCCTCTCACATATCTCCGGTAGAGGGGTTCATGCGGGCGGAGAGGCGCTCCAGCTGTCTGAGACGCAGGTGCATCTCAAATGGGCCTGCGTCTCAGTAATTACTGCAGCAGGGTACGGCAACCCTGCCCATGTTCGCTTCAGGGAGACAGGGTTTGGTAGCACGCGCGTATCGTGCACAAAGGGGGTTATGCGGGCGCAAGTGCGTCGTATGCACAATAAAGCAGGCATTTGCCAGTGCTCCATATTACATACTGGTGTAAACGCCTCCTTTTTCAAACCCCCACTATCCATGCAAGCGCACGCGTTACGCGTCCTCCCAACCTGTTCATACCCACACTATCCACGTCAGTGTGGAGTTGATTTTATAAAAAAGCAACTTAACAAAGTACAATAATATCAAATTATCAAGACCAAAGAAAATAATTCAACCGTTATTCTTCTAATTCTGCATTCACAGAAACTGCAGCAGTAGTTGAGTCTTGATAACTGCAGCAGTAGTTGCAGTTGTGTCTGCATCTGTGTCGTCTGCTTTGTCATCCTTTGGGAGCAGAGTAAGGGCATAAAGAATACAATGGAAAGTGTTTTCTGCGCCTACAGTTTTTTGGCAAATGAATTCCTGGAGATAGCAGTCCAGATTCTGACGCGCAGTGTCCCTTTGAAGTTTGTTATGCCACTTACACGATCCCCAAAGGCGTTCAATGTTTTGTGTGTGAACCCCAGTGTCCGGATCAACAAAATTATACCGGTGGTTCACGCATGGTGGTACCCTGCCTGCTCCAGCTGTTCGGTGTTATATGCACGCCAGCAATCCGAATATATAGTTGTCCCCGGTTCTATATATTGGTTGATTGCGGACATCAGGGTGCTGGCGTCACATCTTTCCACAGTGTTATGAAACAGTCACCGTTGTCTCCAGAAATGCCTCCAAACAGCCACTGTTGATGCAGCACTCGTCCGACTTGACTTTTCCTCTATACAAACAGACTCTTATCCACCTCCACTATTTTTCCCAGACCACCAATCCGGCGTTGGGGCTGCGACATTAAGTGCAGGCCTCCCGCATAAGGTACAGCACCGTGGTTCTATTCGACAACTGTAGTTGTCGCTCACACAAAAAGATATGCTTGTGAGCTCCTCCGCCCATGAATAAATAAATACAGATGAGGGTAAGAAATGCTACAGGACACCTCGGGAACCAATGTGCCGCACAGAGACTGTCCTTCTTACGGCAGGTTTTAATGTGGCAGTGCCACATGCGCACTCCTTCATACTCAAGTCCATTAACACAGGTTTGTGTCAGTGGCAGCAAATGGTGCTGCTGAAGAAAAGACACCGACTCCTCCTCTGTCTGCGGCAGGTTAAACATGCTGAGAGGTTCTATAGCTATTCCTAATGAACAGCGTCAGAAATAATGCAGTCACTTTACCTTCACCTCTGACTGATTATGGTAACTGCGTAACGCTGACTGACTACGCTGGCCGCGGGAACACTACGCTACTTCTGACAGGGACGCTGACTATGCGAACTTACGCTAAGTGGCCGCAAGAATACTACGCTACTTCTGGCTGGCTACGCTGGCCGCGGGAACACTACGCTACTTCTGACAGGGACGCTGACTATGCGAACTTACGCTAAGTGGCCGCAAGAATACTACGCTACTTCTGGCTGGCTACGCTGGCCGTGTGAACACTATGCTGATTCTGATAGGGATTCTGTGTGGTCCTCATCATTAGCTTTAGTCATTTTTTAGCTGCATATATTTAGGCATATTTTGTTTTTACTTGCAGACTTTCTTAAATATGTTTGTGGACAGCAATCAGGATGCAAGGCGGCGGTCGGTTAATGAGGATGACAACCCGCCATCGCCTATTGGAGGAGATATGATGGACTCCTTATTGTCCCAGTTTCAGCCTCAGGCACAGCAGGTAATAAAAGAAACTGCCATGGCTGAATGACTGCTGATATGATTTAAAAGTTTTGTGCACTGTGTATACACTGAATAAGGAACTTGGTTCACCTATGGGTAGATATGATTGTTGCTTTGTTTTACTCCTTTACAGTTTGCAAAACAGTCTGCTGCATCGGGTGCTTATCCACTTACATCGCCGCCATCTTCGTACCACAACGCTGTTACACCATCTCCAGTAATGATGCACTCACAGTCACCAGGTGAGATCTCACGTCTCCTCTTTCTTATTACATACACTGAGGACAATTACTATCCTACTTTGTGTGTCATGGTACAGGTACTGTTCAGTGCTGCTGTTGCTGAGGTGTGGACAGCTAGTTCAGGACTGTAGAATGGGAAACTGGTTCACTTTTAGCCGAGTTACAATGCAAGAGGTTAAAGTAGTGTAGTATAAATTGCAGGTGATCCACTAATGGCGTGTAAGGAAAATATGTGATCAAGAAACCAGAACTTGAACATATACCTGAGAGAACATGATAAAGGATGTGCCCAACATAATCCGAGGGAGTCCACTGTGAGGGGCCTTGGTATGGATTTGAAGGCAGTAGTAGAATGTGGATTATTGGGTTGTTAAGATATTGTAGATGTTGGAATGAGGTATATTGCTTTACTCCAAAAGGCAGTCCTGCTAAATATTCTGCCTTGTTTATCAAAGAGGAGCTTCTTCCCCCTCTTATTATATGTGCATTGAGTTTTAACGTAACCTGGAGCAGGAGCTTGCTAGTGGGGTTTAAAAAAAAATGTTTATGCTTGATCTTGTGTGTTTATCTGCAAATCATATAAGCAAAATCGATTGCATTTCCTTATTTGCTAGGGATTAAAAACTGATGTAATTTGCCACAGATCATTGGTGGGTTCTTGCTGAAAATTACCGCATTTATTAGAGATGGTTTTCATCTTTTAAACTGAACCAGCCATTGAGTTGTCAAATGCAGATCCTGCAGTAAAAACTACTCCGTTTTTAATTGCAGCACATATTCTTGGGTAAAAAAAGGTGTGGGGACACATCCAACATTAAAACAAGCATTAAGCCTTAAAGCAGTAATGGCTAACCTTAACAATCGGGCTGTTGTTGAACTACATATCCCAGCATGCCCTGCTACAGTTTAGCTATTTGGCCGTGCCAAAACGGATGCAGGGCTTGCTGGGATTTGTAGTTCATCAACAGCTGGAGTGTCAAGGTTAGCCATCAATGCCTAAAAGCATAGTGTTGTGGTAGAATAATCTGGGGGACAAAGGAAGAGTACCCCTGACACTACTAGTGCCACTGTAGCAGGGAGGAACTCACAGCATGGGTTTGTGCAGCCATAGTGCCAGCCGGTTCTATCCTGGTTAGCATGGGGATGTATTCCCTAGGTTGAAATCCAAGCAGTTCTGCAAACCAGTCCCTTGACAGTCTCACTCATCACTGCTCTTTCCAAGGACCGTGCATCCAGCATCTTGTACTTTTATATAAGACATGGTATCCAGTTGATAAAGATAACAGTAAGAAGAGTCAGTAGGTCGACAGGGTGAAATGGTTGACTTGACAATAGTACACACACGCACGCACACACGCGCGCGCGGTTGATACAAGATCTTTTTTAAATAAAGTTTTTTTTTAATCAATTTTATTTACTTGAACACAAAACATACAGGTGCATACAGAATAAGACAATACAAATCATGACCGCAAAGCCACCCATGAAAACATGTGGGATTGCTCAGTGGGGTCCAAATCTATATATACTCCCCATTTTCAATGTCTGGAAGCATGGCCCTCCTACCCAAATATAGCATTTAAAGTAAAGTTGCCTTGACAGCAGATAGGAAAGGAGATGTCTTTGTCCAGCAACGTAGAATAATTTTCCTGGCCATCATCACGACAATAGTCAAGATGGCCCTTTACATCCCAGTTAGAAAAGTTAGCTATAAGCATAGCGAGTGAGTCAAGGACACAGTGTTTAATCGTGGGAAGGCAGTGTCCTGCCTGAAGATACTTAAAAAACTCTCCACGTGGTAGAGAATACTTGGTAGCTAGATCCTGATATAACAAATTCCACCTCACATGACCAGAGTTCAGCAGACCCGGCTTAAAATTTGGGTTGCCCCATAATGGAGCATGTCTAGTTCAGTGGTATCGGTGACCCAGTTTCTTGTTGTTCACAAGTATCAACAAATAAAATGTTAGTCAACACTGGTGGGGGTAAATCAGAACGTGGGACGCGTATAAGGGCAGCAGGAGCATAGGGGTCATTCACGTCTTCCTCAAGGGATTGGTGTGTGTATAAAATTCCGTACCATGAAACCAATCCATTATATATCTTGTAAACACCTAATGAGTAAAAGCTAAAACGTTGGGTATGCCTAGACCCTAAGCCTTCTTGGAGTATAATTTACACCTAGAGATGGGGGCTTACTACCCGAAGGTCAAAAAGCCTGCAGTGAGCTTCTTAATATCAGACTTAGAGAGCTTAATGGGGAGCATTTTAATGCAGTATGACAATTTGGGGAAAATAATACACTGTAAAACAGCAGCCTTCCCCAACAATGATAAGGGAAGAGATCTCCGTACTTCCAGTTGTTCCAAAACTTCAAAACAATAGTACAAAATGAAGATGATACAGGTGTGATAACAAATTAGGTATGTGAATACCCGGATATTTTATGGACTGAGAAGTAATCCTAAACTGACCGAGCAGCGGTACCGGTGTGGAAGCCAGGGATGTCCCAGAGACCAGCAGAATTTCTGACTTATGGACATTAGTTCTGTAGCCTGCAAAAAAAAAAAAATCATGCACCATGTCCAAAATACTGGAGATAAAGCGGTAACTAAATTATAAACAAATGTCGTTGGCAAACAGGCACACCTTAAGCATGGTGCTGCCAACACTAATGCCCGTGAATGACTGGTTATTTCACAGAGCAATAGCCAAAGGCTCCAAAGCGAAAGTAATGGGGACAGAGGGCACCCCAAAATTTTTTTTTATTGAGAACAGTAACCTTGATTGAAGTATGGCAAGCTTGTAAAGGTACATGTTTCCAATATTTTGGCTCAGATATGGTGAAACATACAAAATGGCTCCAAAAAAACATGACTACCATTGTCATGTCAACCTTTCGCGCGTTGACTGTTTTTACTCTCTCGATCTTTTTTTATGTCGACCATTTCGGGGCCAACCTTTTGACTTTAGATATGCATAACCAGATACATCAAATATTCTCAGTGGTTTCTTCTCCTTTGCCACCTGCATACCATACAGACCTGGTAGACTGCCTGCACTGAAGTGTTCTTATATTTCCTTCTTCAGGAAACTTGCAGAGTTCACCTAGTGGTGCACTCAGAGCACCTTCCCCTGCTTCTTTTGGTCCCACTCCATCTCCTTCATCCCTAGGAATTACTATGGTTCCAACTTCAAACTTTGCTAGCCCTCATGGTGAGTATACGGTACAGTCTTCATTTCATAGTAAAATAATTAATTTGGAATTATTATTTTATTTTTTTCAGACCACTTTTAAATAACCCTGTGATTATAAAATCTAACCTGTTTTTCTTATTTTCAAAGTGTAATCTAGCCATTAGAATATGACCATTACTTTAGTTTTTAGTGCTCAAGTAATATTAGCAGAAACCAAAATGTTTACAGTGTTTATGTATCATTTGTAAACTAGAGTTGACATCTCCTGTATATCATATTATTGTCATTAAAACAGATAAATTTGCCAAGTTCACCATTTGCGAATGTCAGAAATAAAACCTTTTAGTTTATTTTCAAACAGAGTAATCTTGTAGAATATTGGATTTGGCATGGAGTCCGTCACAAAGGGGAGACCGTTAACAAGGAAACTCACTGTAGTGATATATTGTACACATGGCTAATATGATTTATAGGTAGATTTTTAAGCATTATTGCAATCGCTCATCATCCAATTAGTACTTTTCAATCATTTAAAAATAACCTGCATGTTAAAAATTAAAAGAAACAATCTCTTGGCCTCCTAAAGTATGGGGGAAAGGTTTGTGTATGCTGCTTATTCTCTTACCTCCCTCTTTACATAAGGGAGCAATAACATTGTTTTAATTAAATATTGTGTTTTTCTATATTGTATTTTAAAATCCAGGTGTTTTGTCCAATAAATCTCTTTAATGTGATTAGCTAGTTCCAGGCATATTCAGAAAGTTATGTGGCACACTTGTTGGAAATACAGGATTCGTATTCATTCTAGCACCATGAACTCTACAAAGTCTATGCAGTTCCTCTTTCCAGCCTTGGGTGTCACTGTCTGCTTTGGTGCTTTAAGTACAGTCTGGTTTGTATTGAGATATACACCAGGCGTGCTAGAAACACCACAGCAGACCGGAAAGAGGAACTGCACAGGTTTTGAAAGGTGCAGGGTGCTAGAATAAACCCTACAATATGATTGGTTTGACTGGAAGCTATGCTGACCTTAAACATATACATTATATAATTAATTTTCTATAGCTTGCTTCCAAGAGCCTTGCATTGAAGAATTCAGTTTGTGCCTAGTTTAAAGGAAACCATTTGATAGACCTGTTTTGTACACCAATATCTGCCACCTTTGTCTTCTCGGTTTCTTTCGGCTTTTCTAAAGGTACAGTAGCCATAGACTAGACCAGTGGTTCCCCACCGTGGTCCTCAAGTACCAATAACAGTCCAGGTTTTTATGATCACCCAGCAGGTGCACTGTGTATTACCAAAATCCACAGATGACCAGGAAAACATGAACTTTTGGGGGTACTTGAGGACAAGGGTTAGGGACCGCTGGACTAGACCAACTAAATAGTGACTACAAATACAACAGACCTGCCAAATTCTTGTAAAAATTCTGTGGTGTTACTTAATTAGGCGGACAGTCTGCTTACTTATAACTGTTAAAAGTAAGGTGTATATAAATGAAAGGTCTGGTAACTTATATTTTATTTAAACTGTGGGACACTTGTTCCCTATCTAAAAAAATGGCAGTTGGGTGTAATAAGCTAATATCCCAGCAGTGGTCATCATGCAAAATGATCAGCCATTATTGCATGTACATATACAATATAGACAAATGGATATGTGTGGGTATTCAGTGAAAAATATATGTAATAAAAGATCTCTCTAAAACATAATCGTTCTATGGTAACTAGGTAAGTTGTGCTAGAGAACAAATACTGTATACCAGTGATGGCTAACCTTGACACTCTAGCTTTAGTTGAACTACACATCCCAGCATGCCCTACATCATTTTTAGCATAGCAAAACTGTAGCAGAGGCTTCTGGGATGTGTAGTTCAACAACAGCTGGAGTGTCAAGGTTAGCAATCAACAATTTCATGTTTCTCAAACCAAGACTTCAACATGTCTAGCATTGTAACCTAGAAAAAAATGCACCACTGTTTGAAAGAGATGCTCATACATCATGGAACCATGCATTTAGGATTATAGGCTGTTTTGGCATAGTAATGTAAAGTAATTGATTTGACCTTAACATTTATTTACAAGCATACAATTTCTATGGTATAAGAATCATGACACAATTATTTTTGACCTTTCTAGTGCTGTTGTCAAATCATAAGTTTGGTAGTTGAAGCTCAACTATGGATGTTGGATTTCTGTGTCTTTTTGTTAGATTACGTTAGTTGAGGTTGAAAAAAGACCATACGTCCATCAAGTTCAACCTTTTTGGTTACCAATTATCAAGACTAATGTTCTCGATATAATAGATTGAGATTATACTGTAGTACTACTTTTGCTGCAGTCATGATTTGTAGAACCAGTCCTCTTCAGTATTCGGTGCTCATGCTTACTTAGTGTTTGTTTGTAACTGCTACACCTCCAAAGCTGGGTATACTCTGGAGCTATGTTGAGCCAATTTACCATTTTGTAAAAGCAAATAGCCCACATCACGCAACAGTGTGTAGGGGGGATTGTACAGTCCTGCAGATGCTAGCAAAAGTTGCTAGTTTTAATGCACTGCATATCACACAGCATTATAATTAGCAACATTGTTTATGCTAATGAAGGACGGATCATGTTCAGCCCATCATGAAACTAATTATAGTGTGTACAGGCAATCCCTGCTCAAATCAGTGATGTCTTCACATGTTTTGTCATAGCTTTAAAAACTGTTGCTCTGGATATATGTAAAAATTGTGGATCAATGATTGGTGCTGCCCAATGATCGTTGCATCCTGTTGCCGTAGCAGCAGTGTCGGGGGAATCACAGGTTTATGGGCCCCAAAACGTTGTAGAAAATCAGATTCCTTGTACTTCCACATAAACCGTTATTTGAACGCTTACTCAGCACAATCTCTGATGCATTGTAGCTACAAAACAAGAAAATAAAAAATCATTGTAAAATGTACCCTTTTCTTGTTTTTGTTTTTTTACTCATCCACATCCTGCAAAAAATAAATAAAAAATAAGCCCATCATATTGCACGGTGCCTCCAATTGGCTGATTTGCTTGGTGGCCCCAACTGTGACCCAAATCTGACCCACTGTGTGCTGCTTAATAAGCAGTTAATATGTGTGCACTGTCATCTTAAAATAGATTGGAATTGTTAGTAGAAATAAAAATATGATCCTGTACAGATGTAGCCACGCTCATCTTTGCTGCATTATGGCTCCTCGTGCCTGTTTGGCGCACCAAAGTTGTAGTCACTATGCCGCATAATTGCTGCTGAATGTGTTTCCATGAGAGTGAATTTTAAGGACGAGCGTGGTGACAGTACCACGCTGATTGCCATGTCAACGATGAGCATAGCTACATCTGTAGAAGATTGTTGCTATTTTTCCAGTTTGGTGCTAGTTGCAAATTGAGTGGTATGCAATAAAAAAAATGGGCCTTTTGTCTTTATAAGCTTCTACAGAAGTGTCAAATATAAAAGAGATTATCTGAATGCTTACCCATATGTTTTGATTCAGCTGTATGGTGTGCCAACAGCTATCAGGACTTATGTCCAGGCACATAGATGGACAAGATGCCCTAATTTAGACCCTGGAGTGAGAGAGAAGTACTTCCTGGCTTAGTGCAGTTGTAGAATAACCTCTTCTACAGGCAGATAGTGGTGATCTTAGGTCATCATCCACCCGTGTTTACCAACATGCCCAGTAATTATTTTGTTTTATTATGCATCAGACATTTTTGGGTCACATGCTGCTATATAAAACCAATTATCAGATTTTGGCTGCAGCATTAGCATAATCCAGAGGAAAATAAAACCATTGCTTAATATTTGAAATTCAGCTTATCAGTGGGAAAACTGTACCTTTTTGTTTTACTCGGCACAAATCAGCTGACCTACATTGTTTTGACAAAATTTTATTTATCCGTGTACTTTCCCTTTAAGTCAATATTGACAGTAGAGGTAATTTGGTAAATTTTCATTTTGCAACCTGCACAGGTACATTAGACCCTAGTTCTCCGTACACCATGATGTCACCCAGCCAACGTGCAGGGAATTGGCCAGGGTCTCCTCAAGTGTCTGGTCCTTCTCCAGCAGCTCGCATGCCTGGAATGTCACCAGCAAATCCATCTCTTCACTCTCCTGTCCCTGACGTGTCTCACTCCCCTCGAGCTGGAACAAGTATGTTGTGGTTCCAATCATGCTCTCATTTAGTGATTATAGAATACAGAACTATTGCATATTTCATTTTTTTTTTTTTGCTAAATATTTTTGCTTTTGATTCTAGCAAATGTAAAAGCATTTATCGCTTCACCCAAAATGTATTCACAGTGACAGGAATTGATCACAGATTGAACAAGTCCAGAAAACTTTTAAAAAACGAAGCCCACAATAGAGTGAAATTCCGACTTATTTTAGAAAAAATCATGGTAGTGTTCTATATTTTTCATGAGCTGTTTTATCGTGAAATATATAAATAGGCCCAAAAGGTGAACAAAGACAAAATTAGATATAGCAAATCAAAAGATCGCTATGAAGTTGCCACCATATATTTCATTAAATACTTAACAACTGGTAAATATATAACTTCTTTATCTGTGATCAGTGCCAATGTTTGGAGCGAACTAAATGTTAGGAATAGTCTCTTCCATTTTGCTACTTTGAATATTGACTGAAGACTGTGTGGTATCACCAGCATGTTCTCTACAGCACATGCCACAGGATCAAGCCGCTTTATTATTCTCCATGCATTGTTTTGTTGTAAGCTGGAGCCAAGCCATGTAAGTAGCAGAAAATAATAAGTTTCATCAGAATTACACATTTTGTTCAATCTTTATTTTTTTTAGGCTCTCAGTCAATGCCGACAAATATGCCTCCACCTCGCAAGCTACCTCAGCGTTCTTGGGCTGCATCCATCCCTACAATCCTCACGCACAGTGCCTTGCACGTTCTCCTGTTACCTTCTCCTACACCTGGGTTAGCACCAGCACTGGCGGGAAGCTACCTGTGTTCTCCTCTTGAAAGGTTTCTTGGCTCTGTTAATATGAGGCGGCATCTTCAAAGGATAATCCAGCAGGAGACTGTACGTACAGAATTTTAATGTAATTTAAACTTTATTTGCACGTAAATATTTTCAGTTACCCAGATTTGAAAATAACACCTGAGTTGATTAAATAGTCACCTAGAGCACCGTTTGTCTGGTTGGGTGATGGCCTCCCATGTAGTCAGTGTTTAATTGAATCACCTTTCTCTGTCCACATTTGATCAACCCCAATCAGATGTGACTCAGATTCTGCAGTCTTTTTTTTTTTTTTTTTGCTGATATATCCTCATGCTACATAGACAGTTGGTTCTAAAATCACCTATTTGACTGGCAAAATACCTATTCAATTGGTTGCTTATATTTTGTAAAATAACGGCAATATTTCTGTTCTGTAATAACTTGTGGATTTGTTGTTTATTCTAGCTGCAGCTCATAAACTCGAATGAACCAGGCGTAATAATGTTCAAGACCGATGTTCTGAAGTGTCGGGTGGCTCTTAACCCCACTACAAATCAGACTCTGCAGTTGAAAGTGACTCCTGAGAATGCTGGCCAGTGGAAGCCAGAAGAACTTCAAGTCCTGGAGAAGTTCTTTGAGACGAGGGTATGGGTTTCAATGTTTTTATAGCACACAATGATGTTACATTTATTGTATCCCACACAGAAACTGTGAGAAATAGAAAAACCCCAGACACACATTTTAATAGTTAATTTGCTGACTCCAGCAGTAGCCATAATAATTGTTATATCTATTATATAATGAATTTCTGCTGTTGGCTTATACTTGTATGGGATTAGTAGGATCCAAATTTGAAACTAAACATGGGTGAAATAAAATTTCAAAACTCGATTTGTGTGTTTGCACAGATCCCTAGTCTATGGCCAGTTATGCCCCCTATACAGTCCGTGACATGTCCAGTTACAATGATTTGAGTAAAAGTAAATGGAACTTTTTGTTTCAGGTAACTACAATGAGTTAATTCTGCACTAGACAGTAATTGAGCTCTATGGTGTCATTACAATGTGAATAACTAACCACCTTGGAAACTGCCCATAGAAAATAATAGCTATGCTAACATAAAGGGCAAAATGTAATGGGGTGTGAGAATCAAAGTGTGAGATTTTTATTTAAAGCGACAATAAATTACATGGCAAATTAACCTGGTTTAGCAGTGTAAATGATTGCTGCTTTAAAAATATTGGATAACTCCCAAAATCTCTAACTTTCTGTTTCTCACACCCTATTACGTTTGTCCCAAAGTGTTTAGTTTCCCTGGTTACTATTTACCAAAGCTCGTCTGACCCCCTTTCATTTAGTATTGTCCAAATTCCTATTCTTTCTGTTTGTTGCAGTGTAAGGTGCATAGGGTGCCTGTAAACCTATGCTTCAGTCTGTACTCGAAAATATTGAATGAACGCTTGACTTCTTTATTACAATTTTTTTTTCCTTTTATCTTTACTATTCTCTTTTAGGTTGCGGGTCCGCCATTCAAAGCAAATACCCTAATAGCTTTTACAAAGCTTTTAGGTGCACCAACACACATCCTCAGAGACTGCGTGCACATAATGAAACTAGAGCTGGTAAGAACATATGTAATGGGTTGCATGTTAAAATAGATTGGAAGCAAAATGTTTGTAATATTTCTAAAGGTTTTTGTAATATGCTATTGTCACACATTTCCATATGGACACATCCATCCTCTAAATTCCTGCAATGATCAGCACTCTGTATAGGGTGCAGTGTTATGAGGTACTGTTGGGCAGGGATAGGCTAGAGGTGTGCAGGTGAACTAGGACATAGCTTGTTCAGAGAGCCTCTCTGGAGATTTTAACAGAATAACTGGAATTACTTTCCTTCACTCTCTAATCCAGAATTCTCATTGCTGAGGTGCTGTGAAACCAAGCTTTCCTTTAACCACTGGGTCACTACACAAGTTTATTTGACTTGCCTTATCTACTTAATTGATTTCGTTTTGTTATCTTATTTATCTGGAGTTTAGTACAATGGGGTATAAACAGGTGATTAGCGGAGCCGGGCACTTTCCAGACCAGTTTTAGAAATGTGCCCCAGAGTTTATATATTTATTTTTTGTTTTTAATTTCTTTAACATTTACTTATCAGCAACCGGCTGGCAGTTAGCCAGCCTGCTCAGAGGAAGTTGCCGGGGCGGCCTAATCCCACCCTGCGGGGAAGGTGCCCGGGTCCCTGGCTGCAGGTGCATCCCTGCATGGATCTGTGATGGGAATTCCACTTTTAAATTGTCGGCTGCACCCACTTCTCCTTCGGATGAAATTCTGAGGTCGAACCTGTGGTGCCTGTGGTTTCAGAGGCTGAGGAAGATCCTTGGCCCCAGCCTCATACACAGAATCTGAGAATACTTCCATGCCCTTTGCATGAAGGGCTTCTCTCTCACACTGAGACCACAGATTAGGAGCGGGTTGCCAGGAGTTTTGATCAGTTTGGGACCAGACCTGCTAGGATGTGTGGGGCAGACATTTTAAGGAGCCCCTGGACTCTTCCACCTTAAATGCCTGCTTTTGCTGCTGGTTCTGGCATCTGCTAGGTGAGTGTCTGAGTTGGGAGCTCTGCTGTGTCATTCTCCTTATCTCATTTTTCATGAGGCCAAGGCAGAGCTTTGTACTCGTTCGGTCTTTGCCAAAAGTTGTTTCTGCATTTCACATCAACCATTTGTTGTTCCGGTTTTACCTGATGATTCTCCAACCAATCGGTCTCCATTTGTGTCTAGAACAGCTACATTGTGAAAGATTGATTCCCTGTTTGTGCTTTATGATGTGCATAAACAAGACTGGCTGGCCTTAAAACAATCTGGCTCGTTGGATACATTTGGCTATACATCAGGCATATATTACAGCTTCCTCTTGGGCGGCTGCTTGGGGGCTGTCTACTTTGCAGTTGTGTCGCGCAGCGACCTGGAGGGTCAGACTTTTGTTACGTTGTATTTGCAGGATCCTGAGCACTCTCCCACGCTGAAGGCTCTGGGACGTCCCCATAATACTGAACTCCAGCATCTTCTATGATTGAAAGCAAAAACAGGAATTTTGTATTCACCTATTACATACTTTTCTCTGATTCCACACTACATCTCCTCCTTTTGTCGTTCGTGTTGCGGTCTCTACTCTGGCACAGTTTAACTGGTCTGGGGAGGAGCCAGTCACATACAATTTAAAATTTTAAAGCACCTGGGCGTGCTGATCACCCATTTATACCCCATTGTACTGAAATGCAGTGTGCACTATCGAATCAGAGAAAGGGATTTATCAGTGAGTACCAAAATCCTTTTTTTTTTTTCTTCTGTTCATACTTATGACCATACTAACTATTTTTCCTAAAAGTTCCCAGATCAAACAACGCAGTTGAAATGGAATGTCCAGTTTTGCCTAACTATCCCTCCGAGTGCTCCACCAATAGCCCCTCCAGGGACTCCTGCTGTTGTGCTTAAATCTAAAATGCTGTTTTTTGTAAGTATTCGTAAACATGTGTTTGCTGCACAAAAAAGTGTAAAATTCATATTTGCAGACCTGGTAATAAGAGTTATTTCAAGCAATTAACACATTGCCTATAGTTCTAGACTGGGTTAGGTTAACAAAGTGAAATAATTATGGGTTTAGTAATAATAGACATGGACTACTAGATAACCAGTGGTTCCCAAACTGGGTGCTGTTGGGCACTTACAGGTTTGCCACAAGTTGGTGGTCCAATACCAAATCATACTATTTATGGTGCGTTTGATAGACCTGTGCTGGTCATGCCAATCATAAAATGTGAATAAACAGAAGTCACAACCACATAACTGAATCAGAGGGTGACACATCAGCACAATAAGAAACTTTTGGCCTAGGGGTGCCATGAAAACAAAATGCTGATACTTTTGGGTGATGCAAAGGTTTGAGAACCACTGGAATAACCATATTCTATTACCATTCAATGAATAGAAATAATTGCGACAAGATGTGTGAAAGTCAAATATTCTTATTAACTCAAGTAACCAGCAGCACATGATTCAGCACTGTTTTTTTTTGGGAAAAAATTATTTTAGTTGTAATATTGTATTTATATTGTGTTCATAGCTTCAGCTAACCCAAAAGACTTCGGTACTACCAGAGCCAGTCAGTATAATTGTACCCATCATCTATGACATGGCATCAGGCACAACCCAGCAGGCAGACATTCCCCGACAGCAGAACTCCTCCGTTGCAGCTCCACTTATGGTCAGCAACATTCTAAAGAGGTTCGCAGAGATGAATCCACCACGTCCAGGTGAGCCATTATCAGTATCCAGGGATTCACCCCTGTTAACTTGAAAATATTCAGAACCGTATAAAGCTCATAGGGCTTATTTAGTTTGTCTATATTTCTTACATGACCTGTAAATAAATAATTTTCTGTATAATTCCATGAGCTAAGTCTTTGCCTGTTTTGTAAGGGAAGACTATATAATTAGTGATGGCTGTATAAATATTCTTTGTCCTCTGATGATCAAGTACAGCATAATTTATTAACCCGATATAGGGAAAACCTACTAGATTTTGTACTAGTCAGTTCAGAGATTTCAGTGTATAAGTTGCCATAGAAATGTGGATACTGTATAGTTACCATATATACTTGAGTATAAACCTACTTTTTCAGAACATTTTTTATGTTGAAAAAGCCCCCCTCGGCTTATACTCGAGTGAGGGTCTCGCTTGAGTCAATACGTTTTCCCAGTTTTTTGTTGTAAAATTAGGTGCCTCGGCTTATATTCAGGTCAACTTCTACTCGAGTATATACGGTAATTATCCACTAATAGCATACTTTCAAACGGCTATACACAACTACTGCTTACCTTCAAATGAAACAATCTGTCAATCTCCTAGAGCTCACTCTGCTAACTTTACAAAGTTAGGGGGTAGATGTATGAAGCAGTGATAAGGGAGGAGAAGTGATAAAGTGCCTGGTACTTTATCACTGGCCAATCATCTCCTGACTGTCCCTTTTTAAACACAGCCTGTAACTTAACAGTTAGGAGCTGATTGGCCTGTGATAAAGTACCAGGCACTTTATCACTTCTCCTCCCTTATCATTGCTTCATACATTTACCCCTGAATTCCTTCTAAGTGTAACTATCTCTCCGCAAGCTCCGATACTTCTCCCCCTCAATAAAGTACTGACCAATCAGAGCCTGTCATAATTCAAACACAGCTTGTAAAATTGCAGTTACAAGCGGATTGCTATTTTATTTCTATTCATGATTTGAAAAATCTACTTCAGAGCCACATAGGCCATTGATCCAAATTTTAATTTTAACATGTTTGTCTTTTAGAAATACAGGTTTGAATTTAAAATGATAAACAAACATGTTAAAATTAGCATTTGGGTCAATGTTACTATGTGGATCAAGGGTAGATTAATGAAGAAATGAATGCTTCAGTGCATATCTTCCCAAAATGGCGGTAGAGCTATTTTCCCAGCTGAATTAATATTAATTTTGAACTGAAATACAGTTTGTGCCTCAGTGATATCACACATTCCTAGTAAATTCATAGGTATGTGCATATTTAGTGAGCCCACAAGATGTCTACTTCTGTTATGTGTAGGTGCTCTGGATGTCACTGATGATATTACTAAGCACAATTAAAGTATTTGGAAAAGTAAAACTAATTTTGGGTTCATGGCTATAAATGTTATATTTTAATCAGATTGACATGTTTTTTAAAGCATTCTTTTTTTCTCTTCACAGGCGACTGTACAATATTTGCTGCAGTTCGTGACCTAATGGCTAATCTTACACTGCCACCTGGTGGTCGACCCTAAACACTATTTTGCAAAGAGCATGGATTATTTTCTTTTTTTTGCTCAGATAAAAATATTGATCGGACATGGGACAATTTGCCATTTTGATATTTTTGTTTGTAAGAACAATGACACACAAACTGGCAGATATTTTTCAAAGATGCACTTCTTTCACCAGAAATTATATATATAATTGATTAAAAAAAAAAGAAAAGAAAAAAAAAAAAGATATTTGTATAGTGCTGTTGTATAGTGTGTTTTGCTACATCTCCTTTCAAGCTATGATGGAGAATCCCAAAAATCTGCTTGCCAGGAACAGGTTTATTATTCTGTTTTATACCGAATGAATCTGAAATGCCAAACTCTGGTTTTTGTTTCTGTAAATGTGTTCTTCCTGGTGTAACAGATTTGTTTTGTCTTTTTAAAGAATGATTTGTCATTTTTGAATACTGTAAAACTGTGACAGACTTTATAATGAAACCGTATTTTAATATGACTGCTTAAAGTCCTAATACAAATATGTCTTGGGCGTGTTGGGAACATGTCTCCAGGAAAGCAATATTTAATAAATTAGATGAAAAAACAGGCCTGGATATGCGGTGACAAACATGCAACTACTGTTGTTATTGACAAGGAAATAGCCTGTCCGCTTTCCTTTTTTAACCAGGACTACAAGTTTTGTGGTAAAGGGGTGGAAATAACTCATCAATTTAGAGTAGCTTAGAAAAGAGGTTAAGGGGTCGATCCTATTACACTCGAAGGGTGCAAATTGCGGTTCGGGTGCCGTTTTAATGCTGAAAATGGCACCTGAATTAATCACCCCTCGCAGGGCTGAATTTGCTGAAAATTGCTTGCACCCCTGTGGAGGTGAGAGCACTTTTCAGGGAATTCGTCCCACTGTAAAGTGCTGCTGGTGTCATGACTCGCGAATCATCCACACCTTTCGGGTCCTTTAGGATCGACCCCTATGTTTTTAAAAGTGGTTAAGTTTTTGTTAATGTAGGTTAAGGGTGATATCCAATTAGCCTTAGTAAATTGCAGCACTTATTGGGGATTTTGTTTCACTTGCCTCAGATGAGTACCATTTTGAACCCTGTTTTCGTTAATGAAGCAAAAATTTGGACACATCTGTAATGCAGTAAGTCACAAAGAGTACATTTGCTTTCATGCATTTTTCTAGGAATATTTTTTCACAATTCTATTAATCGAATTGCAACATGAATTTTCAACCTCTAAATATGTACTTAACAGTTATGACATAGAACATAAAATATCATTTGATTTTCCAGGGGTTAGGCTTCTCCGCTCCCGTTATATTTTTATTAGTAGGTGGAGAGGAAAGAAGTTAAAAGGTGATAAGTAAACAAAATTCAGAATGTGAAATCAAATACATATTACATTAAATCGCAAAAACTTTCAACTTCCTAAAGAGCAACCTAAGTAAATTAAAGGTAAAGTTATACCCCTTTTACACATACAGCAAAATCCCAGGTCTTTGCACATGAACGCACATCAACCCGGGATTTTGGTATGTCTTAAAGGGTCAACCCGGGTGTTAAAACCCAGGTCTCCGACCCTTCTTTTTACCTGGGTTGAGGACCCGGGTTGACCCTTTCAGACATTAAGAAAAACCCGGGTTTTTCAGCAAATTACTGGGTAGAACTGCTTCACCCGGTTATTTGCTGCTGTAAGTGTGAATGGGTGCAGGCTGCACCCGGGAAAATTACCCAGCAGTCAAAATGCAGGGTAATTTCCGGGTAGTATGTCTAAAAGGGATATTATACAGATGCACAGCATAAGAGAAGTATACAAAATAATATCCAAGAACTTAAATATCTCAGCAAGCAGTGTTGGATGTATTGCGAAGAAATGGAAGCTGTATCATGCATACCATCTATTATACACTGCCTACACAAGGCTGTCCCTCTCGGCATCACTGAAATAAGGAGACATATTAGGTGTATGCAGAGATGCCAACCATCACTTTGAATAAGCTACAGAGTTAATTTGCTGAGAATGGAGTGAATGTGCACCAGACAGTCAGAAGATCTTTGCATGGAACAAGGAAGCCAATACTCTATGGTTGGAGTCTGGAAAAAAAAACATCATAGTGAACCTGCTAAAATGTGGCGTATGCTTTTTTTCCCCCTTAAGCGGAGACGGGCAGGGAGACGCTGCCCAGCCGCCATGATACGGGGATGCGCCTGCGTGTGAGATGCACGTGCGTACCAGTCCCTAGGATCTGGCGGGCACCAGCATTGAATGAGGCCGGCTCCATCTGTATTTAACCCCTTCCAGACATTTGACGTATATATACGTCATGGCCGGGATGTACTTCCCGACACATGACGTATATATACGTCATGACTTTAAACTGTCCCCGCGTCTATAGACGCGGGGACAGAGGGACGATGTCTGCTGTCCCTGACAGCAAACATGTCCCTGCATGCCCAGGGGGGGCTGCGATGCCGCCCCCCCCGTCGGCGATCGCTGTGATTGGCTGTTCAGTGTGAACAGCCATTCACAGCGTTTTCCTGTGTTACCGGCGAATCAGACGCTCGGTAACACAGGTGTCAATCACCGCCGGGCGTCAGGGGGCATGAGGGGGTCATCGGTGACGACGACACCTCACCCCACCTGCCCCCAAGGCTGTGATTGGTCCGTGGGACCCACGGACCAATCACAGCCAAGGCGCGTGATTTAAACTACCGGTGACTGCACTGCAGACGCCATTCCGGTCTGGAATTGCGTGCAGAGCGGTCACCGTGCCAATCTGTCGTGATACATACCTGATCCTTGCCTGAAACTTACCTGATCACCGCTGGTAGCGTGCTGCCAGCAGCTGGATACTTCCAGGATCTTGTGACTTCTGTGTGTGCTGCTGCTGCAGTGTCACAGATCGTGAGAGATAGGGACAGATAGTGACAGAGAGTGATAGAGAGTGCTATATTTTGTGTCTGCTGCACCCCCTTTTGTGCTGATCACTATATCTGAGGTGATCAGCAACTTTTTGGGGGTGCAGAGGTTTTTTTTTATATATATATATCAGTTGCAGCAAAGGTTGTGCTGCCTGTGCAACTGACTGCTGCCCCCCCTTTTGTGCTGATTGTGCTGATTAATTAACTGATCAGCAACTTTTTGGGGGTCCAGGTTTTTATATATATATATATATATATATATATATATATATATATATATATATATATATATATATATATATATATATATAAAAACCTGGACCCCCAAAAAGTTGCTGATCAGTTAATTAATCAGCACAATCAGCACAAAAGGGGGGGCAGCAGTCAGTTGCACAGGCAGCACAACCTTTGCTGCAACTGATATATATATATACCTGTCAGTTGCACCAAAGGTTGTGCTGCGTGTGCAACTGACTGCTGCCCCCCCTGCTGCCCCCCCTTTTGTGCTGGTCAGTTTAAATTAATTAATCAGCAACTTTTTGGGGGTCCAGGGTTTTTTTTTTTATATATATACCCTGTCAGGTTGTGTGTCTGCTGCCCCTCACTGCTAATCACTGTTGCATCACTGCATCACAGATCTGCAGTTTTTTTTTTGGAGTGCAGTGGGGTTTTGTTTTTACACCCACATTGCTTTTGTGGGTGTCCTGTGGCCGCTGAGCGCTGATCAGTGACGTACAATCACTGAACAGCATTTTTGGCACAGGGTTGATATCATTTTTTTTTCTGCAGTTTTTTTTTATTCTTTTTTTTTTTGGAGAGTGCTGTGGAAATTTTTTTTAAATTTTTTTTACACCCACGTTGCTTTTGTGGGTGTCCTGTGGCCGCTGATCAGTGACGTACAATCACTGAACAGCATTTTTGGCACAGGTTGATATCATTTTTTTTCTGCAGTTTTTTTTAAATTGTTTTTTTTTTTTGTTGTTTTTACACCCACGTTGTTTTTGTGGGTGTCCTGTTGCCTTTGAGCGCTGTTCAGTGACGGACGTTACTGACCAACATCTGTGCTCAATTTTTGGCGCAGGACCTTTTTTTTTTTTTTTTTTTTTTAACCCCTTTAATTTTTTTTATTTTTTTTATTGGGATCAAATTCCTGTATAAAGTGTTTTTTTTTTCTGCACTACATACACACTACACACTTCATACCCCCCGTGTTGAAATAAAGTTTGTACCCCCCCTACACTATACACGTGTTGAAACATTACACTTACAGAAACACAAAAATAAAAATGGCATCCCAAATGTCATCCCAGTCATCCAGAAGAATGTATTCAGCGGAGGAGGCATATGCCATGCTTGCCTCTGACTCTGATGCAGCCAGTGATGCAAGCTGGGAATTTGAAGGATTCGCCTTAAGCTCCTCTTCCTCCTCTGCTGATGAGGGACCCCCTCAAAGACTCCCCCGTAGAGCAGGTGAGACCCCCCCCCCCCCCCCAAATGATTGATCCCGTATGGACCCCACCACCAGACAATTTTGAGCCCCAGGTTCCGGAGTTTTTGGCCATCCCAGGAATCCAATTTGATTCCACAGGTCTCAGAGAAATTGACTTTTTCAAATTATTTTTCTCTGATGATTTTTTAAATTTAATGGTGGACCAAACTAATTTATATGCCCAGCAATTTATTGCTCAAAACCCCACGTCATCATTTGCTAGGTGGACCCCTGTAGATGCAGTAGAGATGATGATGTTTTGGGGTCTGGTGTTTCATATGGGCATAGTAAAAAAGCCAGAAATTAGGCAATATTGGAGTACAGATGTTCTGTACAGCACCTCACTTTACCGTATGGCCATGACCCAGACTCGTTTTGTGATAATCCTTAAATTTTTACATTACACCGATAATACACTGTGCCCACCCAGAGATGATCCCACCTTTGACCGGCTATTCAAAGTCAGGCCGGTCATTGATCATTTCAGTGCCAAATTTGCAGAGATGTACATCCCTGAAAAATTTATTTGTATCGACGAGTCCCTTTTACATTTTAAAGGAAGGGTTAAATTCCGCCAGTAAGAGGGCAAGGTATGGCATCAAAATGTATAAGCTGTGTGAAAGCACCTCAGGGTACACCCACAGGTTTAGGGTATATGAAGGGAAGGATTCAAGAATTGAACCGCCAGAATGCCCACCCTCCCTCGTAGGTGTTAGTGGAAAAATTGTCTGGGATTTAGTGCACCCCTTCCTGGATAAAGGTTATCACCTCTATGTGGATAACTTTTACACTAGCATCCCCCTGTTTAAGGCCCTTGGTTCAAGAGGTACAGCAGCTTGCGGTACTGTGCGTAAGAACCAAAGAGGCCTCCCAAAAACGCACATTGCCCAAGTAATGAGAAGGGGTGAAAGCAGGGGAATATGCACCGAAAATATGTTGTTGGTCAAATATAAGGACAAGAGGGATGTCCTTATACTGACAACAATTCATGGAGACAGTACCACCTCCATCTCTGTACGAGGTACCAGTACCCACACCTCAAAACCAAATTGTATCCTAGATTACAATAGGTACATGGGCGGAGTGGATCTTTCAGATCAGGTACTGAAGCCGTACAGTGCCCTGCGGAAAACAAAAATCTGGTACAAGAAGCTGGCCGTGTATATCATCCAGATGGCACTGTATAACGCTTACGTGCTATTCCGTTGTACCAGCCAGAGGGGGACATTTATGCACTTTCAAGAGGAAGTCATAAAGGGCCTAATATTTGGGAACCAGCAGGCAGAGGGCCCCAGTACTTCTAGTACTGGCCCCCGTATTGTACCAGGGCAGCATTTTCCTAACGAAATCCCCTCCACTGCAAGAAAGGGCAGGACACAAAAAAGGTGCAAAGTTTGCTATAAAAAGGGAATAAGAAAGGATACTATTTTCCACTGTGAAACTTGCCCCGACAAACCCGACCTATGTATAAAGGAGTGTTTTAAAATATACCACACAGCTATGGATTATTAGGTTCATCATTTCACCGTGCTTCGGGGGTCTTGCTAATGCGACATAGCACCCACCATTCATTCCACCAGAATCTGAGCTGCAAAATCCAAATATCACTCCTTCCCTTCTGAGTCCTGCCACTTTTTGGTCACACATGAGGCATTGCCATACTCGGGAGAAATTGGGGCACAGATTTTGGGGTGCTTTTTCTCCTTCATACCTTCTGAAAATGAAAAATTTTGAGCCAGAACTGCATTTTTGTGTAAAAAAATGTAATTTTTCATTTTCACTGCCCAGTTGTATCAAAATTGGTGAAACCCCTGGGGGTTTGAAATGTACACTATACCCCTAGATGAATTCCCTGAGGGGTGTAGTTTGCAAAATGGGGTCACTTGTGGGGGGGTTCCACTGTATTGGTGCTTTGGGGGTCTTGCTAATGCGACATAGCACCCACCAACATTCCACCAGAATCTGTGCTGCAAAATCCAAATATCACTCCTTCCCTTCTGAGTCCTGCCACTTTTTGGTCACACATGAGGCATTGCCGTACTCGGGAGAAATTGGGGCACAGATTTTGGGGTGCTTTGTCTCCTTCCTTCCTTGGGAAAATGAAAAATTTTGAGCCAGAACTGCATTTTTTGTGTAAAAAATTTAAATTTTCATTTTCACTGCCCAGTTGTACCACAATTGGTGAAACCCCTGGGGGTTTGAAATGTACACTATACCCCTAGATGAATTCCCTGAGGGGTGTAGTTTGCAAAATGGGGTCACTTGTGGGGGGGTTCCACTGTATTGGTGCTTTGGGGGTCTTGCTAATGCGACATAGCACCCACCAACATTCCACCAGAATCTGAGCTGCAAAATCCAAAAATCACTCCTTCCCTTCTGAGTCCTGCCATGCACCCAAATGGTATTTTTTGGTCACATGTAAGGCATTGCCGTACTCGGGAGAAATTGGGGCACAGATTTTGGGGTGCTTTGTCTCCTTCATTCCTTGTGAAAATGAAAAATTTTGAGCCAGAACTGCATTTTTGTGTAAAAAATGTAATTTTTCATTTGCACAGCCCAGTTGTATCAAAATTGGTGAAACCCCTGGGGGTTTGAAATGTACACTATACCCCTAGATGAATTCCCTGAGGGGTGTAGTTTGCAAAATGGGGTCACTTGTGGGGGGGTTCCACTGTATTGGTGCTTGGGGGGTCTTGCTAATGCGACATAGCACCCACCAACATTCCACCAGAATCTGAGCTGCAAAATCCAAAAATCACTCCTTCCCTTCTGAGTCCTGCCATGCACCCAAATGGTATTTTTTGGTCACATGTGAGGCATTGCCGTACTCGGGAGAAATTGGGGCACAGATTTTGGGGTGCTTTTTCTCCTTCATACCTTCTGAAAATGAAAAATTTTGAGCCAGAACTGCATTTTTGTGTAAAAAAATGTAATTTTTCATTTTCACTGCCCAGTTGTATCAAAATTGGTGAAACCCCTGGGGGTTTGAAATGTACACTATACCCCTAGATGAATTCCCTGAGGGGTGTAGTTTGCAAAATGGGGTCACTTGTGGGGGGGTTCCACTGTATTGGTGCTTGGGGGGTCTTGCTAATGCGACATAGCACCCACCAACATTCCACCAGAATCTGAGCTGCAAAATCCAAAAATCACTCCTTCCCTTCTGAGTCCTGCCATGCACCCAAATGGTATTTTTTGGTCACATGTGAGGCATTGCCGTACTCGGGAGAAATTGGGGCACAGATTTTGGGGTGCTTTGTCTCCTTCATTCCTTGTGAAAATGAAAGATTTTGAGCCAGAACTGCATTTTTGTGTAAAAAATGTAATTTTTCATTTGCACAGCCCAGTTGTATCAAAATTGGTGAAACCCCTGGGGGTTTGAAATGTACACTATACCCCTAGATGAATTCCCTGAGGGGTGTAGTTTGCAAAATGGGGTCACTTGTGGGGGGGGTTCCACTGTATTGGTGCTTGGGGGGTCTTGCTAATGCGACATAGCACCCACCAACATTCCACCAGAATCTGAGCTGCAAAATCCAAAAATCACTCCTTCCCTTCTGAGTCCTGCCATGCACCCAAATGGTATTTTTTGGTCACATGTGAGGCATTGCCGTACTCGGGAGAAATTGGGGCACAGATTTTGGGGTGCTTTTTCTCCTTCATACCTTCTGAAAATGAAAAATTTTGAGCCAGAACTGCATTTTTGTGTAAAAAAAATGTAATTTTTCATTTTCACTGCCCAGTTGTATCAAAACTGGTGAAACCCCTGGGGGTTTGAAATGTACACTATACCCCTAGATGAATTCCCTGAGGGGTGTAGTTTGCAAAATGGGGTCACTTGTGGGGGGGTTCCACTGTATTGGTGCTTGGGGGGTCTTGCTAATGCGACATAGCACCCACCAACATTCCACCAGAATCTGAGCTGCAAAATCCAAAAATCACTCCTTCCCTTCTGAGTCCTGCCATGCACCCAAATGGTATTTTTTGGTCACATGTGAGGCATTGCCGTACTCGGGAGAAATTGGGGCACAGATTTTGGGGTGCTTTTTCTCCTTCATACCTTCTGAAAATGAAAAATTTTGAGCCAGAACTGCATTTTTGTGTAAAAAAATGTAATTTTTCATTTTCACTGCCCAGTTGTATCAAAATTGGTGAAACCCCTGGGGGTTTGAAATGTACACTATACCCCTAGATGAATTTCCTGAGGGGTGTAGTTTGCAAAATGGGGTCACTTGTGGGGGGGTTCCACTGTATTGGTGCTTGGGGGGTCTTGCTAATGCGACATAGCACCCACCAACATTCCACCAGAATCTGAGCTGCAAAATCCAAAAATCACTCCTTCCCTTCTGAGTCCTGCCATGCACCCAAATGGTATTTTTTGGTCACATGTGAGGCATTGCTGTACTCGGGAGAAATTGGGGCACAGATTTTGGGGTGCTTTGTCTCCTTCATTCCTTGTGAAAATGAAAAATTTTGAGCCAGAACTGCATTTTTGTGTAAAAAATTTAATTTTTCATTTTCACTGCCCAGTTGTACCACAATTGGTGAAACCCCTGGGGGTTTGACATGTACACCATACCCCTAGATGAATTCCCTGAGGGGTGTAGTTTGCAAAATGGGGTCACTTGTGGGGGGGTTCCTAACTTTTAGCATCTTATGGTGCCTAGAATCCTACATGGTGCCTAAAAAATAATCTCATAAAAAGGAGGCTCCAAAAAATTTCACCTACACTTTGTTTTAATTCCTGTGAAACACCTAAAGGGTTAACAAACTTCCAAAATGCTGTTTTGAATACTGTGAGGGGTGCAGTTTTTGAAATGGCATCATTTATGGGGGTGTCTCACATACAAGTCCCTCAAAGTCACATCGGAACTGAACTGGTCCCTAAAAAAATCAGTGTTTGAAATTTTCTTGAAAATTTGAGAATTTGCTATTCATATTGTAAGCCTCCTAGTGTCCAAAAAAATTAAAAGGAAGTTGAAATAATGATGGAAACATAAAGTAGACATATGGTCTATGTTAGTTATTAACTATTTTGAGTGGTATGATTATTTGTCTCACAAGCAGAAAATTTAACATTTTGCAAATTGCTAAATTTTCCATTTTTTTACGACATTTTGGTATTTTTCACAAAAAAACACAGACTGTATCGACCCAAATTTACCACTAATTTGAAGTACAATGTGTCACGAGAAAACAATCTAAAAATCACTGGGATAAGTAAAAGCAAAAAAAAGTTATCCCCACTTAAGTGATACATGTCAGATTTGAAAAAAAGGGCTCTGTCAGGAAGGCAAAAACTGGCTGTGTCAGGAAGGGGTTAAATAACATAAAGTAGTTACTGTAGAGCTGAATTCCCTCATTCTGACCATCTTATGGAAGTCAGGTATGAACAGTGGAAAACGCCAGGAAAAAAGTTTCCTATACCTTAAAGGATTTACTCCAAATACCCGTTACCATTGGATGATTGTAAAACATGGGAAAACTTACCACCAGTGGATTCCCATGTACAGTAACATGTTTGGTAAAGCTTTCCATTTTTACCAGTAACATCCAGTGCCTCTTAAGGACGTAACTAAATATCCATTCTAGTCTCACTGGAACAGTTAACAGGCCCGCCATTGTGGCCTCCTGGGCAGCAAGGGCAATTGAGGCTTGGGTTAAAGTTTTTGAGGAAGAATTACCTCAAGAGGCTTTGGAGGACTGCAGAAATTGGATTTAATAACATTAAACAAGCTGCGACCTATGTAGGTGAAGCCGTGAAGGATACAGGTCTCTTAGCAGCTAAAGCTTCAGCAACCTCAGTTCTAACCCGGTGCATGCTTTAGCTAAGATCCTGGAAAGTATATATGGAATCCAAACATGCTTTAGAAGTACCGTCTTTTTCAGGGGAAGTTCTTTTAGGAGAAGAGCTGGATAAAACATTAGCATCCTTGATCGACTGGTTTGCACCTAGTGGCATCCGCACCACGACCAAAATGGCCTTCCTTTCATGCCCCAGGAAAAATTAAGCAGTTTTTTTTTTTACCAGGCAGACAGGTTCCTCAAAAACCATTAAGCCCAAACCTAAACAACCTTGGGCTACTAGCCAGCCCCCTGTTAAGTCAGACAAACATGTAGTCTGATGGCCATCTTTGCACAGGAATAGCTCAGGACCACTTCTGATGCCTGGGTAAATGAGGTGGTGACCTATGGATATGTGGTGTCCTTAAAAAGACGGCCACCACAACAGTTTTTTTTCCTATGAGCCAAAACATTCACACAAGGCAGATAGTGGAATCCCTACTCCTATCGCGATTTATTGTTCCAGTACCTCCACAGCAAAAAGGACAATGTTATTACTCAACCCTATTTTTGGTACCCAAACTAAATGGAACAAACAGACCCATTCTAAACCTCTAGGCCCTCAACAAGTTTGTGAAGGTACCCAAATTTTGCATGGACACATTGCGAACCATTGTGTTAACAATGGAGCCGGGGGATTACATGGTGTCACTAGACATTCAAGATGTCTCCGGTCTTGGACATTGTCTCTCACCCCAGTGGTAAGAGAATCTAAGGCATGGTAGTTAGATGAGACTCCTCTCATTGTGGGATGTCCTTTTTGGATCCCACAATGGGTACTTCTCACTACAGACGCCAGTCTGCGAGGCTGGTGCGCTGTAGTCATATTTCAGTGCTTACAGGGAAAGTGGACTCATGCAGAGTCCAGCCTATCCATCAATGTCTTGAAGCTGAGAGCAGTATTCAATGCTCTACAGATGGCTCAGGGTCTACTACAAGGCAGACCTGTCCAAGTCCAGTCAGACATGCAACAACAGTCGTGTATATTAATTGCAGGGCAGTACCAAAAGTGTAAAATATAAGTCAAAGAGAACCTGAGAAATATGACTGTGAAGTGCAATTAACAGGTTGGATGTGGACTGCTGCTTTGAAGTTGGATATCTCCAGTTCCCCAGGGCAGATTTTCAAAATTCTGGTATCCCTGGAAAAAGGGGTTCCTCGGCTATCAGCATAGGGCCCTTATACACCTGGGGCCCCTGGGCAAGTGCCCATTAAGCCCATACAAATAGACAGCCCTGCTTCCGGTCCAAGGGGCCACCTTCGGACCATAAGTTAGAGGTAACCTTAAAATATATTTCTTCTACGATCCCCATGGCGGCCAAGACCTTGGGATTTCATCCCTCTCCCCTTTAGTTAGGTTGTTTTTCAGGACCTCCCCCCTCTGGTATAAAGCTCAGCTCCTTCTTTTCCGCTGTCTTTTTTTCCTGTCTCCTAGTTTGTAGTTAGAGCTAAGCAGAGCAGGTTGTTTTATTTGAGAGCTTACCTTGTCAATACAGAGATCACTTTGGGGGAAACGGCAGCATGGGAGCGTGACCTATGGAGGGTTCCTGCCCATGGAGGGTATACCCGGCAAAGTTATCTGATCCTCCCGTGGTAAAAGTAAGGAACTCTGGTATATGGGTAAGTCTCCGCTTTAGTCCAGGCAGCGTGTTCCGGACTTCCGGGATACACGCTTAGACTACAAGTCCCAAAAGGCTCGGCGCCAAAGACCGCAACTTCCGGGGAGCGGTAAAATGCTGACCACATTCAGTGGTATTCATGGACTACAGAGACCAGAATCCTTTGCGGTATGACTCTTCCGGTCCACACTGCACGCGGAAGCGGCATTTTTAACCGTGTGTGTGTGTGTGTGTGTGTGTGTGTGTGTGTGTGTGTGTGTGTATGTATGTATGTATGTATATGTATGTGTGTGTATATATGTGTGTGTGTGTGTGTGTGTGTGTGTGTGTGTGTGTGTGTGTGTGTGTGTGTGTATATATATATTTATGTATATATGTGTGTGTGTATATATATATATATATATATATATATATATATATATATATATGCATGCACTCACTGGCGCTGTACTGTTAGGTAAGTTTGTCTGGAGAGTGACTGCTGTACTAAGAAACTTATAAGACTAACTAAGGTATGAATTTTTCCTATGGGAATGTGAATGTTGATTGCAAAGCATCAATCTGAAATTGCAAACATATTCTGACTTCAGGTGCTGTGTTGCATTACGCATCTGCCTTCCCCTCATAGATCAGATAGTGCCTCTGTGAGGTAAGCTCTATAAAAGTTTTTGATATAGGCAGTGTTTATTTTTATTTTTTATTTAGAAAGGTTAGTGACAGGATTATGATTTTATTCCTTATTGTGCCTGCCAATCCAGCTGCTCCTAAAAAGAAACCAGCAAAAAAGAAAAATATCAACAGAAATTGCATGTGATAAAATATTTTCTGGACATCAGGATAAAACCTTATGTCAAGGATGTGATGAAACTCCTGTCCCTATGCCAGATCAGTCTAAAATTCTTGTAGATTTGATGGATTGGATGAAAAGGTCATTTGTATCCAAAGAAGAATTCTTTGAATTTCAAGGAAACAAAAGATCTATAGATCAGGCTGGGTTCATCAGAAGAAATGGTAGAAGAGGGGGTATCATCAGAAGAAGGAGATATTAAAGAGGAAATCAGAGGTTTTAGCTTTAAAAAAAGTTGATAGATCATGACGGGTTCACGGGTGCCATTGTACTTTAACTCAGCAGTGGTGAAGGTACTGCCTAAACCAGGAAAAGATAAGGAAGATCCAGGTGCTTATAGACCAATTTCACTACTTAACGTAGATTATAAGTTGCTAACCAAAATCATAGCAGAAAGGATGAAGTATATATTGCCAAATGTAATTGACCCAGACCAGACGGGGTTTATCTGGGGCAGGCACTCAGTAGTAAACGTCCGCAAAGTCCTGGCGGTGATCCAGAATGCGAGGAACAAGAGCGACCCAGGGGACCAGGCAATATTATCATTAGACGCAGAAAAGGCATTTGACCTGGTCACCTGGGATCACTTATTTGAGTGCCTGTCCAGATACGGTTTCCCCCCTCTATTTATAGATATGCTTAAAAATTTATATTGGCACCCGCGGACCCAGGTAGCTTGCAATGGCTACATTTCTAACCCATTTGAGATACAGAGGGGAACTAGGCAGGGGTGCCCCCTGTCCCCCTTGCTATTTGCACTGGCACTGGAACCACTGGCGGTGGCGCTACGGGCCAGCCAGGTCTACAAAGGGATTAAAATAGGAGACACAACAATGAAGATATGTCTTTTTGCTGATGATATGCTTTTGTTTGTTTCAGACCTGGAGATATCCATGCCAGCAATACTAGACATTATCGCATCATTCGGGTCATTCGCGGGGTATAGGGTCAACGTAAGTAAGTCCGAGATCCTTAGGTTAAGCGGCCAGGAGACACCCCAGGGGAGATCCCCTGTGATTGATAGTTTTAAATCCACTAGGGACTGTATCAAATACTTGGGAATTAATGTAACAGGAGACCTGGCTAATTTATATCGTGAGAATTATACCCCAATAATTATTAAAGTCATTAACATACTAGAAAACTGGAAAAATCTTCCTCTATCCCTGATGGGCAGAGCAGCAGCTCTACAATCAATAATATTTCCCAAAATATCATATTATATACAAATGCTACCCATTAGAATAACAAAGAAAGATATAGCCAAACTTAATGCCAGCTTCTTTAAATTTCTGTGGCAAGGGAAGAAACCACGTATAGCTCGCTACAAAACTTATATAAAAAAGGCAGAGGGAGGGTTGGGAATCCCCAATATTATGGCGTATTCACAGGCGGTGTTTTTTAGGTATATTTTAGATTGGCTGCATAATGGACATTCCTATACACATAATGCATTAGAAAGAGAATTGGTGGCCCCCTACTCATTAGCCGCACTGTTACACATGCAGAGAAAAGAAATCCCAATAGGAATCCTCAAGAATATAATATTTGAAGACACATTTTGGACATGGGTACAGGTGAATAAGAGATTAGGTAGACACCACACAGTCACCAGATTCATACCTTTGATAGGTAACCCGGCTTTCCCAGCGGGTCTGGCTTCTTCAGGATATCAAAGATGGAGAGACAAGGGCATTTTATCAATAAAGGATGTGTTCGACCCAGGGGGAAATTTGTTGACATTCCAAGCGATTAAGGACAAATATGAGATACCCTATAGCGACATGTTTATGTATTTCCAAGTGAGGCATTATGTACAATCACTACCAGCCCCTATGAAGGACTCAGAATCACCAGACATACTAAAACCAATATTCATACTCAGCACCACAGGCCCCTTTAGACTAAGATATATTTATACGGACCTCCTACCATCCCAACCAGAAAAAATCTGGACTGAGGCTATAACACAATGGAGCAAAGACATATCTGACACATTAGAGGTTAAAACCTTTCTTAAACCTATGGAGAAAATATTGAAAACACTTTGCTCAGCCCAGATGCAGGAGGTCCATATAAAAACCCTACATAGGGCATATATATCTCAAGCACAACGGAAATATTTTGTACCGGGGGAGTCGGGAAGGTGTTTAAAATGTAAAGGCCTAAGGGCTGACTTCTTTCATAGCATGTGGGACTGTGGACGCATAAGGAAATTTTGGGACAAGGTAATGGGGTTCATAAATACTGTATGTCAACTAAAACTATCTAAAGATCCTTTGGCTATGCTGTGTGCTAACTTTGTCAATTGGAATCTTCAGGGGCGGAAGACAGCATTGACTCCTTTTCTCACCATTGTGGTAACAGTGGCAAAGAAAACAATACTGAGAAATTGGACGGTGCCATCCCCTCCATTCCTACACCAAGTTCGAATAACGTTGTTAAATCTGCTCCACCTAGATAGACGCTCCACAGTCCCGCATGTAGAACAGGGAGTGAAAAAATTCATGCATAAGTGGGGGGTGTTTATAGACTCACTGGACATAGACACGAAAAAACAAATCTATTCGCTATATGAAGGGACCACATGGTACCTAACCAGATCACTCAGTACTTCATAGTTGGTAACCGAGACCTGAGGGGGGGGGAGGGGGGAGGGGGAGGTAGGATAATTTAGTTTAGATTAAAGTTGGGGGGTGTTAAATTTGTAGTATGTAAAGTAAATGCAGGAAACACAAAATTGAGCACAAAGATTGTAATTGAATATACAGAGCCTTTATTATTGCAAATTTGATGTACTGTGTGATGTACACAAAACAATTCTCTGTACAAATGCATCCTGTGAATTATTGTATTTTTGTTCTTTTGCAAAAATAAAAGAAAAATGTTTTTCAAAAAAAAAAAAAAAAGTTGATAGTATACTTAAAGATATATATAAGACCATGAAGTTTAAAGATCCAGTACCCACTGAAGAAGAGAATATATTATTCGAAGATAGGTCAAAAAAAGGTCGTTACTTCCTTGTTCATAAAGTAATGAAGGATATGATATCTAAAGAATGGTCTGCCATTGATTAAAAAAAAAAAAACAACGAAAACTATCTAGAATTGATAGAATGTATCCAATCACTGATGGAATGTTTTGAACTGGTGTTCTCTACCTAAAGTTGATGCGGCAGTAGCAGAGATAACCTCACGGACTAGGTTACCAGTTGAAGATGGAGCATCGTTTAAAGACCACATGGATAGGAGGATGGAAGGGGCATTGAGAAAGCTTCACTTTTCTTTAGCGGTATCACTAAAGGCGGGAGTATTGGTGGCATCGGTCTCTAGAGCTCTGAGACTTTGGGGCACAAATTTACACACTGATATAGAAGAGAAAATTTCTAAGCAGTACTTATTAAAAAAAATCTAGAAACCATGCAGAAGGCTATTGAGTTCATCTGTGAGGCCTCCCTTGATGTAGTTTAATTTACAGGCAAGATCCATGGCTGCCAGAGTCTTTACTGGAAGAGCGTTATATCTGATTTCATGGTCAGCTGATGCACACTCAAAGAACAGATTGGTAGCCCTGCCATTTGAAGGAACACATTTGTTTGGATCAAAACTGGATGCATTAATACACAGAATTACAGGTGGAAAGTCTCTGAAATTACCTTAAGAAAGAAAGAATAAATTCCCTTTTCAGTCATCATCAAGACAACAGTATAGGGATGCAAGGAGTTATAGACCTGGCAGACCTTGCAATCAAAGAGGACCCTTTCAGAATTCCAGGCAGTCCTTTCGACGGGATGCAGTTACAATCCCAGCGGTCGGGATCCCGGCGTGCGGAATCCCGACCGCCGAAATGCCGACACATTCTCCCTCTGTGGGTGTCCACGACACCCTTGGAGGGAGAATAAATTAGTGTGCCGAGCGTAGCGAGGCACCGGGCCCGCTGCGTGGCGAGCGCAGCGAGCCTGCAAGGGGGGACGATCCACGTCCCCCCCTTGTCTGCATTCCGGCGTCGGGATTCTGAACGCCGGGATTCAATACTGAATCCCTTTTGACAACCAGCCAGAAGAGGCTTTAAACAATGATGATCACAGTATACCTTCTGTGGGGGCCCGTCTGTTACAGTTTGCAGATCTGTGGGAGAAACTGATTCAGGACAGATGGGTGTTAAAGATCGTCAGAGAAGGGTATGAAATAGAGTTTCTCAGAAGACCAACCAAAATTTATTTTGGGAATCAAAAAGACTAACATCTTCTACAGCACATGTCTTCAACCTGTGGCCCTCCAGATGTTGTAAAACTACATGTCCCAGCATGCCCTGACAGTTTTGTCATGCTCTTATAGGAAAAAATGTGGCAATGCATGTTGGAACATGTAGTTTCCCAACATCTGGAGGGCCACAGGTTGAAGACCCATGTTCTACAGAATAGATGGAAATGAAAAAAATAAATAAACCAACTGAGGTCTTCCGGTGGGTGGGCCAACTAGAGTGGCCGCATTTTAGCTCAGCTCCGTGGCTTCGTTCCCTAATTCATCCATAACGGAAATATTCAACCACCAACTTGACAAAAATAGAGCTACAACTGCTCCTTACCACCCAGGGAGCAGTTTGCTTTGCCACGCAAGCTGAAAAACCCCATCTTAGACCCCGGAGTCCGGCCTGCAGCGTGCGCAGGCCTGCATGAACGCCAGCACCGACATCGACTTCGGCGTTGGCGCGAACGGCGAGTGGAGAGGGAGCCGATAACGGAACGACCCGCTCACTGTATGCGGGTCCCCGGGAGAGGAGAACTACACTGTTTGATCACCGACTGCTCCAAAAACCCGGTAAGGCCTCCCCACGTGCTCCCACTGCCCAGTGTTGGGCTCTGCACCCGCCAGACACCCCACAGACGCTAGGTGCGCAGAAGCCACCTACCCGACAGTATAGACATAACAGCCGCACTCCTAACCCATACTACTCACCGGCGGGGTGCGGACTGGCAGGACTTTCTCCACCCTAAGCACCTCCGTGCGTGACGGGAGTCGGCACAGAAACACTGCCCCATAGGCGTCCTGCTGCCCTGTGTCCGGTCTCTCATCTGCCGGACACCGCGCGAGTTTCCCTGCTCCTAGCACCTCCAGAGACGCTGCTCCCTCGGTGACGTGGGGATCCAGATTTAAACCACACAACATCACTAGCTGGTGGATTCTGCAGCTCAGGTGCCCTTGCACTGCCATTTGTGGACAGCTTACGCCCGTTGCCACTTTATGGGCTGAATTAAGCAGCATATTAGTTGGGCTTAAAGGGAAATACTATCCCTCCTCAATAGTAGCTAAAGTCTGCTGCCCCAGCCCAGATCCCCCCCACCCCCCAAGACAAGTTGAACAGTGCTGCCGGGACTTCATCTCTTTACCACCGCTGCCTCGCTGTGACTCGCGACAGGCTGCCTCTCTGTGGTCGCCCCCAATACATACAAAGGTCTGGTGATTTATCAGGCTACAAACATTCCTCATAGTCCTGGACACCGGGACCATTAATCAGACCGGCTTAAGGACCCTGACACATCATCTGGACAGATCCAGCCCTCTGGAGCATCAGGACAGGGGGGTGTGAGTATAGGGGTGGTTGCAGTGCCTTCTGTACCCCCCACCTTTCCAAACTCACTGCATTTTATCATAGGGGAAGAGTGAGTCTGCTCGCTCTAGTCCAGCTGTTGAATTGAAGCTATTGGCTGGTTGGAAACTTTGCAATTGACTGTTCAGAATCATCATTCCTACTATATATGAAGGCTTGCTCCTAGCCATAATACTTGAGATTCTCATTGTAAGCATACAGCTAATTCATTAGATTAGTTTTACAAGGTTATACCACCACCTACTGGTCACTTATACACCTCATCTGAGAACAACTCTACACTCTTAATATTGAAACACTATACTGCATCTGGTTAACTTATGGTGCGTCATATGTGATATATTACTGATAACATATCTTGTGTTCCCTCTTACTGTTCGCATCCCCCTCCCCCTACCCCCCCCCTTTTTTTATTTTGTTTTTATTTTGTTTTCTCTTTCATATTCTGATGTTGAATTTGGAATTATAATACCTTCATGATGTGATAAATACGTTAGCGGGTACTGATGTACATCTAATTTAAGGATTACTCACTTTTAAATAGCTATTACAAAATCTAAAGGGGTCGAGTAAGACACTAACTTCTCACACTAATATCGTCCATCTTGGTATGGACAGATTTCTTGAAAGGCCTACCTCATCTCACGATAATATGCCTTCCTCAAGCGCAAAATCTGCAAGCTCCAAAAAAAACCTCCGCCAATAAATCAATGGCTGGAAACTTCTCCTCATCCCCCCCATCGCATTGAATAGGCAATATACCACGTCATTTGATGTATCCACGGTCGCAGGCTTTCCCACCCCAGCCGAGACTGCAAAAGAAGTAATACATTTTTTAATGCCCTTAATGGACAAAAAATTCGAGAACTTACAGGTGAGGCTGGATGCCTGCCTGGCTAGAATAGACTCAAACACTTCTAGAATTAACACCTTAGAGCAAAGAACAAGTGACTCCGAGGACACACTCCACACTCTCCAACAAGAGTTAGACTCTAAATCGCAAATAATACAATCTATGGCAGAGAAGTTAGACTCACTGGAGAATCACAATAGACGAAGTAACCTTCATTTTATTGGTATCCCAGAAGCGATCAGCGACGCCCAACTACAAAGATACGTTGGGGTGTTGATCCCAAAAGCCCTGGGTCTACTTGATTCAGATACCCCAATACCAATAGAAAGAGTCCATAGACTTGGCGCCATTCGTAGGGAAAGGGACACCCGTTCTAGGCCAACAATAGCCAAATTTCTCGATTACAGGGATAAGGAAAAAATCCTAAGAGCATACCGCTCTCTCCCTGAACTCAAAATCGATGACCAACGTATCATGGTGTTTCAGGATTTTTCTGCCTATAAAATACTTGTTGACAAACAGATTAAATTTGCTTTACTCTACCCCGCTAAATTAAGGGTCATGGAAAATGGCAAACCACGTTTCTTTGAGGACCCCCAGACAGCAAAAAATTACTTCTCAAGGAGTAATCCACCTTCTCCGGCGAGATCCAATGCTAGCTCTAGAGATTAAATCTAGGTAATTTCCTTACATCTAATATGCCACACGGCTTTATAATGACCTTCGATATACTCCACCCTCTTCAGGTCCTAGGTGTGGCTTCCATATTTATCGCCTAACTATGTATGTTGTTTTATAGTATTATTGGATATAATGTCACTATTTGGTACATCAGTGCCTTCTCTTTATGTAACAATGTTATTCTCATGTTTCTCCCATTTATCTATGTTTATGTTATTGAATGTTCAGTTATTGATAACGTCTCGGAGCATCCTCTGTGCCACCATAGAGGATCCTCAGATTTATTTAGTGGGCCAGTTTGAAGACCCACCTTTTTTCTTTTATGTTTTTGGAAAACATGCTATCTCACCTTACACTGCTGAAAATGATACCACACTGTCATGCACATTTCGACCTTGTAGAACTGTAAGACTTGTAGGGCACAGAGGGTTGACGGCTCGAGAGGCCCTATCGCGCACTATTGCAAATATGGCTCTGCCGCCGCCACGTCGGGGGGATCTGGGCCCTCCCTACCCACACAGAATAGATGTCAGTACATAATATATCTACACCCAATCAAATAAACCCACCACCAGCCTCATTATCTGTAATGTCATGGAACGTGGGGGGCCTGAACACCCCAATTAAACGGAAAAAGGTTCTTATGCATATCAAGAAGCAGCATTCAGCAATCACTTTCCTACAGGAAACACACTGGAAGTCAGGGGATAATAGCACGCTTCGAGCCCCCTGGATAGCAGAATGTCTTCAGGCATCACATACGTCCAAATCCAGAGGAGTGGCAATAATATTCCATAAGAACCTCAGATATAACATTTTAGATACAATGGCTGACCCCGAGGGAAGATATTTAATTGTTGATCTGGTAATCGAAGAATCCAAATTTACTTTAGTAAACTTGTATGCACCTAATAATTCAACAGGTGACTTTATACGCACCATATCTTCCTTACTGGCCAAAAGAACCAACTTCCCCCTAGTGGTCGGCAGAGACTTCAACACAGTAGACGACCCCCTCTTAGATAAACCAAACCCAGTCCTGCGCCCCTCCTCCCCGTGCTGGAAATACATCCAAGAATTTAAAAACACATTACAACTCAATGATCCCTGGAGACTCCTAAATCCCACAGATAGGTCTTACACACACCTCTCCAGAGCTCACAGATCCACATCGAGGATAGATTATTTCCTCATATCCCATTCCTTACTAAATAAACTGGAAAAAGTTGATATAGGAAACATCATTATTTCAGACCATGCCCCTATATTTCTAAAAATAACCTCAGACTTAATGCGGACCTCTGCTAGCTTTTGTCGCTTCCCAGACTTCTTATACTCTTCCCAGGATTTAAAAAAATACCTGATTCAATCCTGGGCAAACTATATGGATGACAACATTGAACACTGGGACAACCCAGTGCTGTTCTGGGAGGCGTCAAAGGCAGTAATGAGAGGGCATATCATAAACTACACGACACGGACTCGTAAAGAATCAACACTAAAATACAAATCCCTTTACTCTGCAGTCACAAGGAGCTTCGCAACATATAATACTACTCCCTCTGAGGATAACCTCAACTTATATCTCCAGGACAAACAGCTTCTGGAATCATTCCTGACATCCCAGGCACAGCTCCGCCTGGATTACACTAAAAACTACTATTACAGATGGGGCAATAGAACAGGGAAACTAGGCACCGTTAACACAATAACAACCTTAAATGGCTGCCTAGCTGAGCTCCAGGAGTGGATGAGTGCCAGTTGGCTGAGACTGAACCCAGATAAAACAGAAGTCCTGATGATAAATCACAGGACAAGACGGCAGCATAGCCAACTGACAGGTCTTAAGCTGGGGGGCACAGCACTAAAAAACTCTGATCATGTGCGGAATCTTGGTGTTGTCCTGGATAATGGCCTGACACTTAAACATCAGGTGTCAGCCACAATCAAATCCTCATTCTTTCATCTGAGAAACATAGCCAGAATCAAGCATTTAATTCCCTCAGAAGACCTTCCTAAAGTCATACATGCATTTATATCATCACGACTAGACTACTGCAATGCTCTCTACCTGGGTCTTCCAGCAAAAGAATTGCACCGCTTGCAGCTGGTACAAAATGCAGCCGCCAGACTATTAACTAACCAGCCCCGCTCCTGCCACATAACTCCCATTCTCTACGCCCTTCACTGGCTACCTGTAAAATGGCGAATCGTTTTCAAGATTGGCTTACTCACTTTCAAGGCCCTACATGACCAGGGCCCAAGGTACCTGCAACAGCTGCTGATCCCTTACTGTCCTACTCGATTACTACGATCCACTGAAGAAGGACTACTAACAGTACCCAGAATCTCCCTGAATTCATCTGGGGGTCGAGCTTTCAACTTTGCTGCTCCAACTCTGTGGAACTCTCTTCCTCGCACAGTGCGAGAAGCGCCTACTATAGAATCCTTTAAAAATAGACTAAAGACATACTTATTTACTCAAGCATTTCACTGACATCTACTGTTAAGCTTGTTTTGTATTTCGAGCTGTAAAGACAATGTGTGAAGCACTTTGAGTCCTATTGGGAGAAAAGTGCTATATAAATATCATTATTATTATTATTATATTATTGGCCGCCATGTCCAAACCATGGAAGAAAAAATCCTATATTACGGCAATTAGAGACGCTACAGTTCACAAAACACAAGATATCTTAAACAGTTTCACTGACTATTACACCTCCCTCTATGGCGCCATTCCACTACAAGAGGATATTCGGAGAGAGTTGTTGGCACCCATACACATGCCAAAGCTCACTCATGATCAACAAGAAATCCTAGAAAAAGACATTACAGAGGAAGAACTTTCGGAGGTCATATCTGGCCTCAAAGCTCACAAATCTCCGGGACCTGACGGATTCACGGGAGTATACTATAAGTTATTAAAACAGGAACTAATTCCCACCCTCCTAGAACTCTTTAACACGATACACAAAACCAACCCAATATACCCAACATTTAACCAATTATTATTATTGATAGAATCATACAGACCAATAACCCTCCTTAACACCGATTTCAAAATTTTAGCAAAAATAATGGCCAACCGGCTTCAATGTATTATCCCTGACTTGCTTACCCCGCACCAATTTGGCTTTGTTCGGGACTGTCACTCAGTCAAAGCCATACGTATGGCAATAGCGGCTACTGTGGCCTCTAATCAGTCTCCTCACTCTAAAAACATGTTACTTAGCTTAGACACAAACAAAGCTTTCGATACAGTAGCCTGGCCCCACATGTTTTCGATTCTGGAAACTCGAGGCTTTAACGCCACCTTCATTAACCTTATTAAATATTTTTACACTAACCCCATGACATCCTTAATAATAAACGGCCAAAAAGGGATCCCCATTAGAATGCAGCGAGGTACAAGACAGGGCTGCCCTCTCTCCCCGCTTCTTTTTAATTTATCCATCGACTCCCTCTTTAGAATACTGGAGACCTTCACTCCTTTGAAGGGAATCAAGATAGGTCACACAGAGATAAAACTATCTGCATTCGCAGACGATGTTTTATTATATATAGGAAACCCAAAGGATTCGATTAAAGAAATTCTTGATCTACTATCCAAATTTGGCAAAATTTCGGGTTTCGAAGTAAACTTCCAGAAATCTAGAGGTCTCTTTTTACAACCAGGAATAGCTAAACCAGGTTGGGGTAGAAACCTGCCATTTGCTTGGGCAAAATCACACATCGTTTATTTGGGAATTAAACTTCCCAAACACCCTACGGAACTCTATCGAAAAAACATTCAAGAAACTATCCAATCTTTGGCCTCAGAATTGGATAGCTGGAAACACTTAACATTTATCCTATTTGGGGAGGGCGAATTTAATTAAGATGTCAACGTTCCCTAAATTGCTGTATGTCCTACAATCCTTGCCACTCCTAATAAGCAATACTGATATCAAAAAAATTAACACCTTATTTAGAACTTTTATATGGAAAGGGAAGAAATCCAGGATTGCACTGAATAAACTACAACAAGCTAGGTTCAATGGAGGAATCGGCCTCCCCAACGTCCAAGCTTACAATTATGCATCCATCACCAGATTCTTGAGAGACTGGCTTAAAAATACGGAAGTATATGCCAACACACATCTGGAATCAGCCTTTTTAGAAAAAGACACATTAATTTCCTTTCTGCATAAAATAAAAGAGGAAATCCCTGCAAATCTATCCCAGAACCCACTACTGTGGTCTACATATCGCCTATGGCATATATTACGCCACTCCTATAATTTAAATTCACATAAAAGCTTATTCCTCCCATTCTTGGGCAACCCTGATTTCCAGCACGGGGAGGCTAACTTCCCTTTTACAACTTTGAGTAGAGAAGGCCTGACAAACGTTGGCGATCTTACAGATCCATCCAGTGGTAAACCCCTGACGTTCTCCCAGGCACAAACTTCCTTTCCAACTCTCAGAAACTTCCCAATAGCGTTTTTCCAAATGCAACACGACGTAAGCTCAGTGTTGAAGTCTCTTTCAAAACAGGACCTATCAAACACACTTGACGGGGTATTGCGCGCCCAACAGATCACTAGAAAAGCTATCTCAATACACTATAGGATATTCAATCCTCTCCTTGATCACTCAAACTCAGAATCAGGTATGAAACAATGGTTAACACATTTCCCCACGCTTTCCTGCGAACAATTAATTAAACATCTATCCATATCTCGCAAACTATTCCCAGCTGCCCAGTACCAGGAACTATTCCTGAACATTACACACAGATCCTATTATTCTCCCAAGAGACAATTCTTGGCCAGCATGCCAAACACAGGACATTGTGGTAAGTGCAGGACGGTTTGTTGGAGGCGGTTTGGTCGCACAAGACCTCTAGTCATAGAGAGGTGGACCCCCTTATGCAAATATTTATTTCAATAATAAGCTGCTGGGGGTGTGCTACCATAGGACATGGAGATTGGTATGCAGAAAGAAAGAGAAGATGTCCTGTTTTGGTGCACCAAAATAAGAGATAAAATTTAACTTTTATTATTTTAATAGTTAAGAACTGCGAGATAAAAATGACAACATGTAACAAAAACAAGGGTGGGGTTCACACAATTTTTAAAACCAAGGTGGCAGGCAGATGTTGCAGGGTTGTTATGTAGTGTCTTTACTAGATAGTGTGCGTCTGGTCTGTCTGGACCTTAGATCTGACAGATCAGTCGGCGTGTCTGAGCGGAGGTTTAAATGACCTCTTGTAATAATCGCTCCAGAGCCGAGTTATTCAGTGCCAGTATGTGGGATTAGTATCCTTGATTATCCCTCTATCAGGTGCACTGATAAAAATAGGAGATCACCCTGTGTAGGTTTAGATCCGGCGTGAAAACGCTCTAGGATCAATATGGATGACTAGGCACCCCAGGGTGTCTCAGCTGCGTTTGTTCAGGTGGAGCCGCCTCCTGGAGTTTACACACATGCAGCAGTCGGCACCATTGTGGGGACTGTCATGGTGTCTCACTCGCTCCTGAAAAACTCTATATATATAGTCCCACTGCAGTAATATTTCTGCATCAATTTACAGATCGCCCGGTGTGTATGGTCTTCTGATCTGGAAAACGTTCCAGTGCAGGACCTAGGTAGAGACACCACCGGTGTAGCAGGCTGTGCCAGAACACTTGGAGCCGCCTCCAGAGTGTTGCATATACTGGGTAGTATGCACAGGTTGAGAGACTAACGCAGCTTCGAGACTACACACAAATCAAAATACATTAGTATGAAAAATAACAAAAGTTGCAGACATCTGCCTGCGCACCGCTAGCCGGCACGCGCTTCGCAGATGATAGCTTCCTCAGGGCCAAAAAAAAAGCATTGTGGTAAGTGTCAAGCTCCACAAGCCGATCTATTTCACTGCTTGTGGACGTGCCCATTTATCCGCAAATTCTGGCTACAGGTAAAATCTTTTGCCCTAGACCACCTATTAAACTACATACCATTTACTGCGGAGTGGGCGATTTTTGGCATCCTTCCCGAACAACAGAGGATAACAAGAGGCTGCAAAAAACTATCAGTTGCAATTAGTGCAGCAGCTTGTAAGGCTATTTTACAGAATTGGACTGGCCCCTCCCCCCCTCCCTTAGAGCTATTCAAGGTAAAACTCCACCATCTGTTTATGATGGATTGGTTGGAGACCGCACTGCATAAAGAAAAACTCACAAAAACTTATTTTAACACCTGGGAAAGTTATATTAGTACATTACCGAGAGATTTCCAGGGCAGGATCAAGCAAACCCTCCAGAACACAGAATATTTTAAAACAAGAGTGGTACAGGGAGATCCACCAATTCCCTAGGCAATTGACAAGGAAGAGGGTCTGGAATGGGGGATGGGAGTTTCCGAGGGACGCGGCCTCTCCGCTGATGATCTATAATTATTTAGACAAACTTGGGACAAAACGAACAACACAGAAAACAAATGTCGAACAATGACTGATGTGGACATAGGTTAATTGTCAATGTTGTTTGTATTTTGAATGTCTTTTATTTTTCCTATTACTCTTTATTGTGATTCAAGCTAATATGTATATCAGTAGCTCTGTGTTCATGGCAACATCACAATTATTTTGTACATATAATGCATTTGACAAATGTATTGTAAGGTGAAAGCATAATAAAAAATAAAACTTAAAAAAAAAAAAAAAAAACAACTGAGAAAGATAAAGGCAATAGAACCTGTACCCAGACAGGAGATGGAGGGTTTCTATTTAAATCTCTTTCTTGTGAAGAGCACAGGGGGTTACCATACTATTCTGGACTTAAAGAAATTAAACAAATTTATAAAAGTAAAAAAAATTCCGAATGGAAACACAGAAAACAATTCTGGCAGGAATTCAGAGGGGAGACTATATGGTATCTCTGGATCTCAAAGATGCTTATTACCACGTACCAGTAAGAGATCAGGACAGAAAATTTATAAGATTGTGTTTAATGAAGAAACATGTCCAGTGCACGTACCTCCCGTTTGGTTTGACCACATCCCCTCGAGTATTTACAAAGGTACTAATTACACTGACTGCAGTTCTGAGGAAGAAACCGATAAGAATGTTGCCATATTTGGACAATATTTGATAGCGGCATCTTCAAAAGAAAAAGTCCTGGAAGACTTGAAGATGGTGGTGAATCTACTACAAGAACATGGCTGGGTGAGAAATTTCCAAAAGTCACCTGACACCATCTCGTTCTATTCAATTCCTAGGAATCTTGATAAACTCAGAAAAGTTTGAAGTCAGTCTCTCAGAAGAAAGGTGTCAAAAGATCCAAACCTTGTCTGGAGTAATCATGGAAACAAAGTCCATCAAGTTAAAAATATGTCTCCAGCTATTGGGCATATTTATGTCAACCATAGGGACTGTGCCCTGGGCACATTGGAGGCTAAGAAGATTCCAGTGGGCACTTCTTCCACACATAAAAAGAAACTCTGGTCTGGACAAAAATTTTGGAACTGGATACGCAGGTAAAGAGATCATTAGCTTGGTGGACTAGCCAAGACATGGAGTCCAGAGCAACGTCTCTTAGTCTCTCACTTCAAAGTACTCACAACAGACACAAGTTCATTGGGATAGGGAGCCCATCTTGCGGATCAAACAATCCAAGGATTGTGGACAAAGAAAGAGAGTCCGAAGTCTTCAAATTCGAGAGAAGCAGAGGCAGTATGGAGAGCCATCATAGGTTTCAGTCAGAGAAACAGAAGAAGTCATCTAAGGATATTCTCAGACAACATCACAGTGGTATCTCATTTTAATCACCAAGGAGATACAAGGAGTCAAAACCTACTGGTGGTGATATAAAAAATCTTAAGGTAGGCAGAAAAGAATGTTCTTTCATTAACATCGGTCCATGTGCCCGGGAAGGAGAACACTCTAGCCGACTTCTTAAGCAGACACAATGTCCTTCCAGGAGAATGGGAGTTGAATTCAGAAATTTTTCATCAGATAGTCGATTCGGGGAACCAGAAATAGACTTGATGGCCACAAATGGCAACAGGAAGGTGAAGAGATTCTACTTAAGATACTATCTCCCCCAGACATCTGTAGTAGACGCCTTTTCGTTAAGATGGACTTGTCAGATGGGGTACATTTTTCCCCTATTCCCTCTGATCCAAGAGTACTCAAGAAAATTATAGAGGACAGGGTCATGGTAATAATAATCCTTCTCTTCTGGCCAAGGAGATTTTGGTTCTCAACAGTACTAGATCTAGTGGTACAAGAACCATTCATCTTCCCAGTAGTCCTAAACCTCTTGTGTCAAGGACCTCTGGTTCATCCAAATCCAGAGATATTATATCTAAGGGCATGTAAATTGAACGGAAATCTCGGGGGGATGAAGGATTATCAGGTCAAGTAATCTTTGTTATTACATGCCAGGAAATAAAATTCTTCACCGGTGTACTAAAGAATCTGGCAAACTTTTATTAATTGGAAAGAATCAGTAGATAATATAGTTTAAACATCTACGCCTCAAGTGTTACAGTTTCTGTATAATGGATATTCATTGGGCCTGTCCTATTCGACGCTGAAAGTTCAAATATCGTCATTAAGTATTTTACTCTAAAAAAGATTGGCAGATCTAGAAAAGAGATTCTGCAATGCAGTAAAGAGACTCAGACCTTCAGTAAGCTCATTGGTAGCTCATTGGGATCTTAACTTACTGTTAAATGTGCTGATGAAGGAGCCATTTGAACCATTGACAGAGATTTCTCTGTGGTATTTGACATGGAAAATGATATTCCTAGTTGCTGTTACCTTGGCAAGAAAAGTAATCGAGATACAAGCACTGTATATAGAGGAACCATATATGAAGATTTTCTCTGACCTAATTGTACTTCGTGCTCACCCTGACTTTCTTCCAAAAGTAGTCAGTTCGGTACTTATGTACTATCTGGGCGCCCGATTTTTTGATTGTATGCCTTAACTTAAGGCATACAATCAACGCGATGCGACGCGATAATCGCATCGCATGCGACCAATCGGATGCGATGCGATGGACCCGATTTTTCCATAGGATTCAATGTTAAAATGGTCTGAGTCCATTTTAACATAGAATTCAATGGGAAAAAGGGGTCCTGTTCCTTGCCCCACTATCCAAGTGGGCATGGAGTTGGATATAAACCTGTGGCGAGCGTAGCGAGCCACCGAGCCCGAAGCCTGGCGAGCGAAGCGAGCCCCGCAAGGGGACACAGATTTTTTAAAAAGTATTCTGTGTCCCCTCGCGGGGCTCGCTACGCTCGCCACGCTTCGGGCTCGGTGGCTCGCTACGCTCGCCACAGGTTTATATCCAACTCCATGCCCACTTGGATAGTGGGGCAAGGAACAGGACCCCTTTTTCCCATTGAATTCTATGTTAAAATGGACTCAGACCATTTTAACATTGAATCCTATGGAAAAATCGGGTCCATCGCATCGCATCCGATTTGGTCGCATGCGATGCGATGCGATGTGCCCGATCCGACCCGATTTCTAAATCGGGCGCCCAGATACTACATAAGTACCGTCAGTTAATTTCATATTCATCAAGAAATTACACTTCCAGCTTTCTATCCAAATCCGAAGGATGAAAAAGAGGAAGAATGGCATAAACTAGATTTGGTGAGAGTTATCACCATTTATTCAGAAATTTTACATCAGATAGTCGATTCGGGGAACCAGAAATAGACTTGATGGCCACAAATGGCAACAGGAAGGTGAAGAGATTCTACTTAAGATACTATCTCCCCCAGACATCTGCAGTAGACGCCTTTTCGTTAAGATGGACTTGTCAGATGGGGTACATTTTTCCCCTATTCCCTCTGATCCAAGAGTACTCAAGAAAATTATAGAGGACAGGGTCATGGTAATAATAATCCTTCTCTTCTGGCCAAGGAGATTTTGGTTCTCAACAGTACTAGATCTAGTGGTACAAGAACCATTCATCTTCCCAGTAGTCTTAAACCTCTTGTGTCAAGGACCTCTGGTTCATCCAAATCCAGAGATATTATATCTAAGGACATGTAAATTGAACGGAAATCTCTGGGGGATGAAGGATTATCAGGTCAAGTAATCTTTGTTATTACATGCCAGGAAATAAAATTCTTCACCGGTGTACTACAGAATCTGGCAAACTTTTATTAATTGGAAAGAATCAGTAGATAATATAGATCAAACATCTATGCCTCAAGTGTTACAGTTTCTGTATAATGGATATTCATTGGGCCTGTCCTATTCGACGCTGAAAGTTCAAATATCGTCATTAAGTATTTTACTCTAAAAAAGATTGGCAGATCTAGAAAAGAGATTCTGCAATGCAGTAAAGAGACTCAGACCTTCAGTAAGCTCATTGGTAGCTCATTGGGATCTTAACTTACTGTTAAATGTGCTGATGAAGGAGCCATTTGAACCATTGACAGAGATTTCTCTGCGGTATTTGACATGGAAAATGATATTCCTAGTTGCTGTTACCTTGGCAAGAAAAGTAATCGAGATACAAGCACTGTATATAGAGGAACCATAATGAAGATTTTCTCTGACCTAATTGTACTTCGTACTCACCCTGACTTTCTTCATTTCATATTCATCAAGAAATTACACTTCCAGCTTTCTATCCAAATCCGAAGGATGAAAAAGAGGAAGAATGGCATAAACTAGATTTGGTGAGAGTTATCACCATTTATTTGGACAGAATTAAGGACATTAGAAGATCCAAGAATCTGTTCGTGGTACCAGAAGGAATGAGAAAAGGTCTAGCTCCTTCCAAACAGACAATGGTGAGATGGATTTGAGAATTAATTGTGTTGGCCTACAAGCTAAAAGGAAAGGAGGTTCCCAATATGGTAATGGCACACTCCACTCGGCCCATGGCGCCTTCATGGGCTGGGAAGGCTCAAGCCTCGATTAAGGATATCTGTGGTGTCATCCATACACACATTTTCAAGACATTATGCTCTGAATGTTTCAAACACTTGTTTTGGGGATCACATCCTCCATAGTGTACTCGCAGATTAAATATTTATTTTGCATATGATTACGTTTTCCCTCCCTTTGTTTGCTTTGGTATTTATCCCAAGGTCTTGGTTGCCATGGGGATCGTAGAAGAAAACTGTGGATTATACTCACCGATAATTCCTTTTCTTCCTAGAGATCCCATGGCAGCCATAAATTTTGCCCTTCCCTTGTTATTGATGTGTTTTTTTCCAGGACTAAGGAAATAAGGAGACACTCCAAAAGACATAGAGGAAAGGGAGGAGCTGAGCTTTTTACCAGAGGGGGAAGGTCCTGAGAAAAAAACAACCTGTCTAACTAAAGGGGAGAGGGATGAAATCCCAAGGTCTTGGCTGCCATGGGTTCTCTAGGAAGAAAAGGAATTATTGGTGAGTATAATCCACAGTTTTTTTCTGCGGCTGGTGTTTTACAGCATCTGTCTCAGGTCGGATGCTGGGTGAATAAGGCCATGGGGGTATGGGCATTACAGATTTCAGAAGAAGTTCGTGAAGGTTCCGACCCCGCCTCTATTGTTCAGCTTGCTGAACAAATCCAGGAGGCTTCTATGTCCTTAATGGAAGCTTCCTCAGATATTTGTATGGTTGCAGCCAGAGTTTCTGCACTCTCCATCTCAGCTCGCAGAGCTCTTTGGCTACGCCAATGGCAAGCAGACACAGAGTCCAAACGAGCAGTGGAAGCTCTTGCCTTAAATGGTGATGTCCTGTTTAGGCCTGAGCTCAATAAGTGGATATCCCAGGCAACAGGAGGTAAGTCTCACTTTCTTCCCTCAGCAGCTCCACCAGCTACTCGCAGGACACCACACAGGCCTTCCTTTCGGTCCATTCTTCACACTAGCTGATTCAGAGGCCATTCCAGAGGAGGTACTCTGTCACATAGAGGTTCCAGAGGATGAGGAAAAGGTGCCTCTGCACCCAGCCAGGAACCCCAAGTCCACTAAGCCGACTGCATGATGGTCTCCTGTCCCATCTGGGGGATTCCAGGGTCGGGGCTTGACTGAAGACTTTCTGTCACATCTGGCTGTAGTCTTGTCAGGACTCATGGGTAAGGGATCTGGTAGCCCAGGACTACCAGATCCACTTTCGCTTGTCTCGCCCAAGCAGGTTCTTCAAGACCGGTTTACTGGTCTCTCAGGAAAAAGTACAACTTCTGTTGTCGGCTGTCTCCAATCTGCGGACAATGGGAGTTGTGGTTCTGGTACCCGAAGAGCAGCGTACTCAGGGATACTACTCCAGTCTTTTTCTCGTGCCAAAGCCGGATGGCTCAGTATGACCTATATTAAACCTAAAGGATTTGAACCCTTACTTACAAGCGGTCAAATTCAAGATGGAGTCCCTGCAGTCGGTGATACAGGGTTTGGAACAGGGAGAATTCCTGGCATCTCTTGATATCAGGGATGCATACCTACACATCCCTATCTGGCCTCCTCACCAGGCTTTCCTTCGATTTGCGGTACAAAATCTTCACTGGCAGTTCTAGGCCCTGCTGTTCGGTCTTTCATCGGCTCCCAGGGTCTTCACCAAGGTGATGGCAGTGATGATGGAGATCCACTGCTCTCAGGGGGTGACAATTATCGATTATTTGGACGATCTTCTCCCGAAGAGCCGTTCGAGGGATACCCTATTGTCCAATATCCTTCTCACACAGAAGACTCATTTCTCATGGGTGGATCCTGAACTTTGCAAAGTCCCAGCTCCAACTCTCTCAAGGCCTTCTGTTCCTGGGGATGACTCTGGACACCCGCCAGATGAGGGTTCTCTTTCCATCCGACAAGATTCAGTCCTTGCAGGCCCTAGTCCGGATGGTGCTATGACATCAACATCTTTGTACCAGACTCCTAGGAAAAATGGTGGCCTCTTTCGAAGCAATCCAATACGGTTGCTTCCACTCGCGACCTTTCCAGTTGTCTCTCCTCCATCAGTGGTCCGCTTCGCACCTGCATCTTCAGCAGCAGGTGACTATCACCTCAAGCACATCTGTCTCTACTGTGGTGGTTCAACTCCGAAAAACCTGCAGAAGGGCATGAGGTTCAGAATCTGGGAGTGGACACTCCTCAAAATAGACACCAGTCTTTAGGGCAGGGGAGCTGTCACTCTGGATCACCAGTCCCAGGGGTTATGGATGACACAAGAAAGCCTGCTCTCCATCAACATGCTGGAATTCAGAGCCATATACTATGCCCTCCTGCAGGCGAGACATCTGCAGGGCAGGGCCATGAGAGTCCAGTCCAACAACGCCACGGCTGTCGCCTATATCAACAAACGGTGCAGCACTCGAAGCCAGGTGGCCATGAAGGAGGTGAGCAGGATCATCCGGTGGACTCAGGCCTTGTCAGCCATCTTCATACCCGGAGTAGACATTTGGGAGGCCGACTTCCTAAGTCGGCAGGATGTCCGCAGGTGTTTCAGACCTAAGTGCGTCGTTGGGGCCGACCGCAGGTGGACCTGATGGCTTCCCAAGTACTTTGCACGGACTCGAGACACACATGCCGTGGGGGTGGACGCACTGGTCGCACCTTGGCATTTTCAGCTCATGTACCTGTTTCCTCCTTTCCCATTGATACCTCGGGTATTAGAATGCGTACGGAGGGAGGGAGTCACGGTCCTTGTAATAGCGCCAGACTGGCCTCATCACTCTTGGTACACCAACCTGAGGGCTCTGCTGGTCGACAAGTCATGGCCACTACCTCTTCAAGAGGACCTCCTCAGTCAAGGAATTTTCATCTTTCCAGATTTAGGATGTCTTCATTTGACGGCGTGGCTGCTGAAAAGTCCATCTTAAGGCGAGCAGGCATTCCAAGAGCAGTTATACCTACCATGATGAGGGCCAGAAAATAAGTCATTTCCAGACACTACCACCGGATTTGGAGATATTATGTGGCTTGGTGCGAGGGGCGTGGTGTTTCTACCACCCTGTTCAAGAAAGCTAGACTTCTCCTGTTTCTACAGGCGGGGTTGAATTCCAGTTTAAAACTGAATTCCCTGAAAGTTCAGGTCTTGGCCCTCTCCATATTTTTCCAAAAACGGTTAGCCTTCATCCCAGAAGTACAAACCTTCTTCCAAGGGGTGCTGAGGTTACAATCTCCTATTCGTCCGCCTACGGCACCCTGGGACCTAGGCTTGGTCCTCAGATTCCTACAGAAGTCAGTGTTCGAACCATTAGAAGATGTGGACCTCTGTTATCTTACTTGGAAGGTGGTTCTTCTGTTGGCTCTGGCTTCGGCCAGAAGAGTCTCTGAACTAGGAGCGCTCTCTTGTTGTTCTCCCTTCCTTCAGTTTCATCTTAGAGCAGAGCTTCATACCAGTCTATCCTTTCTTCCAAAGGTAGTCTCCGCATTTCAAGTAAACCAACCCATTGTGGTCCCAGCCTTCTCGGAGGCTTTGCCAGAGGAAATCCTTGGATGTGGTTAGAGCCCTGCGCATCTATGTCTCTTGCCCGGCCTCTTTTTGCAAGTTGGATGTCTTGTTTGTCACCTATGGCCATGTGCATCGTGGGTGGCCAGCTTTCAAACAGACACTTGCCAGATGGGTCCGTCTGACCATTCATCAGGTGTACATTGCTGGGTCTCAGATGCCTCCTGCTACCATAGGGGCGCACTCCACTAGATCAGTGGGTCCCTTATGGGCAGCCGCCCGTAGGGTTTCTCTCCAACAGCTCTGCCGAGCTGCTAAGTGGTCAGGTTGTCAAACCTTTGTTCGTTTCTATAGGTTTGATACCTTTGCAGTGCCAGCTTCACAGTTTGCCTGCTCTGTCTTTTTTTTTTTTTTAAACATACATTTTATTGATTAGATGCCATCGAAACACGGGTGATAGACACATTGAAGAACCTATGCAGAGGTTCCAAAATAGAATTCAATTATGCACAATCAACATAATATAGAGGCATCTCTTTTGTTTTCAAAGGTAATAATATAATGAAAACCAGAATAAAGATCAGAGAAAATATTATGAAAAACTACAACAGAACTAAAACCATGACAAAGAAGAGGGAAAGAAAATTAGCAGTAGAGTAAAGGAGGCAAAGGGGAGAGCAGAAAATGGGGGAAAACAGGGAGGGTGAAGAGAAAGGGAAGGGGAGACTGGAAAGGGAGAGACCCTATCCGACTGGCCCTGACCATCTTACCAGGAAATCAAATAGGATTTTAAGGGGGCGGAGCCTTTGTTCTTAGTGGAAAGCCGGCGGTACATTAAAATGCGTAGTACAGGGTTCCGTTGACTAAGGTGATATTTTCTGAGCCTATTAAAATAATAAATCTTCCCTCCAAGTCTGTTACTTTTTTCTCTAGGACAATAGCTACTCCTCTTTTCTTACATGGGGCCGATGCAAAGTATGTTTGAGGGAAATATCGGTACTTATGTAGTATCTGGGCTCCCGTTTTTCTTATGAGACTGCGACCCCTCGCGGGGCTCGCTGCGCTCGCCACGCTTCGGGCACGGTGGCTCGCTGCGCTCGCCACACTATATAAAATCAACTCCATGCATAGTTGGATAGTAGGGGTATGAAAAAAGGGCGTGCATTTAACATGGGAGCCCAGATAATACATAAGTACCGAAATATCTACCCTTTAGTTGGGAATGTTCTCCAGTAAGATGAGTCTTCTGCAACAGGATTATATCTGCCCTTTCACATCTGCACGCGCTCAAGTCCAGAGTGCAGTGTTTGGGAGAGTTTAGACCAGGCATGTCCAATGTTGGCCCTCCAGATGTTTTGAAACTACACATCCCAGCATGCTTTGCAATAGTTTTAGCATTCTCTAATAGCAAAACTGTGGCAATGCATGCTGGGATGTGTAGTTTCATAACATCTGGAGGGCCAACGTTGGACATGCCTGGTTTAGACCATTAACATTTATAGATAATACTTTCAACCCCATAATAGGATTAAATAGTAAGCTCTGAGGCAGGTTTTGGGGTAACCCTTAAAAAATAAGGATGGGGACCAGTCGGGTAGGAGGGTGGGATAGAGTTGGGAAAAGAGCGAAAGGAATAGAGAAATAGGAAAAGTGATAGAGAAGTAAGATAGAAAAACCCTGACAAAGATAGACCCTAATAAAGGTAGAAACCTTAGATAAAATCTAAAACAGAAGTAGGGATAGTATATATATATAAATCTTTATATATATATATATATATATATATATATATATATATATATACTGTATATACACATACATACAGTCCAGCAGACCGGCACCCTCCCTCTTAGATAGATGCCGCGGTGCTAGGAAAAAATACGTATGTTGCTGACCTGACGAAGGGCAATAAAGCCCGAAAGCTTGTCTACAAGAGCCTGTGTGGTATGAGTCATTTTTTAAGAAAGTCCGTGGGTGCAGGATGATGGAGATGATATATATGTATATACCTTAATATGGGAGGGGTGAAGGTGAGGGATTTCCCTGACGATGAAACCAAAACGGGGCTCAACTATTATAGAAATATATAGTTAGTTAAGGTGAATCCAGGTAGAGAAACAGAAGCCTATGCAGAACAGCTCAATTACCCTTAACACCATCCACCCAAATGGACTGAATGAGCGGATGCCTTGGAACGTGTTCTGAAGACCAACTGTCCACAACCATCCATCCCCCTCCTCATCCAGCCTTTCATCACCTCCATCTACAATCCTGACAGGAAGATCACGCAAAATATTAAAGATCACAAGATTTATAGGACTGTCATCTCAGTAACTTTATGTTCAGCAGTCCTGGTTCACAGTAACAACGCTATAGCTGAATGACTAACCCCCGTACAGTGGCTAAGAATACCACAAGATGTAGCCTGAATTTTAGAAATATTGTCTTTACTGTCACTTTGCGTATTTTTAACATTTTTTCAAATTTATTCTTCATTTATGTTTCACAGTACACATACCTGTTGGGCTTCATCAGCCAGAACAGCCTCTTGATCATACACGTCCAGTTTAAAACAACACAATGGACACTAATGTTTTTAATTGCACTACATTCACTTTATTCCTCACATTTTCATTGATGCTTATTCACGTGTTTTTGCAGACGCCCGGCAGCCCCAGCCAGAGGACGCTAGCGTCCAGGAGGTGGTCATGGTAACCAAGCGGTATCCATGACAACCGGACGCATTCGTCTCGGCAGACTCACCCAGGCCGTGTACCCGGAAGCACTGGGAAGGAGTTCAACCGGAAGTGCCCCGCGACACACGAGCGCACGGAGAGTCCCGGAAGCAGCCGCGCCAAGCATTAGCCATACACTATTTAAAGGTAAGCACTTCACTTTTTTACTTGTTCACACCTTGAAGAAGGGGCGCATAGCCTCGAAACGTCGGGCATTTTTTGTGACACCATGTTGTATTTTTAATACACATTATTTTGATTATCAAATCCGTGAGTGACGCCAATTCTTTTCTACAAATATATATATATATATATATATATATATATATATATATATACTGTATATACACATACATACAGTCCAGCAGACCGGCACCCTCCCTCTTAGATAGCTGCCGCGGTGCTAGGAAAAAATACGTATGTTGCTGACCTGACGAAGGGCAATAAAGCCCGAAAGCTTGTCTACAAGAGCCTGTGTGGTATGAGTCATTTTTTAAGAAAGTCCGTGGGTGCAGGATGTTGGAGATGATATATATGTATATACCTTAATATGGGAGGGGTGAAGGTGAGGGATTTCCCTGACGATGAAACCAAAACGGGGCTCAACTATTATAGAAATATATAGTTAGTTAAGGTGAATCCAGGTAGAGAAACAGAAGCCTATGCAGAACAGCTCAATCATAACATAACAAATGAAAGTAATGCATGAATATGAAACAACTTTCCAATCATAACATGGGGGTGATCTAGGGTTAGTAATACGACTATCTGTGTAAACATATTTAACGAGGTAACCAGCATTACAAAACAACTGTAAGCGGGAAAGGGTAACCCAACCCAAGTCCCAACAAATGAGTGTGCAGAGATGGAGAATGTAAATCTCACATCAACAAAAAAGGGAAGAGGCCCGTAAGGGAGAGACTCAACCCCTCAAGGAGGGGCCAAATCCTCCCCCCTGCTCCGGCAAGTAGAAGATCATTGGGCCACAGTAGGGCGGAGACATTGAGGCTTGGGAGAACCCTGGGAGAATCTCCGGGCAGAGAGTCAGAGTAGGCTGGAGAGGGCGCAGGGATCCGAGTGAAGGCCCGGCATCCGGCAGATAACACGCAGCCGGCGGGAGCAAGAGTCGCGACACAAGGAAGATGTCAGCTGAAGTCTGCGCTCCCTCGGCTCCGGTCCTTTGGCAGCAACAACAGTGCCTGGTAAGCGGGGTGGGGGATCCGGTGCTAGGTGGGGCAAGTTGGATGGAAATCCGAGCATTCCGCCCGCAGCTTTAATGAAGTTCCGCCACAGAGCTCGGATTCCATGCACCGTTTTAAATCTAGGTTCGGCTTTAAAGGAGCGTCTGGGTCGCAGGAGCGTACAGGAAGGTTCCTCGACTGCGCAACCAGACACAGTCAAAGCTGGGGTGTGCAAGGGGCTTTATGGGGTAGCAGTTGTGGGTGGAAATTTATCCGCAAAAGGCCCACGTTCAGTGGAATGGTCTGGAGCACAATAAAGGTGCAGCTTCTCGAGATGGCTGCCAAGCCACGCCCCCACTTGGCCACTCTGTCTTAAGGGGTTCTCAGTGCTCTCCCGCCCGTGTTGGGAGCTCTGGGACTTCCCCAGTGTAACTCCAGTGACACCTAGTGGATGAAGGAGAAACAGGGATTTCTGTACTTACCATAAATCCTTTTCTTGGAGTCCACAGGTGTCACTGGATGTCCACCTCAGCGCTGTTCTCCACCATAATAGTTTCATGGTTGGGTTTCTCTCGGGTAACCTTGGTGTTTTCCCTTGTCGGGGTTAATAGTTATATGGTTATTATGCCATTTGGTCTGTTTGACTCTGTGTGTTATGCTACTTCAGTGTTTTTCTTACTGTTTCTTTTTTCTACTATACGTATTGAATGTTATGTTCTGATTAACCTCCTCTTCCGAAGTGTGTGAGTATCTTCCTGCTCCTTCCGGGTACAATCTTTATGACTGCCTGGGAGGGGAAGTAGAAGGGGAGCATTTGGTCACACTAATTTATATTTAAAGTGCCCATGCTCCCTGTAGTCACCATGTATGGCTGTGCGTGGTACAAATTTTGTATCACACACAGCCATACATGGTAATTATCATCATCATCATCAATGGCTGCCAGGCTGTGTACCCTATTAGCAGGATATATCATCAATTTCTGGGGGTACAGTGTGTATTACAATTATATGATTTCCTTCCTTTCAAATCAAGGGAGTAATGTCTGCATATCTAAATATATTTTGGGGTAAAAGGTAAAAAAAAAAGTTCCCTGTCAAATGCTTTTTTTCCCCCTTAAGCGGAGACGGGCAGGGAGACGCTGCCCAGCCGCCATGATACGGGGATGCGCCTGCGTGTGAGATGCACGTGCGTACCAGTCCCTAGGATCTGGCGGGCACCAGCATTGAATGAGGCCGGCTCCATCTGTATTTAACCCCTTCCAGACATTTGACGTATATATACGTCATGGCCGGGATGTACTTCCCGACACATGACGTATATATACGTCATGACTTTAAACTGTCCCCGCGTCTATAGACGCGGGGACAGAGGGACGATGTCTGCTGTCCCTGACAGCAAACATGTCCCTGCATGCCCAGGGGGGGCTGCGATGCCGCCCCCCCCGTCGGCGATCGCTGTGATTGGCTGTTCAGTGTGAACAGCCATTCACAGCGTTTTCCTGTGTTACCGGCGAATCAGACGCTCGGTAACACAGGTGTCAATCACCGCCGGGCGTCAGGGGGCATGAGGGGGTCATCGGTGACGACGACACCTCACCCCACCTGCCCCCAAGGCTGTGATTGGTCCGTGGGACCCACGGACCAATCACAGCCAAGGCGCGTGATTTAAACTACCGGTGACTGCACTGCAGACGCCATTCCGGTCTGGAATTGCGTGCAGAGCGGTCACCGTGCCAATCTGTCGTGATACATACCTGATCCTTGCCTGAAACTTACCTGATCACCGCTGGTAGCGTGCTGCCAGCAGCTGGATACTTCCAGGATCTTGTGACTTCTGTGTGTGCTGCTGCTGCAGTGTCACAGATCGTGAGAGATAGGGACAGATAGTGACAGAGAGTGATAGAGAGTGCTATATTTTGTGTCTGCTGCACCCCCTTTTGTGCTGATCACTATATCTGAGGTGATCAGCAACTTTTTGGGGGTGCAGAGGTTTTTTTTTATATATATATATATATATCAGTTGCAGCAAAGGTTGTGCTGCCTGTGCAACTGACTGCTGCCCCCCCTTTTGTGCTGATTGTGCTGATTAATTAACTGATCAGCAACTTTTTGGGGGTCCAGGTTTTTTATATATATATATATATATATATATATATATATATATATATATATATATATATATATATATATATATATATATATATATATATATATATATATATATATATATATATATATATATATATATATATATATATAAAAAAACCTGGACCCCCAAAAAGTTGCTGATCAGTTAATTAATCAGCACAATCAGCACAAAAGGGGGGGCAGCAGTCAGTTGCACAGGCAGCACAACCTTTGCTGCAACTGATATATATATATACCTGTCAGTTGCACCAAAGGTTGTGCTGCGTGTGCAACTGACTGCTGCCCCCCCTGCTGCCCCCCCTTTTGTGCTGGTCAGTTTAAATTAATTAATCAGCAACTTTTTGGGGGTCCAGGGTTTTTTTTTTTATATATATACCCTGTCAGGTTGTGTGTCTGCTGCCCCTCACTGCTAATCACTGTTGCATCACTGCATCACAGATCTGCAGTTTTTTTTTTGGAGTGCAGTGGGGTTTTGTTTTTACACCCACATTGCTTTTGTGGGTGTCCTGTGGCCGCTGAGCGCTGATCAGTGACGTACAATCACTGAACAGCATTTTTGGCACAGGGTTGATATCATTTTTTTTTCTGCAGTTTTTTTTAATTCTTTTTTTTTTTGGAGAGTGCTGTGGAAATTTTTTTTAAATTTTTTTTACACCCACGTTGCTTTTGTGGGTGTCCTGTGGCCGCTGATCAGTGACGTACAATCACTGAACAGCATTTTTGGCACAGGTTGATATCATTTTTTTTCTGCAGTTTTTTTTAAATTGTTTTTTTTTTTTGTTGTTTTTACACCCACGTTGTTTTTGTGGGTGTCCTGTTGCCTTTGAGCGCTGTTCAGTGACGGACGTTACTGACCAACATCTGTGCTCAATTTTTGGCGCAGGACCTTTTTTTTGTTTTTTTTTTTTTAACCCCTTTAATTTTTTTTATTGGGATCAAATTCCTGTATAAAGTGTTTTTTTTTTCTGCACTACATACACACTACACACTTCATACCCCCCGTGTTGAAATAAAGTTTGTACCCCCCCTACACTATACACGTGTTGAAACATTACACTTACAGAAACACAAAAATAAAAATGGCATCCCAAATGTCATCCCAGTCATCCAGAAGAATGTATTCAGCGGAGGAGGCATATGCCATGCTTGCCTCTGACTCTGATGCAGCCAGTGATGCAAGCTGGGAATTTGAAGGATTCGCCTTAAGCTCCTCTTCCTCCTCTGCTGATGAGGGACCCCCTCAAAGACTCCCCCGTAGAGCAGGTGAGACCCCCCCCCCCCCCCAAATGATTGATCCCGTATGGACCCCACCACCAGACAATTTTGAGCCCCAGGTTCCGGAGTTTTTGGCCATCCCAGGAATCCAATTTGATTCCACAGGTCTCAGAGAAATTGACTTTTTCAAATTATTTTTCTCTGATGATTTTTTAAATTTAATGGTGGACCAAACTAATTTATATGCCCAGCAATTTATTGCTCAAAACCCCACGTCATCATTTGCTAGGTGGACCCCTGTAGATGCAGTAGAGATGATGATGTTTTGGGGTCTGGTGTTTCATATGGGCATAGTAAAAAAGCCAGAAATTAGGCAATATTGGAGTACAGATGTTCTGTACAGCACCTCACTTTACCGTATGGCCATGACCCAGACTCGTTTTGTGATAATCCTTAAATTTTTACATTACACCGATAATACACTGTGCCCACCCAGAGATGATCCCACCTTTGACCGGCTATTCAAAGTCAGGCCGGTCATTGATCATTTCAGTGCCAAATTTGCAGAGATGTACATCCCTGAAAAATTTATTTGTATCGACGAGTCCCTTTTACATTTTAAAGGAAGGGTTAAATTCCGCCAGTAAGAGGGCAAGGTATGGCATCAAAATGTATAAGCTGTGTGAAAGCACCTCAGGGTACACCCACAGGTTTAGGGTATATGAAGGGAAGGATTCAAGAATTGAACCGCCAGAATGCCCACCCTCTGTTACGGACTTGGGGGTTACCCACCGTGGAAATCCAGAGACAGTACGTGAGGATGCAGGAGGCAGGGAGTTGGAGATCAGGCGTGAGCCCGTAGCCGGGACCGCTGGTTAGAACGGCCACAGCGAAACCCTACACTGACTCTGTTGAGTCCCCCGGGCAGATGGAATACCCCTGCGGAAGTGCTAGGCTTCGCCTGTAGCCGCCGCGTTCGAAGGAGCCGGTTAAGCCTGCTCCGACCCCGATGCAGCCAGGTGTTATGTGGTGACAAGGGGTGAGCGATCGCCAGGGGGTATCTCAAAAGGCAGATCTAACTAACGGGCCTACCTGAAAAAAACCCTGACTAACCGGCACCAGGCCAAGGACGGGACAGCGCGACCGAGTCGCAAACACCAGAACAAAGCAACAATAGGGTGCCACCAAACCAACACACGCCAACATAAAAATAGTACTCTTAAAGTGACGGTACCCCAAAACAGACGTAAACCCACAGTTGTGGGCCTCTCCGAACCACGGAGAGCAGAACCAGGATAATAATGATTATAACTAAGGAGGAAGGGCCGCTTGCCCGTAGTAATAAAGAATAAGGAACCAGGCTCCACTGGAGCACTTACGTGACCGGCCCAAGACTGGACACTGACCGCAGCAATCGGGCGGCTGGATAACGGCTGGACTATGGCTGTACAGTGACCGCAGTGAGACGGCAGCTGGACAATGGCTGCACCACGGCTGGAGGTCCCTGGACTAGGACAGCAAGGGGACAATGAAATTTGATCCAGCCTGCAGCAGGATAGTACACTTGACTGGACCCAGACAACACAGGACAAGACTGTAAACAGGACCCAGACTGAAGTGAGAAGGACTCCGACAGAATCCAGACTGAATGGAACAGGAGCAGGACCTAGGACCAGAGAGCAGTATATCTGCAGCTACCAGCACAGAAAAACAACAAGCTATCACTGGCAGAGATCCCCAGGAGAGCATGGCTTATAAAGGCCTCAGGTGATTGAAACAGCTGGTGAATCTCCAGGCTGCTCCTGATTAACGAGCTAATAACTCACAGCCTGTGAATGATAGCTCAAAGAACACAGGGCTGTAATGGCAACAGACCTACCACTGGAGGTCACCAGTGAGTCAAAAGCCAAACAGAAACAAAACAGATTGAACCATAAAACCTGGCTCCTGACAGTACCCCCCCCTTGAGGAGGGGTCAACAGACCCCAAAATCCAGACCTCCAAAAAATAATGAGCATCTGGACCCTGGAAAACGGGGCAAAGGCAACAGAAAGGTGAACACAAGCTAAAACCACGGCTTGTCTCAGTGCCCCCCCTAGAGGGTGACCACAGGGCACAACCAAAAAGACAAATAAGATGATCCAGGAAAGCAGAAAAAGATTAATGCTTCTTTTTCTTTTTCCTAGATTTTGATGGAATCAGCAGTTTAAGGCCCCACACATTATCAGATCTGATGGTACCTTCTATCAAATCACAGCTATGGGTTACCAAATCAGAAACAGAGTTGAAGTCTCGATCTGAGGAGATCTTGAGAGTCTTTTTAACAGATGGAATCTCAGAAAGGGAAGAATGTCTTAATTGGCCATAGGCAGAACTTTTATTGGATTCCCTAGACCCAGAATTACAGGTACCAGATGTGTCCAAAAATTTGTTGTCAGGAGTCAGTGAGACAAAACCAATAGCTAAACTCCTGGATTCCGGACCAAGCGATGAGGCAGAAGAATGAACAAACAGAGACTGTGAGTCTCCAGAAGCCAGGACCTTAAGCCCCTGGCTTATGCTGGGCACCACATTTCCAGGAGCTGGTGGAACCCCATCCTTCTTTTTGGGACTGAACTTCTTAATAACAGCATCACAAAAAGAGGAGAGATCCTGAAGGCAAGGGTCACAACACCTGATCAGCTTGTAAGCCCATGTCTGAGGTCTACCCCTAAAGGCAGAAATGAGGAGGTATATAATATTAGTCCATGTGACCCCTGAAGCTGGTCCTGATTCAAAAAGGGAAGTATAGTGTTTAACCAGGGCAATAAAACGGGCAAGATCTCCATCAAATATTATGGACGTAGGGACATCCACCTCTGGGACCTCAGAACTGGAATTCACTATGGGAGCAACAACCTTTGGGTCTAAGATTTCTGAAGCCTCCCGAGAAGCTGGCAAGACAGAAATGCTCACTGGGTTTGCGGCCCTCAAGAGCCTCGCTGAGGCTGTGGTCTTTGGGACCTCAGACAAGGATATGGCCACCCCTTCCGGGGACACAGCTTCTATGATACCACTTGAGGCTAGATGGACTGAGCCCCCCTCAGGGCCCGGACTGACAGAGTCCACTTCCGGGACCGGACTGGCAGAGTCCCCCTCAGGGACCGGACTGGCAGAGTCCCCCTCAGGGACCGGACTGACTTGCCCACCTTCTGGGGCGAAACAGACTTGCCCACCTTCTGGGGCGAAACAGACTTGCCCACCTTCTGGGGCGAAACAGACTTGCCCACCTTCTGGGGCGAAACAGACTTGCCCACCTTCTGGGGCGAAACAGACTTGCCCACCTTCTGGGGCGAAACAGACTTGCCCACCTTCTGGGGCGAAACAGACTTGCCCACCTTCTGGGGCGAAACAGACTTGCCCACCTTCCGGGGCGAAACAGACTTGCCCACCTTCCGGGGCGAAACAGACTTGCCCACCTTCCGGGGCGAAACAGACTTGCCCACCTTCCGGGGCGAAACAGGCCTTTGGGCCCCCACTCGGGGCTACGGCCTTTGGGCCCCCACTCGGGGCTACGGCCTTTGGGCCCCCACTCGGGGCTACGGCCTTTGGGCCCCCACTCGGGGCTACGGCCTTTGGGCCCCCACTCGGGGCTACGGCCTTTGGGCCCCCACTCGGGGCTACGGCCTTTGGGCCCCCACTCGGGGCTACGGCCTTTGGGCCCCCACTCGGGGCTACGGCCTTTGGGCCCCCACTCGGGGCTACGGCCTTTGGGCCCCCACTCGGGGCTACGGCCTTTGGGCCCCCACTCGGGGCTACGGCCTTTGGGCCCCCACTCGGGATTATGCCACTTGAAGCCCCTTTTGAGGGAAAAACCTGAGACTCCTCTACAGGACTTAGCAACTCCAACATTGAAAGAACGTTGAGCTCCCTGACTGGAAGACTAGCATCCAACGTCTTTCTGTCTGGAATCTTTGTGGATGAATTCCACATTCCCGTCTGATTCCGTACCACAACATGGGGCGCTCTAGTCCTAGGACCCCAGTTGTAAGTCGGAGCGCTACGTATGTGGGGGGTGTGGTCAGGTTCCTCCTGCTTAGAGGAGACAGGTATAGATGTAACCTCCTGATACCACTTGGATTGAGGAAAATCCTTCCCGGTACCACCACCAGGTCTGCGCAATTCGCAATACTGGAGAAAGTGGCCTGATTCCCCACAATACAGACATAGGTTAAAGTTTTTACGCCGTCGCCGCTCTTCGGGTGTGAGCCTTGGCCTTAAAAAACTTCTATGTCCCTTCTGAATCTCCTGATCTGAAGTTTGACTGACTACCCCCTTAGCCAGGGTCTCCTTAGGAGCTGGTTGAGCCCCAAAAACCTCAGACAGATCCAGGAAAATTTGGGTTAACAGATCTTGCAATTGCAGAAATGACTGCTGTAGACCCTTAACCCGCTCAGGTTTTAATTCTGTAAAGGCCGTATTTAAGGCCATCAAGGAAGCTTGCAAGGCCTGCATGATAAGTACAGCAATGAAACAAACAGATAAGACCAACTGGGCAAGCTAAATAAAGCAAAACCCTGTAACGGGCAAAATGCGGGAAGAAAAAAAATCTTAATATGAAAAAATCTATAAGTCCCGCAACCAATCAAAAACACCCAAATCACCTTGAAACAAAATTTTATATATGCATGTATACCTATGACTACTGCGAACACATGCATATATCGGTATGGCCAGTGATAATGTTACGGACTTGGGGGTTACCCACCGTGGAAATCCAGAGACAGTACGTGAGGATGCAGGAGGCAGGGAGTTGGAGATCAGGCGTGAGCCCGTAGCCGGGACCGCTGGTTAGAACGGCCACAGCGAAACCCTACACTGACTCTGTTGAGTCCCCCGGGCAGATGGAATACCCCTGCGGAAGTGCTAGGCTTCGCCTGTAGCCGCCGCGTTCGAAGGAGCCGGTTAAGCCTGCTCCGACCCCGATGCAGCCAGGTGTTATGTGGTGACAAGGGGTGAGCGATCGCCAGGGGGTATCTCAAAAGGCAGATCTAACTAACGGGCCTACCTGAAAAAAACCCTGACTAACCGGCACCAGGCCAAGGACGGGACAGCGCGACCGAGTCGCAAACACCAGAACAAAGCAACAATAGGGTGCCACCAAACCAACACACGCCAACATAAAAATAGTACTCTTAAAGTGACGGTACCCCAAAACAGACGTAAACCCACAGTTGTGGGCCTCTCCGAACCACGGAGAGCAGAACCAGGATAATAATGATTATAACTAAGGAGGAAGGGCCGCTTGCCCGTAGTAATAAAGAATAAGGAACCAGGCTCCACTGGAGCACTTACGTGACCGGCCCAAGACTGGACACTGACCGCAGCAATCGGGCGGCTGGATAACGGCTGGACTATGGCTGTACAGTGACCGCAGTGAGACGGCAGCTGGACAATGGCTGCACCACGGCTGGAGGTCCCTGGACTAGGACAGCAAGGGGACAATGAAATTTGATCCAGCCTGCAGCAGGATAGTACACTTGACTGGACCCAGACAACACAGGACAAGACTGTAAACAGGACCCAGACTGAAGTGAGAAGGACTCCGACAGAATCCAGACTGAATGGAACAGGAGCAGGACCTAGGACCTGAGAGCAGTATATCTGCAGCTACCAGCACAGAAAAACAACAAGCTATCACTGGCAGAGATCCCCAGGAGAGCATGGCTTATAAAGGCCTCAGGTGATTGAAACAGCTGGTGAATCTCCAGGCTGCTCCTGATTAACGAGCTAATAACTCACAGCCTGTGAATGATAGCTCAAAGAACACAGGGCTGTAATGGCAACAGACCTACCACTGGAGGTCACCAGTGAGTCAAAAGCCAAACAGAAACAAAACAGATTGAACCATAAAACCTGGCTCCTGACACCCTCCCTCGTAGGTGTTAGTGGAAAAATTGTCTGGGATTTAGTGCACCCCTTCCTGGATAAAGGTTATCACCTCTATGTGGATAACTTTTACACTAGCATCCCCCTGTTTAAGGCCCTTGGTTCAAGAGGTACAGCAGCTTGCGGTACTGTGCGTAAGAACCAAAGAGGCCTCCCAAAAACGCACATTGCCCAAGTAATGAGAAGGGGTGAAAGCAGGGGAATATGCACCGAAAATATGTTGTTGGTCAAATATAAGGACAAGAGGGATGTCCTTATACTGACAACAATTCATGGAGACAGTACCACCTCCATCTCTGTACGAGGTACCAGTACCCACACCTCAAAACCAAATTGTATCCTAGATTACAATAGGTACATGGGCGGAGTGGATCTTTCAGATCAGGTACTGAAGCCGTACAGTGCCCTGCGGAAAACAAAAATCTGGTACAAGAAGCTGGCCGTGTATATCATCCAGATGGCACTGTATAACGCTTACGTGCTATTCCGTTGTACCAGCCAGAGGGGGACATTTATGCACTTTCAAGAGGAAGTCATAAAGGGCCTAATATTTGGGAACCAGCAGGCAGAGGGCCCCAGTACTTCTAGTACTGGCCCCCGTATTGTACCAGGGCAGCATTTTCCTAACGAAATCCCCTCCACTGCAAGAAAGGGCAGGACACAAAAAAGGTGCAAAGTTTGCTATAAAAAGGGAATAAGAAAGGATACTATTTTCCACTGTGAAACTTGCCCCGACAAACCCGACCTATGTATAAAGGAGTGTTTTAAAATATACCACACATCTATGGATTATTAGGTTCATCATTTCACCGTGCTTCGGGGGTCTTGCTAATGCGACATAGCACCCACCATTCATTCCACCAGAATCTGAGCTGCAAAATCCAAATATCACTCCTTCCCTTCTGAGTCCTGCCACTTTTTGGTCACACATGAGGCATTGCCATACTCGGGAGAAATTGGGGCACAGATTTTGGGGTGCTTTTTCTCCTTCATACCTTCTGAAAATGAAAAATTTTGAGCCAGAACTGCATTTTTGTGTAAAAAAATGTAATTTTTCATTTTCACTGCCCAGTTGTATCAAAATTGGTGAAACCCCTGGGGGTTTGAAATGTACACTATACCCCTAGATGAATTCCCTGAGGGGTGTAGTTTGCAAAATGGGGTCACTTGTGGGGGGGTTCCACTGTATTGGTGCTTTGGGGGTCTTGCTAATGCGACATAGCACCCACCAACATTCCACCAGAATCTGTGCTGCAAAATCCAAATATCACTCCTTCCCTTCTGAGTCCTGCCACTTTTTGGTCACACATGAGGCATTGCCGTACTCCGGAGAAATTGGGGCACAGATTTTGGGGTGCTTTGTCTCCTTCCTTCCTTGGGAAAATGAAAAATTTTGAGCCAGAACTGCATTTTTTGTGTAAAAAATTTAAATTTTCATTTTCACTGCCCAGTTGTACCACAATTGGTGAAACCCCTGGGGGTTTGAAATGTACACTATACCCCTAGATGAATTCCCTGAGGGGTGTAGTTTGCAAAATGGGGTCACTTGTGGGGGGGTTCCACTGTATTGGTGCTTTGGGGGTCTTGCTAATGCGACATAGCACCCACCAACATTCCACCAGAATCTGAGCTGCAAAATCCAAAAATCACTCCTTCCCTTCTGAGTCCTGCCATGCACCCAAATGGTATTTTTTGGTCACATGTAAGGCATTGCCGTACTCGGGAGAAATTGGGGCACAGATTTTGGGGTGCTTTGTCTCCTTCATTCCTTGTGAAAATGAAAAATTTTGAGCCAGAACTGCATTTTTGTGTAAAAAATGTAATTTTTCATTTGCACAGCCCAGTTGTATCAAAATTGGTGAAACCCCTGGGGGTTTGAAATGTACACTATACCCCTAGATGAATTCCCTGAGGGGTGTAGTTTGCAAAATGGGGTCACTTGTGGGGGGGTTCCACTGTATTGGTGCTTGGGGGGTCTTGCTAATGCGACATAGCACCCACCAACATTCCACCAGAATCTGAGCTGCAAAATCCAAAAATCACTCCTTCCCTTCTGAGTCCTGCCATGCACCCAAATGGTATTTTTTGGTCACATGTGAGGCATTGCCGTACTCGGGAGAAATTGGGGCACAGATTTTGGGGTGCTTTTTCTCCTTCATACCTTCTGAAAATGAAAAATTTTGAGCCAGAACTGCATTTTTGTGTAAAAAAATGTAATTTTTCATTTTCACTGCCCAGTTGTATCAAAATTGGTGAAACCCCTGGGGGTTTGAAATGTACACTATACCCCTAGATGAATTCCCTGAGGGGTGTAGTTTGCAAAATGGGGTCACTTGTGGGGGGGTTCCACTGTATTGGTGCTTGGGGGGTCTTGCTAATGCGACATAGCACCCACCAACATTCCACCAGAATCTGAGCTGCAAAATCCAAAAATCACTCCTTCCCTTCTGAGTCCTGCCATGCACCCAAATGGTATTTTTTGGTCACATGTGAGGCATTGCCGTACTCGGGAGAAATTGGGGCACAGATTTTGGGGTGCTTTGTCTCCTTCATTCCTTGTGAAAATGAAAGATTTTGAGCCAGAACTGCATTTTTGTGTAAAAAATGTAATTTTTCATTTGCACAGCCCAGTTGTATCAAAATTGGTGAAACCCCTGGGGGTTTGAAATGTACACTATACCCCTAGATGAATTCCCTGAGGGGTGTAGTTTGCAAAATGGGGTCACTTGTGGGGGGGGTTCCACTGTATTGGTGCTTGGGGGGTCTTGCTAATGCGACATAGCACCCACCAACATTCCACCAGAATCTGAGCTGCAAAATCCAAAAATCACTCCTTCCCTTCTGAGTCCTGCCATGCACCCAAATGGTATTTTTTGGTCACATGTGAGGCATTGCCGTACTCGGGAGAAATTGGGGCACAGATTTTGGGGTGCTTTTTCTCCTTCATACCTTCTGAAAATGAAAAATTTTGAGCCAGAACTGCATTTTTGTGTAAAAAAATGTAATTTTTCATTTTCACTGCCCAGTTGTATCAAAACTGGTGAAACCCCTGGGGGTTTGAAATGTACACTATACCCCTAGATGAATTTCCTGAGGGGTGTAGTTTGCAAAATGGGGTCACTTGTGGGGGGGTTCCACTGTATTGGTGCTTGGGGGGTCTTGCTAATGCGACATAGCACCCACCAACATTCCACCAGAATCTGAGCTGCAAAATCCAAAAATCACTCCTTCCCTTCTGAGTCCTGCCATGCACCCAAATGGTATTTTTTGGTCACATGTGAGGCATTGCTGTACTCGGGAGAAATTGGGGCACAGATTTTGGGGTGCTTTGTCTCCTTCATTCCTTGTGAAAATGAAAAATTTTGAGCCAGAACTGCATTTTTGTGTAAAAAATTTAATTTTTCATTTTCACTGCCCAGTTGTACCACAATTGGTGAAACCCCTGGGGGTTTGACATGTACACCATACCCCTAGATGAATTCCCTGAGGGGTGTAGTTTGCAAAATGGGGTCACTTGTGGGGGGGTTCCTAACTTTTAGCATCTTATGGTGCCTAGAATCCTACATGGTGCCTAAAAAATAATCTCATAAAAAGGAGGCTCCAAAAAATTTCACCTACACTTTGTTTTAATTCCTGTGAAACACCTAAAGGGTTAACAAACTTCCAAAATACTGTTTTGAATACTGTGAGGGGTGCAGTTTTTGAAATGGCATCATTTATGGGGGTGTCTCACATACAAGTCCCTCAAAGTCACATCGGAACTGAACTGGTCCCTAAAAAAATCAGTGTTTGAAATTTTCTTGAAAATTTGAGAATTTGCTATTCATATTGTAAGCCTCCTAGTGTCCAAAAAAATTAAAAGGAAGTTGAAATAATGATGGAAACATAAAGTAGACATATGGTCTATGTTAGTTATTAACTATTTTGAGTGGTATGATTATTTGTCTCACAAGCAGAAAATTTAACATTTTGCAAATTGCTAAATTTTCCATTTTTTTACGACATTTTGGTATTTTTCACAAAAAAACACAGACTGTATCGACCCAAATTTACCACTAATTTGAAGTACAATGTGTCACGAGAAAACAATCTAAAAATCACTGGGATAAGTAAAAGCAAAAAAAAGTTATCCCCACTTAAGTGATACATGTCAGATTTGAAAAAAAGGGCTCTGTCAGGAAGGCAAAAACTGGCTGTGTCAGGAAGGGGTTAAATAACATAAAGTAGTTACTGTAGAGCTGAATTCCCTCATTCTGACCATCTTATGGAAGTCAGGTATGAACAGTGGAAAACGCCAGGAAAAAAGTTTCCTATACCTTAAAGGATTTACTCCAAATACCCGTTACCATTGGATGATTGTAAAACATGGGAAAACTTACCACCAGTGGATTCCCATGTACAGTAACATGTTTGGTAAAGCTTTCCATTTTTACCAGTAACATCCAGTGCCTCTTAAGGACGTAACTAAATATCCATTCTAGTCTCACTGGAACAGTTAACAGGCCCGCCATTGTGGCCTCCTGGGCAGCAAGGGCAATTGAGGCTTGGGTTAAAGTTTTTGAGGAAGAATTACCTCAAGAGGCTTTGGAGGACTGCAGAAATTGGATTTAATAACATTAAACAAGCTGCGACCTATGTAGGTGAAGCCGTGAAGGATACAGGTCTCTTAGCAGCTAAAGCTTCAGCAACCTCAGTTCTAACCCGGTGCATGCTTTAGCTAAGATCCTGGAAAGTATATATGGAATCCAAACATGCTTTAGAAGTACCGTCTTTTTCAGGGGAAGTTCTTTTAGGAGAAGAGCTGGATAAAACATTAGCATCCTTGATCGACTGGTTTGCACCTAGTGGCATCCGCACCACGACCAAAATGGCCTTCCTTTCATGCCCCAGGAAAAATTAAGCAGTTTTTTTTTTTACCAGGCAGACAGGTTCCTCAAAAACCATTAAGCCCAAACCTAAACAACCTTGGGCTACTAGCCAGCCCCCTGTTAAGTCAGACAAACATGTAGTCTGATGGCCATCTTTGCACAGGAATAGCTCAGGACCACTTCTGATGCCTGGGTAAATGAGGTGGTGACCTATGGATATGTGGTGTCCTTAAAAAGACGGCCACCACAACAGTTTTTTTTCCTATGAGCCAAAACATTCACACAAGGCAGATAGTGGAATCCCTACTCCTATCGCGATTTATTGTTCCAGTACCTCCACAGCAAAAAGGACAATGTTATTACTCAACCCTATTTTTGGTACCCAAACTAAATGGAACAAACAGACCCATTCTAAACCTCTAGGCCCTCAACAAGTTTGTGAAGGTACCCAAATTTTGCATGGACACATTGCGAACCATTGTGTTAACAATGGAGCCGGGGGATTACATGGTGTCACTAGACATTCAAGATGTCTCCGGTCTTGGACATTGTCTCTCACCCCAGTGGTAAGAGAATCTAAGGCATGGTAGTTAGATGAGACTCCTCTCATTGTGGGATGTCCTTTTTGGATCCCACAATGGGTACTTCTCACTACAGACGCCAGTCTGCGAGGCTGGTGCGCTGTAGTCATATTTCAGTGCTTACAGGGAAAGTGGACTCATGCAGAGTCCAGCCTATCCATCAATGTCTTGAAGCTGAGAGCAGTATTCAATGCTCTACAGATGGCTCAGGGTCTACTACAAGGCAGACCTGTCCAAGTCCAGTCAGACATGCAACAACAGTCGTGTATATTAATTGCAGGGCAGTACCAAAAGTGTAAAATATAAGTCAAAGAGAACCTGAGAAATATGACTGTGAAGTGCAATTAACAGGTTGGATGTGGACTGCTGCTTTGAAGTTGGATATCTCCAGTTCCCCAGGGCAGATTTTCAAAATTCTGGTATCCCTGGAAAAAGGGGTTCCTCGGCTATCAGCATAGGGCCCTTATACACCTGGGGCCCCTGGGCAAGTGCCCATTAAGCCCATACAAATAGACAGCCCTGCTTCCGGTCCAAGGGGCCACCTTCGGACCATAAGTTAGAGGTAACCTTAAAATATATTTCTTCTACGATCCCCATGGCGGCCAAGACCTTGGGATTTCATCCCTCTCCCCTTTAGTTAGGTTGTTTTTCAGGACCTCCCCCCTCTGGTATAAAGCTCAGCTCCTTCTTTTCCGCTGTCTTTTTTTCCTGTCTCCTAGTTTGTAGTTAGAGCTAAGCAGAGCAGGTTGTTTTATTTGAGAGCTTACCTTGTCAATACAGAGATCACTTTGGGGGAAACGGCAGCATGGGAGCGTGACCTATGGAGGGTTCCTGCCCATGGAGGGTATACCCGGCAAAGTTATCTGATCCTCCCGTGGTAAAAGTAAGGAACTCTGGTATATGGGTAAGTCTCCGCTTTAGTCCAGGCAGCGTGTTCCGGACTTCCGGGATACACGCTTAGACTACAAGTCCCAAAAGGCTCGGCGCCAAAGACCGCAACTTCCGGGGAGCGGTAAAATGCTGACCACATTCAGTGGTATTCATGGACTACAGAGACCAGAATCCTTTGCGGTATGACTCTTCCGGTCCACACTGCACGCGGAAGCGGCATTTTTAACCGTGTGTGTGTGTGTGTGTGTGTGTGTGTGTGTATGTATGTATGTATGTATGTATATGTATGTGTGTGTATATATATATGTGTGTGTGTGTGTGTGTGTGTGTGTGTATATATATATTTATGTATATATGTGTGTGTGTATATATATATATATATATATATATATATATATATATGCATGCACTCACTGGCGCTGTACTGTTAGGTAAGTTTGTCTGGAGAGTGACTGCTGTACTAAGAAACTTATAAGACTAACTAAGGTATGAATTTTTCCTATGGGAATGTGAATGTTGATTGCAAAGCATCAATCTGAAATTGCAAACATATTCTGACTTCAGGTGCTGTGTTGCATTACGCATCTGCCTTCCCCTCATAGATCAGATAGTGCCTCTGTGAGGTAAGCTCTATAAAAGTTTTTGATATAGGCAGTGTTTATTTTTATTTTTTATTTAGAAAGGTTAGTGACAGGATTATGATTTTATTCCTTATTGTGCCTGCCAATCCAGCTGCTCCTAAAAAGAAACCAGCAAAAAAGAAAAATATCAACAGAAATTGCATGTGATAAAATATTTTCTGGACATCAGGATAAAACCTTATGTCAAGGATGTGATGAAACTCCTGTCCCTATGCCAGATCAGTCTAAAATTCTTGTAGATTTGATGGATTGGATGAAAAGGTCATTTGTATCCAAAGAAGAATTCTTTGAATTTCAAGGAAACAAAAGATCTATAGATCAGGCTGGGTTCATCAGAAGAAATGGTAGAAGAGGGGGTATCATCAGAAGAAGGAGATATTAAAGAGGAAATCAGAGGTTTTAGCTTTAAAAAAAGTTGATAGTATACTTAAAGATATATATAAGTCCATGAAGTTTAAAGATCCAGTACCCACTGAAGAAGAGAATATATTATTCGAAGATAGGTCAAAAAAAGGTCGTTACTTCCTTGTTCATAAAGTAATGAAGGATATGATATCTAAAGAATGGTCTGCCATTGATTAAAAAAAAAAAAACAACGAAAACTATCTAGAATTGATAGAATGTATCCAATCACTGATGGAATGTTTTGAACTGGTGTTCTCTACCTAAAGTTGATGCGGCAGTAGCAGAGATAACCTCACGGACTAGGTTACCAGTTGAAGATGGAGCATCGTTTAAAGACCACATGGATAGGAGGATGGAAGGGGCATTGAGAAAGCTTCACTTTTCTTTAGCGGTATCACTAAAGGCGGGAGTATTGGTGGCATCGGTCTCTAGAGCTCTGAGACTTTGGGGCACAAATTTACACACTGATATAGAAGAGAAAATTTCTAAGCAGTACTTATTAAAAAAAATCTAGAAACCATGCAGAAGGCTATTGAGTTCATCTGTGAGGCCTCCCTTGATGTAGTTTAATTTACAGGCAAGATCCATGGCTGCCAGAGTCTTTACTGGAAGAGCGTTATATCTGATTTCATGGTCAGCTGATGCACACTCAAAGAACAGATTGGTAGCCCTGCCATTTGAAGGAACACATTTGTTTGGATCAAAACTGGATGCATTAATACACAGAATTACAGGTGGAAAGTCTCTGAAATTACCTTAAGAAAGAAAGAATAAATTCCCTTTTCAGTCATCATCAAGACAACAGTATAGGGATGCAAGGAGTTATAGACCTGGCAGACCTTGCAATCAAAGAGGACCCTTTCAGAATTCCAGGCAGTCCTTTCGACGGGATGCAGTTACAATCCCAGCGGTCGGGATCCCGGCGTGCGGAATCCCGACCGCCGAAATGCCGACACATTCTCCCTCTGTGGGTGTCCACGACACCCTTGGAGGGAGAATAAATTAGTGTGCCGAGCGTAGCGAGGCACCGGGCCCGCTGCGTGGCGAGCGCAGCGAGCCTGCAAGGGGGGACGATCCACGTCCCCCCCTTGTCTGCATTCCGGCGTCGGGATTCTGAACGCCGGGATTCAATACTGAATCCCTTTTGACAACCAGCCAGAAGAGGCTTTAAACAATGATGATCACAGTATACCTTCTGTGGGGGCCCGTCTGTTACAGTTTGCAGATCTGTGGGAGAAACTGATTCAGGACAGATGGGTGTTAAAGATCGTCAGAGAAGGGTATGAAATAGAGTTTCTCAGAAGACCAACCAAAATTTATTTTGGGAATCAAAAAGACTAACATCTTCTACAGCACATGTCTTCAACCTGTGGCCCTCCAGATGTTGTAAAACTACATGTCCCAGCATGCCCTGACAGTTTTGTCATGCTCTTATAGGAAAAAATGTGGCAATGCATGTTGGAACATGTAGTTTCCCAACATCTGGAGGGCCACAGGTTGAAGACCCATGTTCTACAGAATAGATGGAAATGAAAAAAATAAATAAACCAACTGAGGTCTTCCGGTGGGTGGGCCAACTAGAGTGGCCGCATTTTAGCTCAGCTCCGTGGCTTCGTTCCCTAATTCATCCATAACGGAAATATTCAACCACCAACTTGACAAAAATAGAGCTACAACTGCTCCTTACCACCCAGGGAGCAGTTTGCTTTGCCACGCAAGCTGAAAAACCCCATCTTAGACCCCGGAGTCCGGCCTGCAGCGTGCGCAGGCCTGCATGAACGCCAGCACCGACATCGACTTCGGCGTTGGCGCGAACGGCGAGTGGAGAGGGAGCCGATAACGGAACGACCCGCTCACTGTATGCGGGTCCCCGGGAGAGGAGAACTACACTGTTTGATCACCGACTGCTCCAAAAACCCGGTAAGGCCTCCCCACGTGCTCCCACTGCCCAGTGTTGGGCTCTGCACCCGCCAGACACCCCACAGACGCTAGGTGCGCAGAAGCCACCTACCCGACAGTATAGACATAACAGCCGCACTCCTAACCCATACTACTCACCGGCGGGGTGCGGACTGGCAGGACTTTCTCCACCCTAAGCACCTCCGTGCGTGACGGGAGTCGGCACAGAACCACTGCCCCATAGGCGTCCTGCTGCCCTGTGTCCGGTCTCTCATCTGCCGGACACCGCGCGAGTTTCCCTGCTCCTAGCACCTCCAGAGACGCTGCTCCCTCGGTGACGTGGGGATCCAGATTTAAACCACACAACATCACTAGCTGGTGGATTCTGCAGCTCAGGTGCCCTTGCACTGCCATTTGTGGACAGCTTACGCCCGTTGCCACTTTATGGGCTGAATTAAGCAGCATATTAGTTGGGCTTAAAGGGAAATACTATCCCTCCTCAATAGTAGCTAAAGTCTGCTGCCCCAGCCCAGATCCCCCCCACCCCCCAAGACAAGTTGAACAGTGCTGCCGGGACTTCATCTCTTTACCACCGCTGCCTCGCTGTGACTCGCGACAGGCTGCCTCTCTGTGGTCGCCCCCAATACATACAAAGGTCTGGTGATTTATCAGGCTACAAACATTCCTCATAGTCCTGGACACCGGGACCATTAATCAGACCGGCTTAAGGACCCTGACACATCATCTGGACAGATCCAGCCCTCTGGAGCATCAGGACAGGGGGGTGTGAGTATAGGGGTGGTTGCAGTGCCTTCTGTACCCCCCACCTTTCCAAACTCACTGCATTTTATCATAGGGGAAGAGTGAGTCTGCTCGCTCTAGTCCAGCTGTTGAATTGAAGCTATTGGCTGGTTGGAAACTTTGCAATTGACTGTTCAGAATCATCATTCCTACTATATATGAAGGCTTGCTCCTAGCCATAATACTTGAGATTCTCATTGTAAGCATACAGCTAATTCATTAGATTAGTTTTACAAGGTTATACCACCACCTACTGGTCACTTATACACCTCATCTGAGAACAACTCTACACTCTTAATATTGAAACACTATACTGCATCTGGTTAACTTATGGTGCGTCATATGTGATATATTACTGATAACATATCTTGTGTTCCCTCTTACTGTTCGCATCCCCCTCCCCCTACCCCCCCCCCTTTTTTTATTTTGTTTTTATTTTGTTTTCTCTTTCATATTCTGATGTTGAATTTGGAATTATAATACCTTCATGATGTGATAAATACGTTAGCGGGTACTGATGTACATCTAATTTAAGGATTACTCACTTTTAAATAGCTATTACAAAATCTAAAGGGGTCGAGTAAGACACTAACTTCTCACACTAATATCGTCCATCTTGGTATGGACAGATTTCTTGAAAGGCCTACCTCATCTCACGATAATATGCCTTCCTCAAGCGCAAAATCTGCAAGCTCCAAAAAAAACCTCCGCCAATAAATCAATGGCTGGAAACTTCTCCTCATCCCCCCCATCGCATTGAATAGGCAATATACCACGTCATTTGATGTATCCACGGTCGCAGGCTTTCCCACCCCAGCCGAGACTGCAAAAGAAGTAATACATTTTTTAATGCCCTTAATGGACAAAAAATTCGAGAACTTACAGGTGAGGCTGGATGCCTGCCTGGCTAGAATAGACTCAAACACTTCTAGAATTAACACCTTAGAGCAAAGAACAAGTGACTCCGAGGACACACTCCACACTCTCCAACAAGAGTTAGACTCTAAATCGCAAATAATACAATCTATGGCAGAGAAGTTAGACTCACTGGAGAATCACAATAGACGAAGTAACCTTCATTTTATTGGTATCCCAGAAGCGATCAGCGACGCCCAACTACAAAGATACGTTGGGGTGTTGATCCCAAAAGCCCTGGGTCTACTTGATTCAGATACCCCAATACCAATAGAAAGAGTCCATAGACTTGGCGCCATTCGTAGGGAAAGGGACACCCGTTCTAGGCCAACAATAGCCAAATTTCTCGATTACAGGGATAAGGAAAAAATCCTAAGAGCATACCGCTCTCTCCCTGAACTCAAAATCGATGACCAACGTATCATGGTGTTTCAGGATTTTTCTGCCTATAAAATACTTGTTGACAAACAGATTAAATTTGCTTTACTCTACCCCGCTAAATTAAGGGTCATGGAAAATGGCAAACCACGTTTCTTTGAGGACCCCCAGACAGCAAAAAATTACTTCTCAAGGAGTAATCCACCTTCTCCGGCGAGATCCAATGCTAGCTCTAGAGATTAAATCTAGGTAATTTCCTTACATCTAATATGCCACACGGCTTTATAATGACCTTCGATATACTCCACCCTCTTCAGGTCCTAGGTGTGGCTTCCATATTTATCGCCTAACTATGTATGTTGTTTTATAGTATTATTGGATATAATGTCACTATTTGGTACATCAGTGCCTTCTCTTTATGTAACAATGTTATTCTCATGTTTCTCCCATTTATCTATGTTTATGTTATTGAATGTTCAGTTATTGATAACGTCTCGGAGCATCCTCTGTGCCACCATAGAGGATCCTCAGATTTATTTAGTGGGCCAGTTTGAAGACCCACCTTTTTTCTTTTATGTTTTTGGAAAACATGCTATCTCACCTTACACTGCTGAAAATGATACCACACTGTCATGCACATTTCGACCTTGTAGAACTGTAAGACTTGTAGGGCACAGAGGGTTGACGGCTCGAGAGGCCCTATCGCGCACTATTGCAAATATGGCTCTGCCGCCGCCACGTCGGGGGGATCTGGGCCCTCCCTACCCACACAGAATAGATGTCAGTACATAATATATCTACACCCAATCAAATAAACCCACCACCAGCCTCATTATCTGTAATGTCATGGAACGTGGGGGGCCTGAACACCCCAATTAAACGGAAAAAGGTTCTTATGCATATCAAGAAGCAGCATTCAGCAATCACTTTCCTACAGGAAACACACTGGAAGTCAGGGGATAATAGCACGCTTCGAGCCCCCTGGATAGCAGAATGTCTTCAGGCATCACATACGTCCAAATCCAGAGGAGTGGCAATAATATTCCATAAGAACCTCAGATATAACATTTTAGATACAATGGCTGACCCCGAGGGAAGATATTTAATTGTTGATCTGGTAATCGAAGAATCCAAATTTACTTTAGTAAACTTGTATGCACCTAATAATTCAACAGGTGACTTTATACGCACCATATCTTCCTTACTGGCCAAAAGAACCAACTTCCCCCTAGTGGTCGGCAGAGACTTCAACACAGTAGACGACCCCCTCTTAGATAAACCAAACCCAGTCCTGCGCCCCTCCTCCCCGTGCTGGAAATACATCCAAGAATTTAAAAACACATTACAACTCAATGATCCCTGGAGACTCCTAAATCCCACAGATAGGTCTTACACACACCTCTCCAGAGCTCACAGATCCACATCGAGGATAGATTATTTCCTCATATCCCATTCCTTACTAAATAAACTGGAAAAAGTTGATATAGGAAACATCATTATTTCAGACCATGCCCCTATATTTCTAAAAATAACCTCAGACTTAATGCGGACCTCTGCTAGCTTTTGTCGCTTCCCAGACTTCTTATACTCTTCCCAGGATTTAAAAAAATACCTGATTCAATCCTGGGCAAACTATATGGATGACAACATTGAACACTGGGACAACCCAGTGCTGTTCTGGGAGGCGTCAAAGGCAGTAATGAGAGGGCATATCATAAACTACACGACACGGACTCGTAAAGAATCAACACTAAAATACAAATCCCTTTACTCTGCAGTCACAAGGAGCTTCGCAACATATAATACTACTCCCTCTGAGGATAACCTCAACTTATATCTCCAGGACAAACAGCTTCTGGAATCATTCCTGACATCCCAGGCACAGCTCCGCCTGGATTACACTAAAAACTACTATTACAGATGGGGCAATAGAACAGGGAAACTAGGCACCGTTAACACAATAACAACCTTAAATGGCTGCCTAGCTGAGCTCCAGGAGTGGATGAGTGCCAGTTGGCTGAGACTGAACCCAGATAAAACAGAAGTCCTGATGATAAATCACAGGACAAGACGGCAGCATAGCCAACTGACAGGTCTTAAGCTGGGGGGCACAGCACTAAAAAACTCTGATCATGTGCGGAATCTTGGTGTTGTCCTGGATAATGGCCTGACACTTAAACATCAGGTGTCAGCCACAATCAAATCCTCATTCTTTCATCTGAGAAACATAGCCAGAATCAAGCATTTAATTCCCTCAGAAGACCTTCCTAAAGTCATACATGCATTTATATCATCACGACTAGACTACTGCAATGCTCTCTACCTGGGTCTTCCAGCAAAAGAATTGCACCGCTTGCAGCTGGTACAAAATGCAGCCGCCAGACTATTAACTAACCAGCCCCGCTCCTGCCACATAACTCCCATTCTCTACGCCCTTCACTGGCTACCTGTAAAATGGCGAATCGTTTTCAAGATTGGCTTACTCACTTTCAAGGCCCTACATGACCAGGGCCCAAGGTACCTGCAACAGCTGCTGATCCCTTACTGTCCTACTCGATTACTACGATCCACTGAAGAAGGACTACTAACAGTACCCAGAATCTCCCTGAATTCATCTGGGGGTCGAGCTTTCAACTTTGCTGCTCCAACTCTGTGGAACTCTCTTCCTCGCACAGTGCGAGAAGCGCCCACTATAGAATCCTTTAAAAATAGACTAAAGACATACTTATTTACTCAAGCATTTCACTGACATCTACTGTTAAGCTTGTTTTGTATTTCGAGCTGTAAAGACAATGTGTGAAGCACTTTGAGTCCTATTGGGAGAAAAGTGCTATATAAATATCATTATTATTATTATTATATTATTGGCCGCCATGTCCAAACCATGGAAGAAAAAATCCTATATTACGGCAATTAGAGACGCTACAGTTCACAAAACACAAGATATCTTAAACAGTTTCACTGACTATTACACCTCCCTCTATGGCGCCATTCCACTACAAGAGGATATTCGGAGAGAGTTGTTGGCACCCATACACATGCCAAAGCTCACTCATGATCAACAAGAAATCCTAGAAAAAGACATTACAGAGGAAGAACTTTCGGAGGTCATATCTGGCCTCAAAGCTCACAAATCTCCGGGACCTGACGGATTCACGGGAGTATACTATAAGTTATTAAAACAGGAACTAATTCCCACCCTCCTAGAACTCTTTAACACGATACACAAAACCAACCCAATATACCCAACATTTAACCAGGCTCACACCACACTGATCCCTAAACCGGGAAGGGATCCTTTATTGATAGAATCATACAGACCAATAACCCTCCTTAACACCGATTTCAAAATTTTAGCAAAAATAATGGCCAACCGGCTTCAATGTATTATCCCTGACTTGCTTACCCCGCACCAATTTGGCTTTGTTCGGGACTGTCACTCAGTCAAAGCCATACGTATGGCAATAGCGGCTACTGTGGCCTCTAATCAGTCTCCTCACTCTAAAAACATGTTACTTAGCTTAGACACAAACAAAGCTTTCGATACAGTAGCCTGGCCCCACATGTTTTCGATTCTGGAAACTCGAGGCTTTAACGCCACCTTCATTAACCTTATTAAATATTTTTACACTAACCCCATGACATCCTTAATAATAAACGGCCAAAAAGGGATCCCCATTAGAATGCAGCGAGGTACAAGACAGGGCTGCCCTCTCTCCCCGCTTCTTTTTAATTTATCCATCGACTCCCTCTTTAGAATACTGGAGACCTTCACTCCTTTGAAGGGAATCAAGATAGGTCACACAGAGATAAAACTATCTGCATTCGCAGACGATGTTTTATTATATATAGGAAACCCAAAGGATTCGATTAAAGAAATTCTTGATCTACTATCCAAATTTGGCAAAATTTCGGGTTTCGAAGTAAACTTCCAGAAATCTAGAGGTCTCTTTTTACAACCAGGAATAGCTAAACCAGGTTGGGGTAGAAACCTGCCATTTGCTTGGGCAAAATCACACATCGTTTATTTGGGAATTAAACTTCCCAAACACCCTACGGAACTCTATCGAAAAAACATTCAAGAAACTATCCAATCTTTGGCCTCAGAATTGGATAGCTGGAAACACTTAACATTTATCCTATTTGGGGAGGGCGAATTTAATTAAGATGTCAACGTTCCCTAAATTGCTGTATGTCCTACAATCCTTGCCACTCCTAATAAGCAATACTGATATCAAAAAAATTAACACCTTATTTAGAACTTTTATATGGAAAGGGAAGAAATCCAGGATTGCACTGAATAAACTACAACAAGCTAGGTTCAATGGAGGAATCGGCCTCCCCAACGTCCAAGCTTACAATTATGCATCCATCACCAGATTCTTGAGAGACTGGCTTAAAAATACGGAAGTATATGCCAACACACATCTGGAATCAGCCTTTTTAGAAAAAGACACATTAATTTCCTTTCTGCATAAAATAAAAGAGGAAATCCCTGCAAATCTATCCCAGAACCCACTACTGTGGTCTACATATCGCCTATGGCATATATTACGCCACTCCTATAATTTAAATTCACATAAAAGCTTATTCCTCCCATTCTTGGGCAACCCTGATTTCCAGCACGGGGAGGCTAACTTCCCTTTTACAACTTTGAGTAGAGAAGGCCTGACAAACGTTGGCGATCTTACAGATCCATCCAGTGGTAAACCCCTGACGTTCTCCCAGGCACAAACTTCCTTTCCAACTCTCAGAAACTTCCCAATAGCGTTTTTCCAAATGCAACACGACGTAAGCTCAGTGTTGAAGTCTCTTTCAAAACAGGACCTATCAAACACACTTGACGGGGTATTGCGCGCCCAACAGATCACTAGAAAAGCTATCTCAATACACTATAGGATATTCAATCCTCTCCTTGATCACTCAAACTCAGAATCAGGTATGAAACAATGGTTAACACATTTCCCCACGCTTTCCTGCGAACAATTAATTAAACATCTATCCATATCTCGCAAACTATTCCCAGCTGCCCAGTACCAGGAACTATTCCTGAACATTACACACAGATCCTATTATTCTCCCAAGAGACAATTCTTGGCCAGCATGCCAAACACAGGACATTGTGGTAAGTGCAGGACGGTTTGTTGGAGGCGGTTTGGTCGCACAAGACCTCTAGTCATAGAGAGGTGGACCCCCTTATGCAAATATTTATTTCAATAATAAGCTGCTGGGGGTGTGCTACCATAGGACATGGAGATTGGTATGCAGAAAGAAAGAGAAGATGTCCTGTTTTGGTGCACCAAAATAAGAGATAAAATTTAACTTTTATTATTTTAATAGTTAAGAACTGCGAGATAAAAATGACAACATGTAACAAAAACAAGGGTGGGGTTCACACAATTTTTAAAACCAAGGTGGCAGGCAGATGTTGCAGGGTTGTTATGTAGTGTCTTTACTAGATAGTGTGCGTCTGGTCTGTCTGGACCTTAGATCTGACAGATCAGTCGGCGTGTCTGAGCGGAGGTTTAAATGACCTCTTGTAATAATCGCTCCAGAGCCGAGTTATTCAGTGCCAGTATGTGGGATTAGTATCCTTGATTATCCCTCTATCAGGTGCACTGATAAAAATAGGAGATCACCCTGTGTAGGTTTAGATCCGGCGTGAAAACGCTCTAGGATCAATATGGATGACTAGGCACCCCAGGGTGTCTCAGCTGCGTTTGTTCAGGTGGAGCCGCCTCCTGGAGTTTACACACATGCAGCAGTCGGCACCATTGTGGGGACTGTCATGGTGTCTCACTCGCTCCTGAAAAACTCTATATATATAGTCCCACTGCAGTAATATTTCTGCATCAATTTACAGATCGCCCGGTGTGTATGGTCTTCTGATCTGGAAAACGTTCCAGTGCAGGACCTAGGTAGAGACACCACCGGTGTAGCAGGCTGTGCCAGAACACTTGGAGCCGCCTCCAGAGTGTTGCATATACTGGGTAGTATGCACAGGTTGAGAGACTAACGCAGCTTCGAGACTACACACAAATCAAAATACATTAGTATGAAAAATAACAAAAGTTGCAGACATCTGCCTGCGCACCGCTAGCCGGCACGCGCTTCGCAGATGATAGCTTCCTCAGGGCCAAAAAAAAAGCATTGTGGTAAGTGTCAAGCTCCACAAGCCGATCTATTTCACTGCTTGTGGACGTGCCCATTTATCCGCAAATTCTGGCTACAGGTAAAATCTTTTGCCCTAGACCACCTATTAAACTACATACCATTTACTGCGGAGTGGGCGATTTTTGGCATCCTTCCCGAACAACAGAGGATAACAAGAGGCTGCAAAAAACTATCAGTTGCAATTAGTGCAGCAGCTTGTAAGGCTATTTTACAGAATTGGATTGGCCCCTCCCCCCCTCCCTTAGAGCTATTCAAGGTAAAACTCCACCATCTGTTTATGATGGATTGGTTGGAGACCGCACTGCATAAAGAAAAACTCACAAAAACTTATTTTAACACCTGGGAAAGTTATATTAGTACATTACCGAGAGATTTCCAGGGCAGGATCAAGCAAACCCTCCAGAACACAGAATATTTTAAAACAAGAGTGGTACAGGGAGATCCACCAATTCCCTAGGCAATTGACAAGGAAGAGGGTCTGGAATGGGGGATGGGAGTTTCCGAGGGACGCGGCCTCTCCGCTGATGATCTATAATTATTTAGACAAACTTGGGACAAAACGAACAACACAGAAAACAAATGTCGAACAATGACTGATGTGGACATAGGTTAATTGTCAATGTTGTTTGTATTTTGAATGTCTTTTATTTTTCCTATTACTCTTTATTGTGATTCAAGCTAATATGTATATCAGTAGCTCTGTGTTCATGGCAACATCACAATTATTTTGTACATATAATGCATTTGACAAATGTATTGTAAGGTGAAAGCATAATAAAAAATAAAACTTAAAAAAAAAAAAAACAACTGAGAAAGATAAAGGCAATAGAACCTGTACCCAGACAGGAGATGGAGGGTTTCTATTTAAATCTCTTTCTTGTGAAGAGCACAGGGGGTTACCATACTATTCTGGACTTAAAGAAATTAAACAAATTTATAAAAGTAAAAAAAATTCCGAATGGAAACACAGAAAACAATTCTGGCAGGAATTCAGAGGGGAGACTATATGGTATCTCTGGATCTCAAAGATGCTTATTACCACGTACCAGTAAGAGATCAGGACAGAAAATTTATAAGATTGTGTTTAATGAAGAAACATGTCCAGTGCACGTACCTCCCGTTTGGTTTGACCACATCCCCTCGAGTATTTACAAAGGTACTAATTACACTGACTGCAGTTCTGAGGAAGAAACCGATAAGAATGTTGCCATATTTGGACAATATTTGATAGCGGCATCTTCAAAAGAAAAAGTCCTGGAAGACTTGAAGATGGTGGTGAATCTACTACAAGAACATGGCTGGGTGAGAAATTTCCAAAAGTCACCTGACACCATCTCGTTCTATTCAATTCCTAGGAATCTTGATAAACTCAGAAAAGTTTGAAGTCAGTCTCTCAGAAGAAAGGTGTCAAAAGATCCAAACCTTGTCTGGAGTAATCATGGAAACAAAGTCCATCAAGTTAAAAATATGTCTCCAGCTATTGGGCATATTTATGTCAACCATAGGGACTGTGCCCTGGGCACATTGGAGGCTAAGAAGATTCCAGTGGGCACTTCTTCCACACATAAAAAGAAACTCTGGTCTGGACAAAAATTTTGGAACTGGATACGCAGGTAAAGAGATCATTAGCTTGGTGGACTAGCCAAGACATGGAGTCCAGAGCAACGTCTCTTAGTCTCTCACTTCAAAGTACTCACAACAGACACAAGTTCATTGGGATAGGGAGCCCATCTTGCGGATCAAACAATCCAAGGATTGTGGACAAAGAAAGAGAGTCCGAAGTCTTCAAATTCGAGAGAAGCAGAGGCAGTATGGAGAGCCATCATAGGTTTCAGTCAGAGAAACAGAAGAAGTCATCTAAGGATATTCTCAGACAACATCACAGTGGTATCTCATTTTAATCACCAAGGAGATACAAGGAGTCAAAACCTACTGGTGGTGATATAAAAAATCTTAAGGTAGGCAGAAAAGAATGTTCTTTCATTAACATCGGTCCATGTGCCCGGGAAGGAGAACACTCTAGCCGACTTCTTAAGCAGACACAATGTCCTTCCAGGAGAATGGGAGTTGAATTCAGAAATTTTTCATCAGATAGTCGATTCGGGGAACCAGAAATAGACTTGATGGCCACAAATGGCAACAGGAAGGTGAAGAGATTCTACTTAAGATACTATCTCCCCCAGACATCTGTAGTAGACGCCTTTTCGTTAAGATGGACTTGTCAGATGGGGTACATTTTTCCCCTATTCCCTCTGATCCAAGAGTACTCAAGAAAATTATAGAGGACAGGGTCATGGTAATAATAATCCTTCTCTTCTGGCCAAGGAGATTTTGGTTCTCAACAGTACTAGATCTAGTGGTACAAGAACCATTCATCTTCCCAGTAGTCCTAAACCTCTTGTGTCAAGGACCTCTGGTTCATCCAAATCCAGAGATATTATATCTAAGGGCATGTAAATTGAACGGAAATCTCGGGGGGATGAAGGATTATCAGGTCAAGTAATCTTTGTTATTACATGCCAGGAAATAAAATTCTTCACCGGTGTACTAAAGAATCTGGCAAACTTTTATTAATTGGAAAGAATCAGTAGATAATATAGTTTAAACATCTACGCCTCAAGTGTTACAGTTTCTGTATAATGGATATTCATTGGGCCTGTCCTATTCGACGCTGAAAGTTCAAATATCGTCATTAAGTATTTTACTCTAAAAAAGATTGGCAGATCTAGAAAAGAGATTCTGCAATGCAGTAAAGAGACTCAGACCTTCAGTAAGCTCATTGGTAGCTCATTGGGATCTTAACTTACTGTTAAATGTGCTGATGAAGGAGCCATTTGAACCATTGACAGAGATTTCTCTGTGGTATTTGACATGGAAAATGATATTCCTAGTTGCTGTTACCTTGGCAAGAAAAGTAATCGAGATACAAGCACTGTATATAGAGGAACCATATATGAAGATTTTCTCTGACCTAATTGTACTTCGTGCTCACCCTGACTTTCTTCCAAAAGTAGTCAGTTCGGTACTTATGTACTATCTGGGCGCCCGATTTTTTGATTGTATGCCTTAACTTAAGGCATACAATCAACGCGATGCGACGCGATAATCGCATCGCATGCGACCAATCGGATGCGATGCGATGGACCCGATTTTTCCATAGGATTCAATGTTAAAATGGTCTGAGTCCATTTTAACATAGAATTCAATGGGAAAAAGGGGTCCTGTTCCTTGCCCCACTATCCAAGTGGGCATGGAGTTGGATATAAACCTGTGGCGAGCGTAGCGAGCCACCGAGCCCGAAGCCTAGCGAGCGAAGCGAGCCCCGCAAGGGGACACAGATTTTTTAAAAAGTATTCTGTGTCCCCTCGCGGGGCTCGCTACGCTCGCCACGCTTCGGGCTCGGTGGCTCGCTACGCTCGCCACAGGTTTATATCCAACTCCATGCCCACTTGGATAGTGGGGCAAGGAACAGGACCCCTTTTTCCCATTGAATTCTATGTTAAAATGGACTCAGACCATTTTAACATTGAATCCTATGGAAAAATCGGGTCCATCACATCGCATCGCATCCGATTTGGTCGCATGCGATGCGATGCGATGTGCCCGATCCGACCCGATTTCTAAATCGGGCGCCCAGATACTACATAAGTACCGTCAGTTAATTTCATATTCATCAAGAAATTACACTTCCAGCTTTCTATCCAAATCCGAAGGATGAAAAAGAGGAAGAATGGCATAAACTAGATTTGGTGAGAGTTATCACCATTTATTCAGAAATTTTACATCAGATAGTCGATTCGGGGAACCAGAAATAGACTTGATGGCCACAAATGGCAACAGGAAGGTGAAGAGATTCTACTTAAGATACTATCTCCCCCAGACATCTGCAGTAGACGCCTTTTCGTTAAGATGGACTTGTCAGATGGGGTACATTTTTCCCCTATTCCCTCTGATCCAAGAGTACTCAAGAAAATTATAGAGGACAGGGTCATGGTAATAATAATCCTTCTCTTCTGGCCAAGGAGATTTTGGTTCTCAACAGTACTAGATCTAGTGGTACAAGAACCATTCATCTTCCCAGTAGTCTTAAACCTCTTGTGTCAAGGACCTCTGGTTCATCCAAATCCAGAGATATTATATCTAAGGACATGTAAATTGAACGGAAATCTCTGGGGGATGAAGGATTATCAGGTCAAGTAATCTTTGTTATTACATGCCAGGAAATAAAATTCTTCACCGGTGTACTACAGAATCTGGCAAACTTTTATTAATTGGAAAGAATCAGTAGATAATATAGATCAAACATCTATGCCTCAAGTGTTACAGTTTCTGTATAATGGATATTCATTGGGCCTGTCCTATTCGACGCTGAAAGTTCAAATATCGTCATTAAGTATTTTACTCTAAAAAAGATTGGCAGATCTAGAAAAGAGATTCTGCAATGCAGTAAAGAGACTCAGACCTTCAGTAAGCTCATTGGTAGCTCATTGGGATCTTAACTTACTGTTAAATGTGCTGATGAAGGAGCCATTTGAACCATTGACAGAGATTTCTCTGCGGTATTTGACATGGAAAATGATATTCCTAGTTGCTGTTACCTTGGCAAGAAAAGTAATCGAGATACAAGCACTGTATATAGAGGAACCATAATGAAGATTTTCTCTGACCTAATTGTACTTCGTACTCACCCTGACTTTCTTCATTTCATATTCATCAAGAAATTACACTTCCAGCTTTCTATCCAAATCCGAAGGATGAAAAAGAGGAAGAATGGCATAAACTAGATTTGGTGAGAGTTATCACCATTTATTTGGACAGAATTAAGGACATTAGAAGATCCAAGAATCTGTTCGTGGTACCAGAAGGAATGAGAAAAGGTCTAGCTCCTTCCAAACAGACAATGGTGAGATGGATTTGAGAATTAATTGTGTTGGCCTACAAGCTAAAAGGAAAGGAGGTTCCCAATATGGTAATGGCACACTCCACTCGGCCCATGGCGCCTTCATGGGCTGGGAAGGCTCAAGCCTCGATTAAGGATATCTGTGGTGTCATCCATACACACATTTTCAAGACATTATGCTCTGAATGTTTCAAACACTTGTTTTGGGGATCACATCCTCCATAGTGTACTCGCAGATTAAATATTTATTTTGCATATGATTACGTTTTCCCTCCCTTTGTTTGCTTTGGTATTTATCCCAAGGTCTTGGTTGCCATGGGGATCGTAGAAGAAAACTGTGGATTATACTCACCGATAATTCCTTTTCTTCCTAGAGATCCCATGGCAGCCATAAATTTTGCCCTTCCCTTGTTATTGATGTGTTTTTTTCCAGGACTAAGGAAATAAGGAGACACTCCAAAAGACATAGAGGAAAGGGAGGAGCTGAGCTTTTTACCAGAGGGGGAAGGTCCTGAGAAAAAAACAACCTGTCTAACTAAAGGGGAGAGGGATGAAATCCCAAGGTCTTGGCTGCCATGGGTTCTCTAGGAAGAAAAGGAATTATTGGTGAGTATAATCCACAGTTTTTTTCTGCGGCTGGTGTTTTACAGCATCTGTCTCAGGTCGGATGCTGGGTGAATAAGGCCATGGGGGTATGGGCATTACAGATTTCAGAAGAAGTTCGTGAAGGTTCCGACCCCGCCTCTATTGTTCAGCTTGCTGAACAAATCCAGGAGGCTTCTATGTCCTTAATGGAAGCTTCCTCAGATATTTGTATGGTTGCAGCCAGAGTTTCTGCACTCTCCATCTCAGCTCGCAGAGCTCTTTGGCTACGCCAATGGCAAGCAGACACAGAGTCCAAACGAGCAGTGGAAGCTCTTGCCTTAAATGGTGATGTCCTGTTTAGGCCTGAGCTCAATAAGTGGATATCCCAGGCAACAGGAGGTAAGTCTCACTTTCTTCCCTCAGCAGCTCCACCAGCTACTCGCAGGACACCACACAGGCCTTCCTTTCGGTCCATTCTTCACACTAGCTGATTCAGAGGCCATTCCAGAGGAGGTACTCTGTCACATAGAGGTTCCAGAGGATGAGGAAAAGGTGCCTCTGCACCCAGCCAGGAACCCCAAGTCCACTAAGCCGACTGCATGATGGTCTCCTGTCCCATCTGGGGGATTCCAGGGTCGGGGCTTGACTGAAGACTTTCTGTCACATCTGGCTGTAGTCTTGTCAGGACTCATGGGTAAGGGATCTGGTAGCCCAGGACTACCAGATCCACTTTCGCTTGTCTCGCCCAAGCAGGTTCTTCAAGACCGGTTTACTGGTCTCTCAGGAAAAAGTACAACTTCTGTTGTCGGCTGTCTCCAATCTGCGGACAATGGGAGTTGTGGTTCTGGTACCCGAAGAGCAGCGTACTCAGGGATACTACTCCAGTCTTTTTCTCGTGCCAAAGCCGGATGGCTCAGTATGACCTATATTAAACCTAAAGGATTTGAACCCTTACTTACAAGCGGTCAAATTCAAGATGGAGTCCCTGCAGTCGGTGATACAGGGTTTGGAACAGGGAGAATTCCTGGCATCTCTTGATATCAGGGATGCATACCTACACATCCCTATCTGGCCTCCTCACCAGGCTTTCCTTCGATTTGCGGTACAAAATCTTCACTGGCAGTTCTAGGCCCTGCTGTTCGGTCTTTCATCGGCTCCCAGGGTCTTCACCAAGGTGATGGCAGTGATGATGGAGATCCACTGCTCTCAGGGGGTGACAATTATCGATTATTTGGACGATCTTCTCCCGAAGAGCCGTTCGAGGGATACCCTATTGTCCAATATCCTTCTCACACAGAAGACTCATTTCTCATGGGTGGATCCTGAACTTTGCAAAGTCCCAGCTCCAACTCTCTCAAGGCCTTCTGTTCCTGGGGATGACTCTGGACACCCGCCAGATGAGGGTTCTCTTTCCATCCGACAAGATTCAGTCCTTGCAGGCCCTAGTCCGGATGGTGCTATGACATCAACATCTTTGTACCAGACTCCTAGGAAAAATGGTGGCCTCTTTCGAAGCAATCCAATACGGTTGCTTCCACTCGCGACCTTTCCAGTTGTCTCTCCTCCATCAGTGGTCCGCTTCGCACCTGCATCTTCAGCAGCAGGTGACTATCACCTCAAGCACATCTGTCTCTACTGTGGTGGTTCAACTCCGAAAAACCTGCAGAAGGGCATGAGGTTCAGAATCTGGGAGTGGACACTCCTCAAAATAGACACCAGTCTTTAGGGCAGGGGAGCTGTCACTCTGGATCACCAGTCCCAGGGGTTATGGATGACACAAGAAAGCCTGCTCTCCATCAACATGCTGGAATTCAGAGCCATATACTATGCCCTCCTGCAGGCGAGACATCTGCAGGGCAGGGCCATGAGAGTCCAGTCCAACAACGCCACGGCTGTCGCCTATATCAACAAACGGTGCAGCACTCGAAGCCAGGTGGCCATGAAGGAGGTGAGCAGGATCATCCGGTGGACTCAGGCCTTGTCAGCCATCTTCATACCCGGAGTAGACATTTGGGAGGCCGACTTCCTAAGTCGGCAGGATGTCCGCAGGTGTTTCAGACCTAAGTGCGTCGTTGGGGCCGACCGCAGGTGGACCTGATGGCTTCCCAAGTACTTTGCACGGACTCGAGACACACATGCCGTGGGGGTGGACGCACTGGTCGCACCTTGGCATTTTCAGCTCATGTACCTGTTTCCTCCTTTCCCATTGATACCTCGGGTATTAGAATGCGTACGGAGGGAGGGAGTCACGGTCCTTGTAATAGCGCCAGACTGGCCTCATCACTCTTGGTACACCAACCTGAGGGCTCTGCTGGTCGACAAGTCATGGCCACTACCTCTTCAAGAGGACCTCCTCAGTCAAGGAATTTTCATCTTTCCAGATTTAGGATGTCTTCATTTGACGGCGTGGCTGCTGAAAAGTCCATCTTAAGGCGAGCAGGCATTCCAAGAGCAGTTATACCTACCATGATGAGGGCCAGAAAATAAGTCATTTCCAGACACTACCACCGGATTTGGAGATATTATGTGGCTTGGTGCGAGGGGCGTGGTGTTTCTACCACCCTGTTCAAGAAAGCTAGACTTCTCCTGTTTCTACAGGCGGGGTTGAATTCCAGTTTAAAACTGAATTCCCTGAAAGTTCAGGTCTTGGCCCTCTCCATATTTTTCCAAAAACGGTTAGCCTTCATCCCAGAAGTACAAACCTTCTTCCAAGGGGTGCTGAGGTTACAATCTCCTATTCGTCCGCCTACGGCACCCTGGGACCTAGGCTTGGTCCTCAGATTCCTACAGAAGTCAGTGTTCGAACCATTAGAAGATGTGGACCTCTGTTATCTTACTTGGAAGGTGGTTCTTCTGTTGGCTCTGGCTTCGGCCAGAAGAGTCTCTGAACTAGGAGCGCTCTCTTGTTGTTCTCCCTTCCTTCAGTTTCATCTTAGAGCAGAGCTTCATACCAGTCTATCCTTTCTTCCAAAGGTAGTCTCCGCATTTCAAGTAAACCAACCCATTGTGGTCCCAGCCTTCTCGGAGGCTTTGCCAGAGGAAATCCTTGGATGTGGTTAGAGCCCTGCGCATCTATGTCTCTTGCCCGGCCTCTTTTTGCAAGTTGGATGTCTTGTTTGTCACCTATGGCCATGTGCATCGTGGGTGGCCAGCTTTCAAACAGACACTTGCCAGATGGGTCCGTCTGACCATTCATCAGGTGTACATTGCTGGGTCTCAGATGCCTCCTGCTACCATAGGGGCGCACTCCACTAGATCAGTGGGTCCCTTATGGGCAGCCGCCCGTAGGGTTTCTCTCCAACAGCTCTGCCGAGCTGCTAAGTGGTCAGGTTGTCAAACCTTTGTTCGTTTCTATAGGTTTGATACCTTTGCAGTGCCAGCTTCACAGTTTGCCTGCTCTGTCTTTTTTTTTTTTTTAAACATACATTTTATTGATTAGATGCCATCGAAACACGGGTGATAGACACATTGAAGAACCTATGCAGAGGTTCCAAAATAGAATTCAATTATGCACAATCAACATAATATAGAGGCATCTCTTTTGTTTTCAAAGGTAATAATATAATGAAAACCAGAATAAAGATCAGAGAAAATATTATGAAAAACTACAACAGAACTAAAACCATGACAAAGAAGAGGGAAAGAAAATTAGCAGTAGAGTAAAGGAGGCAAAGGGGAGAGCAGAAAATGGGGGAAAACAGGGAGGGTGAAGAGAAAGGGAAGGGGAGACTGGAAAGGGAGAGACCCTATCCGACTGGCCCTGACCATCTTACCAGGAAATCAAATAGGATTTTAAGGGGGCGGAGCCTTTGTTCTTAGTGGAAGGCCGGCGGTACATTAAAATGCGTAGTACAGGGTTCCGTTGACTAAGGTGATATTTTCTGAGCCTATTAAAATAATAAATCTTCCCTCCAAGTCTGTTACTTTTTTCTCTAGGACAATAGCTACTCCTCTTTTCTTACATGGGGCCGATGCAAAGTATGTTTGAGGGAAATATCGGTACTTATGTAGTATCTGGGCTCCCGTTTTTCTTATGAGACTGCGACCCCTCGCGGGGCTCGCTGCGCTCGCCACGCTTCGGGCACGGTGGCTCGCTGCGCTCGCCACACTATATAAAATCAACTCCATGCATAGTTGGATAGTAGGGGTATGAAAAAAGGGCGTGCATTTAACATGGGAGCCCAGATAATACATAAGTACCGAAATATCTACCCTTTAGTTGGGAATGTTCTCCAGTAAGATGAGTCTTCTGCAACAGGATTATATCTGCCCTTTCACATCTGCACGCGCTCAAGTCCAGAGTGCAGTGTTTGGGAGAGTTTAGACCAGGCATGTCCAATGTTGGCCCTCCAGATGTTTTGAAACTACACATCCCAGCATGCTTTGCAATAGTTTTAGCATTCTCTAATAGCAAAACTGTGGCAATGCATGCTGGGATGTGTAGTTTCATAACATCTGGAGGGCCAACGTTGGACATGCCTGGTTTAGACCATTAACATTTATAGATAATACTTTCAACCCCATAATAGGATTAAATAGTAAGCTCTGAGGCAGGTTTTGGGGTAACCCTTAAAAAATAAGGATGGGGACCAGTCGGGTAGGAGGGTGGGATAGAGTTGGGAAAAGAGCGAAAGGAATAGAGAAATAGGAAAAGTGATAGAGAAGTAAGATAGAAAAACCCTGACAAAGATAGACCCTAATAAAGGTAGAAACCTTAGATAAAATCTAAAACAGAAGTAGGGATAGTATATATATATAAATCTTTATATATATATATATATATATATATACTGTATATACACATACATACAGTCCAGCAGACCGGCACCCTCCCTCTTAGATAGATGCCGCGGTGCTAGGAAAAAATACGTATGTTGCTGACCTGACGAAGGGCAATAAAGCCCGAAAGCTTGTCTACAAGAGCCTGTGTGGTATGAGTCATTTTTTAAGAAAGTCCGTGGGTGCAGGATGATGGAGATGATATATATGTATATACCTTAATATGGGAGGGGTGAAGGTGAGGGATTTCCCTGACGATGAAACCAAAACGGGGCTCAACTATTATAGAAATATATAGTTAGTTAAGGTGAATCCAGGTAGAGAAACAGAAGCCTATGCAGAACAGCTCAATTACCCTTAACACCATCCACCCAAATGGACTGAATGAGCGGATGCCTTGGAACGTGTTCTGAAGACCAACTGTCCACAACCATCCATCCCCCTCCTCATCCAGCCTTTCATCACCTCCATCTACAATCCTGACAGGAAGATCACGCAAAATATTAAAGATCACAAGATTTATAGGACTGTCATCTCAGTAACTTTATGTTCAGCAGTCCTGGTTCACAGTAACAACGCTATAGCTGAATGACTAACCCCCGTACAGTGGCTAAGAATACCACAAGATGTAGCCTGAATTTTAGAAATATTGTCTTTACTGTCACTTTGCGTATTTTTAACATTTTTTCAAATTTATTCTTCATTTATGTTTCACAGTACACATACCTGTTGGGCTTCATCAGCCAGAACAGCCTCTTGATCATACACGTCCAGTTTAAAACAACACAATGGACACTAATGTTTTTAATTGCACTACATTCACTTTATTCCTCACATTTTCATTGATGCTTATTCACGTGTTTTTGCAGACGCCCGGCAGCCCCAGCCAGAGGACGCTAGCGTCCAGGAGGTGGTCATGGTAACCAAGCGGTATCCATGACAACCGGACGCATTCGTCTCGGCAGACTCACCCAGGCCGTGTACCCGGAAGCACTGGGAAGGAGTTCAACCGGAAGTGCCCCGCGACACACGAGCGCACGGAGAGTCCCGGGAGCAGCCGCGCCAAGCATTAGCCATACACTATTTAAAGGTAAGCACTTCACTTTTTTACTTGTTCACACCTTGAAGAAGGGGCGCATAGCCTCGAAACGTCGGGCATTTTTTGTGACACCATGTTGTATTTTTAATACACATTATTTTGATTATCAAATCCGTGAGTGACGCCAATTCTTTTCTACAAATATATATATATATATATATATATATATATATACTGTATATACACATACATACAGTCCAGCAGACCGGCACCCTCCCTCTTAGATAGCTGCCGCGGTGCTAGGAAAAAATACGTATGTTGCTGACCTGACGAAGGGCAATAAAGCCCGAAAGCTTGTCTACAAGAGCCTGTGTGGTATGAGTCATTTTTTAAGAAAGTCCGTGGGTGCAGGATGTTGGAGATGATATATATGTATATACCTTAATATGGGAGGGGTGAAGGTGAGGGATTTCCCTGACGATGAAACCAAAACGGGGCTCAACTATTATAGAAATATATAGTTAGTTAAGGTGAATCCAGGTAGAGAAACAGAAGCCTATGCAGAACAGCTCAATCATAACATAACAAATGAAAGTAATGCATGAATATGAAACAACTTTCCAATCATAACATGGGGGTGATCTAGGGTTAGTAATACGACTATCTGTGTAAACATATTTAACGAGGTAACCAGCATTACAAAACAACTGTAAGCGGGAAAGGGTAACCCAACCCAAGTCCCAACAAATGAGTGTGCAGAGATGGAGAATGTAAATCTCACATCAACAAAAAAGGGAAGAGGCCCGTAAGGGAGAGACTCAACCCCTCAAGGAGGGGCCAAATCCTCCCCCCTGCTCCGGCAAGTAGAAGATCATTGGGCCACAGTAGGGCGGAGACATTGAGGCTTGGGAGAACCCTGGGAGAATCTCCGGGCAGAGAGTCAGAGTAGGCTGGAGAGGGCGCAGGGATCCGAGTGAAGGCCCGGCATCCGGCAGATAACACGCAGCCGGCGGGAGCAAGAGTCGCGACACAAGGAAGATGTCAGCTGAAGTCTGCGCTCCCTCGGCTCCGGTCCTTTGGCAGCAACAACAGTGCCTGGTAAGCGGGGTGGGGGATCCGGTGCTAGGTGGGGCAAGTTGGATGGAAATCCGAGCATTCCGCCCGCAGCTTTAATGAAGTTCCGCCACAGAGCTCGGATTCCATGCACCGTTTTAAATCTAGGTTCGGCTTTAAAGGAGCGTCTGGGTCGCAGGAGCGTACAGGAAGGTTCCTCGACTGCGCAACCAGACACAGTCAAAGCCGGGGTGTGCAAGGGGCTTTATGGGGTAGCAGTTGTGGGTGGAAATTTATCCGCAAAAGGCCCACGTTCAGTGGAATGGTCTGGAGCACAATAAAGGTGCAGCTTCTCGAGATGGCTGCCAAGCCACGACCCCACTTGGCCACTCTGTCTTAAGGGGTTCTCAGTGCTCTCCCGCCCGTGTTGGGAGCTCTGGGACTTCCCCAGTGTAACTCCAGTGACACCTAGTGGATGAAGGAGAAACAGGGATTTCTGTACTTACCATAAATCCTTTTCTTGGAGTCCACAGGTGTCACTGGATGTCCACCTCAGCGCTGTTCTCCACCATAATAGTTTCATGGTTGGGTTTCTCTCGGGTAACCTTGGTGTTTTCCCTTGTCGGGGTTAATAGTTATATGGTTATTATGCCATTTGGTCTGTTTGACTCTGTGTGTTATGCTACTTCAGTGTTTTTCTTACTGTTTCTTTTTTCTACTATACGTATTGAATGTTATGTTCTGATTAACCTCCTCTTCCGAAGTGTGTGAGTATCTTCCTGCTCCTTCCGGGTACAATCTTTATGACTGCCTGGGAGGGGAAGTAGAAGGGGAGCATTTGGTCACACTAATTTATATTTAAAGTGCCCATGCTCCCTGTAGTCACCTTCTATTCCCCAGTGTAACTCCAGTGACACCTGTGGACTCTGAGAAAAGGATTTACAGGAAGTACAATCCCTGTTTTTTTCCATATATACTCTTACCTTTTCAATCAATAGTCATTACATATCATGGCAACCATTCTTCATTACACTTCACTTTCAATTTCTCTCTCAAAGAATCAAACTGTTGCCATGGCTATAAGTATGATGCATGTGCTTCCTTTTAGATTGGGGCCACATGTATATAATTCTAAACACAATTGATTGCTTCACATGCACACTTTGAACACTAGTACTTTTCTAGCAATAGAAGCTGTTAATATTGCCCTTACAAAAAATGGTAAAAATGGCTCTCACAAAATGTCCACCCCCTTAGAGCAGACCATTTTTGAGGATGCTAGAGGAGGTGGCGGCCCCCTCTAGCATCGTTAAAAATGGTTTGCTGCTAGGGCAGCCATTTTGTGAAGGTAAGTTTTGACTAGCAGCAGGAGCCAGGAGGAGCGCCGAGACAGCAGACAAGTAGATCTGCGGGGTACCGGCCACAGACCCGGCATCAGCAACCGCTAAGCGGAGGAGTAATGCAGGGGGGTGGGCCTGACTAAATTCCCCAGCAGGGGTGTGTGTGTGTGTGTGTGTGTGGGGGGGGGTGGTGGGTGCAGATTTTGTAGTTACGCCACTAGCTCCCGCGCAATAATCTGGATTTACTAAATGATAAAAACATGAATTTAAATGAGAGCACAAGTTCGAATACTAGCATCCTTATCGCCAAGCACGAAAATACTGTCTTCTGCAAATGTCAAAATGAGGGTAAATGGCACTGTGTTGGGCTCCAGTTTCCGTAAAAGCAACTGTGATCCTTAAAGTGTTTGTGCTGTGACAGTCTCTTCCGCCTGTGCTTGGGGGAGGGTTGTGGGAACGATCTCACTGAGAGTGTCCCCCCTCAAGATTTGCAGAGGGAAAAATTATTTTAACCATAAATTTGCATAAGGGGGCATGCCCAACAAAAATTACCTGGGCCTGCCACAGCTCTCTACACTGGTGCCAGTTGGCATTATGAATGTGTACATAATGACTATGGGCAGATTTATTAAGCTTGGAGAAAAGATAAACGAGATAAAGCGGAGAAAAGGTAAAAGGAGAAAAAGCACCAATCAACTCCCAACTGTCTTTTTCAAACACAGCTGATTGGCTGGTGCTTTATCTCCTTTTACCTTTTCTCCGCTTTACCTCTAGTTTATCTCTTTTCCAAGCTTAATTAATCTGCCCCTGTATCCCTTAAGAGGGCCTCAAGACCCATCCTACCAACTCTCAACATACTGGTTATAGCAGGGGTCAGGGAACTTTTTTTTTTACCTTTTACCCCAAAATATATTTAGATATGCAGACATTACTCCCTTGATTTGAAAGGAAGGAAATCATATAATTGTAATACACACTGTACCCCCAGAAATTGATGATATATCCTGCTAATAGGGTACACAGCCTGGCAGCCATTGATGATGATGATGATAATTACCATGTATGGCTGTGTGTGATACAAAATTTGTACCACGCACAGCCATACATGGTGACTACAGGGAGCATGGGCACTTTAAATATAAATTAGTGTGACCAAATGCTCCCCTTCTACTTCCCCTCCCAGGCAGTCATAAAGATTGTACCCGGAAGGAGCAGGAAGATACTCACACACTTCGGAAGAGGAGGTTAATCAGAACATAACATTCAATACGTATAGTAGAAAAAAGAAACAGTAAGAAAAACACTGAAGTAGCATAACACACAGAGTCAAACAGACCAAATGGCATAATAACCATATAACTATTAACCCCGACAAGGGAAAACACCAAGGTTACCCGAGAGAAACCCAACCATGAAACTATTATGGTGGAGAACAGCGCTGAGGTGGACATCCAGTGACACCTGTGGACTCCAAGAAAAGGATTTATGGTAAGTACAGAAATCCCTGTTTCTCCTTCATCCACTAGGTGTCACTGGAGTTACACTGGGGAAGTCCCAGAGCTCCCAACACGGGCGGGAGAGCACTGAGAACCCCTTAAGACAGAGTGGCCAAGTGGGGGCGTGGCTTGGCAGCCATCTCGAGAAGCTGCACCTTTATTGTGCTCCAGACCATTCCACTGAACGTGGGCCTTTTGCGGATAAATTTCCACCCACAACTGCTACCCCATAAAGCCCCTTGCACACCCCAGCTTTGACTGTGTCTGGTTGCGCAGTCGAGGAACCTTCCTGTACGCTCCTGCGACCCAGACGCTCCTTTAAAGCCGAACCTAGATTTAAAACGGTGCATGGAATCCGAGCTCTGTGGCGGAACTTCATTAAAGCTGCGGGCGGAATGCTCGGATTTCCATCCAACTTGCCCCACCTAGCACCGGATCCCCCACCCCGCTTACCAGGCACTGTTGTTGCTGCCAAAGGACCGGAGCCGAGGGAGCGCAGACTTCAGCTGACATCTTCCTTGTGTCGCGACTCTTGCTCCCGCCGGCTGTGTGTTATCTGCCGGATGCCGGGCCTTCACTCGGATCCCTGCGCCCTCTCCAGCCTACTCTGACTCTCTGCCCGGAGATTCTCCCAGGGTTCTCCCAAGCCTCAATGTCTCCGCCCTACTGTGGCCCAATGATCTTCTACTTGCCGGAGCAGGGGGGAGGATTTGGCCCCTCCTTGAGGGGTTGAGTCTCTCCCTTACGGGCCTCTTCCCTTTTTTGTTGATGTGAGATTTACATTCTCCATCTCTGCACACTCATTTGTTGGGACTTGGGTTGGGTTACCCTTTCCCGCTTACAGTTGTTTTGTAATGCTGGTTACCTCGTTAAATATGTTTACACAGATAGTCGTATTACTAACCCTAGATCACCCCCATGTTATGATTGGAAAGTTGTTTCATATTCATGCATTACTTTCATTTGTTATGTTATGATTGAGCTGTTCTGCATAGGCTTCTGTTTCTCTACCTGGATTCACCTTAACTAACTATATATTTCTATAATAGTTGAGCCCCGTTTTGGTTTCATCGTCAGGGAAATCCCTCACCTTCACCCCTCCCATATTAAGGTATATACATATATATCATCTCCAACATCCTGCACCCACGGACTTTCTTAAAAAATGACTCATACCACACAGGCTCTTGTAGACAAGCTTTCGGGCTTTATTGCCCTTCGTCAGGTCAGCAACATACGTATTTTTTCCTAGCACCATCATGCTGGCGAACCCAATGACTGTATCCCCCTGACGCCATGCAGTGCATTAAGGCCTTGTGTATAACAGTCTTCCCTACATGATGCCCCGCGCCCGCCTCCAAGTCCACCTGCTTCTTCAGTAGAGTCGACTAGTTGCTGTGCCATCTTGGCAGTGCGCAATCTGTACTGCTGCTGCAGCGCTGAGTTTCTGTGCCTGTTATAGGCTTCTGTCATGGTATACTCATCTCGTCTAGGGGGAACATTAGCACAGACTGTCATTATATCATCTTGGAATACTGACACTAATTGTTGTCTGGATGTCATATTATCAATGATGATGATGTTTACCATGTATGGCTGTGCGTGGTACAAATTTTGTATCACACACAGCCATACATGGTAATTATCATCATCATCATCAATGGCTGCCAGGCTGTGTACCCTATTAGCAGGATATATCATCAATTTCTGGGGGTACAGTGTGTATTACAATTATATGATTTCCTTCCTTTCAAATCAAGGGAGTAATGTCTGCATATCTAAATATATTTCATATCATCATCATTGATAATATGACATCCAGACAACAATTAGTGTCAGTATTCCAAGATGATATAATGATAGTCTGTGCTAATGTTCCCCCTAGACGAGATGAGTATACCATGACAGAAGCCTATAACAGGCACAGAAACTCAGCGCTGCAGCAGCAGTACAGATTGCGCACTGCCAAGATGGCACAGCAACTAGTCGACTCTACTGAAGAAGCAGGTGGACTTGGAGGCGGGTGCGGGGCATCATGTAGGGAAGTCTGTTATACACAAGGGCTTAATGCACTGCATGGCGTCAGGGGGATACAGTCATTGGGTTCGCCAGCATGATGGTCGACATGAGTCTAGGTCGACATGCAGGAAGGTCAACATGGGTTAGGTCGACAGGGTCATTAGGTTGACAGGGTCGACATGGGTTAGGTCAACAGTCAAAAGGTCGATGTGGGGTTTTTCACATTTTTTTTTGAGTCGACGTGCTGATATGCGGTATTTCATGCCCTACCATGGCGTGGTGGGTGAACAAAATAGTGTGCCAAGCGTAGCGAGGCACCGTGCCTGAAGCATTGACGAGCGCATGTGGTGATACATTTCAGTGTCCATGTCGACTGTGTTGAAATTCGAGACCCCAAAAAATGTGAAAAACCCCATGTCAACCTTTTGACTGTTGACCTAATGACCCTGTCGACTTTATGACACTGTCGACCTAGACTCATGTCAACCTTCCTGCATGTCAAACCTAGACATGTCAACAATGTGGTGACCTAATGATCCACACCCGCGTCAGGTCCTTGTACACCACAGTACGGTAACACACACAGCCAGGTATGCATATATATTCTATATGTAATGAAATGAAATTCCTGGAGGTAATGGACATATATATAGATTCAGATGCATGCCCGGCTGTGTCTCGGGAACGCGACCGTCCATTACCCCCAGGAATTTAATTTTTACCTCATTTGGGTTAATTTACCCCTGTTCCCTGACCACTGGGTTATAGGTTTAGACCAGGCTTATTTATTGTGCATGTTCATACATAGGTTACTGAAGATCCTTTGAATTCCTCTCCATAAAACTTTGTGGTAATGTACTCTAGCTTAGTTGCCATCCATCGTTGCCATTGCCATCGATGGTTGCCATCGATGGCAATTTGGCAACTGGCCATCGATAGTGCTTAACTATGCAATGGATGACCATCGATATTTTTACACATCGATGGTCATCCATTGTGTTTGATTGATTGGCCTCTGGGCCAATCAAAACACGGGGGCGGGGCTATGCTCCGTGTCCCGGCACTTTGGAAAAAAAAAAAAACAGCAAAACATCGTTTTGCTATTCCATCGATGGAGGGAAACCATCTGGTACTCCCCCATCGATGGCAAAAGTATTCGACATCGGCCATGAACCATCGATGATTTCGAATCATCGATGGTCGATGGCCATCCCTACTCTAGCTTAAAGGTTACAGAGGCTATTATTGGGGCTAGGTTCTTTTCGTAGTTTATAGTAAGTTTGGCCTATTTAACCTCTATAAAGAGCTATGGGGACATTGGAGGAATATAGTTATTAAATTATGTATAGAGTGTATAACTATTATAAATTATATATTTGTATATTCTAAACTATAAATAATATTATTACTGTATGATGTGGATATTCAGGGGCTTGTTTTTAAACTTTTTTTTCCCCAGACATTTTTGCTAGGATTTTGGAAATATTTGATGACACATCTAGTACAGCAGATTACTGATATCATTTTTGCATGATCAATCAGAAATAATTTTAACATGCATCTGCTACATACTGTAGCCGCAAAATCACTTTCCACAGAGAGCAGTCACATGAGGTGAGCATGCGTAGCATAGTGTGCAATGCATACTGCATATATTAGTCACACTGGGTGCAGACTGCAGAACATTGTACAGTATGTAGACTCTGACAGTCTCCGTCTCACCTCCTTGGGAGGAGTTCCCTCACCCTCAGCCTTGCCCCGGAATCACTCCTGCTGTGTTCTGCTTATCTGTTTATACATGGTAAACACTCCAGTAGTCTCGTTTCTCTTGCAAAACATAGCAGACAGACATGGCGCTTGTCGGCTTAATGAGAAGGCTGAACAGCAGAGAGTACAAGAACTGGGTGAAAGCCGGCCAGTGTCTCTGTATGTTGCAGAGCCGGCTGCAGAGATTCATTGTTTCGGAGATGCAGAAGTTTCATAGAGAGCTGGCCGGCAGTGTCTCAGCCACAGCCAGACAGAGACATCGATGCCAGTGCAGAGCCACATGGAAGCAGGTAAGTGCAAAGTACTACTGCTTTGTTTGCAGAGATTATGTACAGGAAGACTTGTGTCTGTTAATAGGAGAAAAAAAAGCTTTCTTTTTTTTTGTTTATAGCCTTAGCTCAATTATCCATTGTGATAGGTTTCTGTCTGTAGCAATCATTATAATAAGAATAATTTATCACTAGCAGCTTTCATGATTGTTACCTGTCTTCTGTGTGTTATTGCATTTTACAGCTTACTACTACTTTGAAATTTTGGTAGTGAATGGGTAAAAACCAGACAGGCTCCATTTATCAAATGATCTGATGATGGGTACACACAGGACAATTTGAAGGACAATGTGGGCGTTCCTGTTTGGTCTGAACAACCAATTGTAGTGTTCATTCTAGCACCCGCTATCTTTGAAAACCCATGCAGTTCCTCTTCCCTGCCTGGGGTGTCGCTGTCTGCTGTAGTGCTTCTAGCACAGTCTGGTCTGTATATCAGCACTGATATGCAAACCGGACCTGTGCTAGAATCCCCACAGCAGACAGCGACACCCCAGGCAGGGAAGAGGTACTGCATGGGTTTTCAAAGATAGCGGTGCTAGAATGAACACTAAAATCATTCAAATCATTCCATGCATTGTTAACGATGCGTGTACCCACCAAGCGTTAACATTGGTCTATGATCTTCATGCATGCATGCAGGGAGATCATAGACTTTGTGCAGTGTATCAAATTGTTCTGTGTGTACGCCAGGGTTGCCGTCTTTAGTAGTCTCCTCTCCGGGAGAAGCCTGGAGAGTAGACTTTCAGCAGCACTATGCTAAGCTGTCCTCAATACTGCTCATCTGCTGGTATTACCAGCAGATGAACGGCTTTCCTGGTGATGATGCAGACGCACGCATCATCGCTCATCGCCGGGGCATACACACTGGGCGGCTTTCAGCTCAAAGTCGCCCAGTGTGTATGGGCCTTTAAGTCATTTGCAAATTTGTTCAGGTCTGAATCCGGCCCGTAATACACAAGGTGGTATTCACTGGCATAACTCTAGTCACCTTACATTCAATCTGTAGTGTTATTATCCGTTTAAAAAATTTGACTATTGTGGTGTTTTGCTTTTAAGTTTCAGCCTAATTGTCGCGTGTGTGCAGAATGGAAAGAAATCATTCTATCTCATCATAACAACAGAGATGGAGAAATACACTGGGGAAACTGTCGTCCATCATTATGGCCTACACATTACTGGGAGGTGGCAAAGGTAATGCTTAGGTAGACTATACAATGGGTGTGCAATAGGCTTCCGGATGTGCAGTTCATAGGTAGAGTAGACACAATCTGATCGCCTGGTTGTGAACTGTAAAAAAAAAATGTCCTTTCACTAAAAAACTAAGATGTGGCGTATCCAATATGTTCTGTAAAAAGACATCTAGTACATTGTTATATGAGAACACCAATTCCTTCATGGGCATAAATCATAAGATGTGATATATTAATTTAATTTAAAGATATTCAAGATGGTGATTTTATGGCTCTTTTCTCTCAGCACTGTTTTGTATCCATGGTGACTTAGGCCAGGTGACTCAAACGCTACACAATCACAGCTTTTGAAATTTTGAAAAACTATAAAGTAATATTAATCCAAAATGGAAAAGAAAATAACTGCATAAATCCAATTGCCTCAGATTCATCTTTTAATAATAATTGTAGTTCTAGTAGCTTAAAAATACAACAGAAATAAAAATAAATACAATCTTTAGTTTACTGCATACAGTATATACCAATGTTCTTTGAGTAGACTGTATGAGTGTAACTCAGTGCCAATGTTCTCACGCAATGTATACATTACCCCTAACAGTTCACATTTTCCAGGTGACCTGGGGATTTTCAAAATGTGGCAGTTGGTGATACACCGTGCACCAGCTAAAAGTGCCCTTACACGGTACAATTGTTGGGTGCGAGGAGATGCGTGCTCCCGTCACAAATCTCATCGCACAACTCAAAAAGTATGTGCTGCACATTTGTACTAGATCTCATTGCATTGCAAAACCGATGAGATGCAATGCAATATTGTATACAATAATTGTACCGTGTATGGGCACCTTTAGTGCCTTGGGAAACCTGAACTGTTGTGGGTACCTGTGGACCGAGGTTGGGAACCACTGCATTACACTGTGTGTATGCATAGAGGCGCAGTGAGTCACACTGTATAAGGAATGTACTGGCGATGTGCTTGGCATTCCTGAAAGGTGGCTATATGGTCACAGAAATGGTCCATCTTGTGGGCTTATTATGATAGTGTTGCTGTAGTGGTTGCATAAAGACACCTGGGGTGGAATGTTATGCCACCCGAGTTCAGTGGCTGTGCGGGATGCTGGGCAAACTTTTTTATTAAAGGAGCAATAAGTGATCGCCCCTTTAAAAAAAATAAAAAAAACAAGTTTGTCTGAAATCCTGTACGGCATTACATCCCACCCCTAATTGCTCACATTAGAGGCCATACTCAGATGGATACTATTCAGCTGCCATGGGGTTGGTGTACAAGTTACAATGGAGACTGTAGGTGGCGTCTAAAGATGCTCTAAGTGGCATTACAGAGTCTATAGTCCTTTCACTTTCAAATGCACGCTTGTACACCAGAGGATGGGCTGACACTAGCATTAGCATCAAGTCAGAGACATGACTACAGCAATAGGCGTTAAAGTGGTCACATCAGGGTTGAGTGCCTCTAATAGTAGTTCATGTTCTGCCACTATGACCGGAAAGGCTTGGACTGTAGGGGTAAAATGTAGTCGGGTGTGAAAATCAGAAAGTGAGCAGTTTTTAGGAGAGGTTTACCATTGTTTTTTTGAAGCAATCAATTACATGGCAAATTCAACCTGTTTTTTTTCAGTGTAAATAATTGCCGCTTAACCCCCCCCCAGAATATTCTCACTCTCACACCCTATTACTGTACATTTCGTCCTGGATGTCAATATGTTTTGAATTGTAGGAAAGGCTCATTTGTGTATCATGTGCTGTGCAATGTGATTTCTGCATGCTGACAAAGTACCAAATAAAGCTGGTGGTGTTTTTTGTTTTTTTTTCTTCATTTAAAGACTTTTTATTAATTGGATGTTATAGTTGTTGTTATGAATGATGCATCTGTTTAGCCATCCCCCAGTTACTATCCAGGAGCACCCAACACTTTTCCAAGGCAGGTCTGATATCATGCGTCTCAAATGCAGCGGTGCATTTGTGTAACACATGCCAAACATGGCTTTAGGGATTTCCGCAGTAGAAAAATGCTATTAAATATTGAAGTCCTCCTACCTCCATGTCGGTTTGTTTCTACCCAGTTTGTTTAATCAGTGTTGTTTCCCATTGTAAAGCGCAGCAGAATATGCTGCACTATATAAGAAACTGTAAATAAATAGTCACAGATGCACCACTGACATGGGGGTCACTGATCCGGAATGCTGGTCTATTTTTCCATTGCATGTTGTAAATGCATCCACGGCAAACTTTGGCAATGATATGTGAATTTTTTTATTAAAGTCTATTCATTGATGTATGATTGTTTTATTTTGTTACAGGTTTATTTGCCACGTGGGCATCTAGAGAAAGCACCCCAGGAGTGTGATGCAGCAGCCTTCCTCAATCTGATAAATACGTGTGATCATTTCAAAGTATCAAACATATCAAGGGTCCGAGGGGTAAGGTGATATAAATGGAATCAGTGCTTATCTCCTATGAAAGCTATTTGTTTAAGGTCACAATGATGGACAGAGATCAGATTCTCACCTCTCCACTTACCCAGTGGTCACTCACCAGCAGCATTCTGTCATAACTGATTACATGTGTGCTGCCAATATACTAGAACCACATTATGCCAGACTGGCTGATGAATTTATGAATAGGTACTGTAGATATCACCGAGTGAAACCTTGCTGCTGAGCCAGTCCCAAGTGCAGAGAAACTGTTTACAAATGTACCGCACACAGCAATTCCATAAAAAAATCTGACCATTCCCCTGTCATTGTCTCAGATCATAAAGTGTAGGAATGACTTGATGCACAACTCTGACATGATGGTCTCCTCTTCGTGGCTGGCAGACTTTGGACACAAGATGCATGAATTCATTTCTAAGTTTACACACATACCTGGCCTTGCTGAAGAAGGACAAACTATGCAAGAGGTACTGTAATAGTTTCTGTTATTCTTTATAGCCACAGGTGTCACAACCCCTTCCAGGGGTTGACCCCAAAATCCCAGGACCTCTGCATTGACAGGAGCCGGGTGCTGCAGCGTGACATTATCCTGCATCACCTGGGTCCTGTCACTGAGAAGGAGCTGGCATTGCAGTCACTAGTCTCTGGAACAGCCCAGAATCTGCAGGAGTAAGGTAATGGGGGCTTCCTTTAAGGCCATGCTGAATATTGACTACAGCGTGGGCACTCCCATGAGACCATCCAATAGGCCACACCGCTTATTTAAGGTGTTAGCGCTTTCGGTGTACGAGGTGGTTACTAGTGGCCCCACCAGGTATCTCCAATTTTTTTATTTTAAACCGGTATTTTTACTGATTTGTAAAGTTTCAAACAAGTTTAAAGAAGAAAAAAAAAACAGCGCTACACTGCCAAAAAATTAAATAATAAAATAGTAATAATACAAGCATATGCACGCATCAGCATCATAAAATGGAAGAGTGACGTACATAAAATAAACATATACCGGAAAAGTGCAAGGAGAAATGTCCCAGAAACAAACATGATCACTGAAAGTATATATAATAAGGCATAGGCGAAACCTAAGACCCAGAATGTGTCATAGGAGCTCATTATTGCACTGCCGGTCGGAGGGAGCTACATCCTGGGGGAGATTCCAGAAAAGGCTGCCATAACACCCAGAAGGCAGGAGGCATCTGAGATTGGTAGAGCACTCCTTACACTCCGTGGGGTAACTACACCTCTCTGCATTACAAACACGGACAACAGCACTTGCTACAGTGTGGTTCCACTGCAGGTTACAAATCACCAATTGAGTATTGGTAAAAACATAAAAACAATTATTAATTTGCAATTAATTATGTACTGTATTATAAAAGAAATACAGCCCATGGCTTTTTCTGATTGCATGAAAAACCGCTATTACTAACTTTCGCCTTGACTATTCATAGCTCCAAATTAAAATCACTAGTTATAGTGAGGAAATGCACTAGATCGCTCTGAAAATGCCCCTACATTTCTCCATGTGTAGGGGCAAAGCGATAGCGATGGGCGGCCATGCGCTTTGCTATCTCCCCGGCAATTAATGTCCAGCGTGTTAGATAGATCAAGTTAATTGTCGTGGGTCAGTGTTCTAAAGGCCCCTATACACTATGCGATTTGGTCCCGATTTCACCCGATTCAGATGGATCGGGCTGTGAAATTGGGCCAAATCGCAGGTATAGACACCCGGTCCGACCCAATGCACGGTCCCGTGCGCATCGGGTCAGAGTCGGGAGGTCGGACTGGCTGCACATAAGATTTGCTAAATCTTATGTGCAGCTGGGCAGGGGACACAGGCGGCGGATGCTGGCGAGGGAGATGGGCAGGGGGAGCCGGAGCAGGGAGCTGTCAATGCTCCGTCCGGTGGAGGGAGCAGGGGGTGGGGCGGGGGACGCTTCTAGTAGCGCAGAGGCAGCGGACGTTGCGGGGGACACAGGCGGCAGTAACGTAGAGGCAGGCAGGGGGAGCCGGGAGCTGTCAGCGCTGGAGAAAAAAAAAGCCCATACAATGAATGGGCAGACTGTGATTGGCTGAGCGCTCTCTCAGCCAGTCAGCAATTGGCTGAGAGAGCGCTCAGCCAATCACAGGCCGCCATTTCATTGTATGGGCTTTTTTTTCCTCCAGCGCTGACCGCTCCCGGTTCCCCCTGCCTGCCTCTACGTTACTGCTGCCTGTGTCCCCCGCAGCGTCCGCGCTGCCTCTGGGCTACTAGCAGCGCCCCCCCCAGCCACCTCGCAGCGTCCTCCACCCGCCACCTGGATGTCCCTTGCCCCCCTGCTCCCTCCACCTTGTAGCTCCCCGGGAGTTGCAAATGATACATCGCATGCGATGTATCATTTGCAAAACTTAGCACATCAGTGCCTAATCGTGTGTCACCCTCCAGGGGAGCTGCAGGGGGAAATCAGGTCCGACTTGTCCTTAGGACAAGTCGGACTAATGTATGGGGGCCTTTACACTGGCCCTAACAGATTGCTCAGCACGGTCGTGCTACGTGTGTAGAGCCCATAACACACAAGCACGCTTCCAATCACTGTTGCTACATTGCTACAAATAGATGTATAAATCAACTTTATACATATTTGCAACTGAGTTTCGATTTGCAACTCCTATATCAGTAATAACAAAGAGGAAAGTTAGCATAAATGCAAAGTTGATTTAAAAGTGATGTCTGTTGCTATATATATATATATATATATATATATATATATATATATATATATATATATATATATATATATATATATATATATATCAGGGTTGGATATTCCATTAAGGGCACTCACCAGTAAATCATGAAAAGTTTATTCAGGGTACATTACCAATCAGGCATAGTAGTCAGTCTACGTTTCGGCCACCAGGTGGCCTTTCTCAAGACAGGTCAGCTTAGATGACAGCTAGGATGACTCTTGTACTGTGTGGATGTCTAAGCTGACCTGTCTTGAGAAAGGCCACCTGGTGGCCGAAACGTAGACTGACTACTATGCCTGATTGGTAATGTACCCTGAATAAACTTTTCATGATTTACTGGTGAGTGCCCTTATTGGAATATCCAACCCTGCTATACATTGGGACACATTGTGTCACCTTAAAGGAGCACCGCGACTTGTTACATTGTTGGCTGGGAGTGCGGAATGACAGAATTTATATATATATATATATATATATATATATATATATATATATATATATATATATATATATATATATATATATATATATACACAGTATTTTTGATACTGGTAATTGATACTTACGGCCAGCCGCTATTTATATGTGCATATTGTAATTTCAATAAATATATATATTTTGGTCAGTTCCAAAAGCACTTTCAACTACAGTTTGCTGCTCTGGCATATGATTTCAGACATGGCAGATTAAAGTCCTCCAAGCTCCTTCTTTTGCTGTATTTTGAACAAGGATATTCGTGGGCATTTTCCGGTCCATATAAATTTAGTAAGCTCCCTGTTAAATTTGTTAAAGTCTGTTGAGGTGTTAGCCCATAATGTATCGTAGTTCAGTTAATACAGCTTAGAGGGGCTTGGTGGAATCTTTATTCCTAAATATGCTATCCCTTGTTTGGGAGCCCACTTAAAAGGAAACGACTCACCCCATCTTATTTTTGCCTCTGGAAAGAAGCTCAATGCCTCTGATTTTGAATAGTTGATTTTAAAAAACCCTATTCTCTCGAACTCTGCCAGTAGGGCTAACCGTATCGGGACTGACTGTTTCGGGTTTGAGAGAAGAGCTTTTATATATTGCAAGAGGACATACACAGCAGATATAGATAGATCGATAGATAGATATTTATAAAGGTCCACTGAGGGTCGGCACTCCCTTCAATAATTTCCAGCCAGGGTGCACATATTTTAGGCAATCTTTGTTCTCCTAATGAAGGGTTGAAAATGATCCTAAAAGCTTGATATCCATTGTGATGTTCCTCCTTAAAATGGTGGTGTGTGTATGTATATGTCCAGGGATAGTCCGGCACTCCCTAACTGACTCCCTTTCAATTGCTGTGGTGCCTTTCTTATAAATATAAAATCCAGCAATAGGTCGGACAGTGGGAATGGTGGGGAGGCCTGTAGAGAGTCTACTAAGGGGGAGGTGGGTATGAGGAAGTTAGTAAGGAATACAAATAAGTCCAGAGGAGAAATTCAACACAATGTTAGGGATACAAATTAAAATAAACATATATTAAAATGCCTACTGGCTAATGCAAGAAGCTTAGCAGGTAAAATTGGGGAACTTGAAACTGTGGTCACTAGGGACGATTATGACATTATTGGTATTACAGAAACATGGTGTAACGAGTCGCACAATTGGGAATTATACATGGAGGGATATACACTCTACAGAAAAGACAGGGAAAATAGAAAGGGCGGGGGGGGGGGGGGGGGCTATATGTAAAAAATAACTTAACATCATGTGAGAAAGAAATGAGCACAGGCACAGAGGTAGACTACACGGAGGCCGTGTGGGCAGAGATAACCGACAATAACAAAAAAACTAATAACAGAATTTTTATAGGGGTATGCTATAGACCACCGAACATAAACGAAGGGGACGAGTCTCTTCTTTTAAACCAAATCAAACAATCGATGCCCAGGGGCATATCAGCCCAATGCCCAGGGGCATCGAAGACAGCCCCGGGCTTCATCATGGGCAGATAAGTTCTGGAGGGGGGGGGGGCTTCTTTGGGGGGTCCCCACTCCCCCAGGACCCCTGCCCATGCTGACTGGTCAGGGGAATGAATGCTTTGGCTGGGGGGACTTGTATAAAAAGTCTCCCCCCTGCTGTGGCAATACCCTGCTGGCTGGTTGGACCCGGTGCTGGTTCTTGAAATACGGGGGACCCCTACTCATTTTGTCCCCCGTATTTTGGGAACCAGGACCGACCCTTGAGCCTGGTGCTGGTTTTGTAAAATCCAGGGGACCTCTATTTGTTCTGCCCCGTGATTTTATGAAACCAGGAACGGCTCTTTGAGCTCGGGGCTGGTTATGCTCTGGAGGGGGGACCCCACACAGTTCTTTTTTTCACTTTTTGGTTTTATCTCTTTTTTTTTACACCAGAAACATGCACAGATCTCAATGATCTGTGCATGTTTCTGCGAAATTCGCCAGTCAGAACCTGGTCAATTTATTTTGCGAGTTTTAGTAACCTTTACTAAAGCTCGCATCCAATTAAATAGACAATTTGTATACTTTTTAATGGGAAAACATCTGGATGCGATTTTTAGTTTAACTAAAAACCACACCTTTAAAATGTGCGAAATAGCGGGGAAAAATGCGATTTTTTTTTTTCTCGAAAATCGCACCCTATAAAATATGCGTTTTTCGGAAAATGGCCGATAACGGACGTTTTTGTGAAAAAAATCCCCCCGCCCATTGTCAAGACATTGGCAAGGTTAGAAATAATAATTTTTATTTGAAATAATAATTTTGTCCTTTAAACCTTGCTTTTGTCAAAGAATGCTCCTTTTGTAGCAATTACAGCATTGCAGACATTTGGCATTCTAGATGTTAGTTTTGTTGAGGTAATCTGAAGAAATTTCACCTCATGCTTCCAGAAGCACCTTCCACAAGTTGGATTGGCTTGATGGGTACTTCTTGAGTACCATATGGGGTTTTTGTTCCTAGAACGGCCACAATCGCGGGCATCGTGTACCTTAAAGTTAAGGTACACGATGCCCGCGATGGACCTGATTTCCTTTGAAATCAGGTCAATTTTACCGTCAAAGGCAAAATCGGGGGCATTGCGTCGGTTGCGGCCATTAACATTGCACCCGACGCGACCGACGCGATGCCCGCGATTTCGCCATAGGCTTCAATGTTAAAATATTTTTTAGCATTGAAATCAGGAGCATCGAATCGGTCTTGTGCCATATATTGGCACAAGATGAGATGGACTTGATTAAGTCCATCTCACATAGAAAACAATGTGAAATGGGCCAATATGACCCATTTCACATTGTATATGGCCCCGTCGTCACCCCACGATTGACGCCAACCCGAAGCTTGGAGAGCGACGGCGGTGCGCGTCCTCCAACCTTTTCATACCCCTACTATCCACGTCGGCGTGGAGTTGAGAATATAAAGTGTGGCGAGCCACCGAGCCCGAAGCGTGGCGAGCGCACGCATATACATGTGAAGTTATACGCGTCCCCTCGCGGGGCTCGCTGCGCTTCGGGCTCGGTGGCTGGCTGCGCTCGCCACACTTTATATTCTCAACTCCACGCCGACGTGGATAGTAGGGGTATGAAAAGGTCGTAGGACGCGCATCGCCTGCGCTCGCCACGCTTTGGGTTGGCGTCAATCGTGGGGTGGCAGCGTTGAGGGGGTAAAATTGGGGGTCTGGGGAATATTTTACATTGAATCCAATGTAAAATAGGGTCCCAGGGACCCTATTCAAATTTGATTGAATGTAAAAATCGGGTCGATCGCGTCGGTCGCATCGCATGCGATCGACGCGATTTTTCCGACACGACCACCCCGATGCAAATCGGGGTGGCCGTGCTAGGAAACAAGTACCCCATACGGGTATGGCATGGCATTGCATAATTGAGTGATAGGATGAAATTTACTAAGATGGGAGTTCTATTTCAGATGGGATGTTGCTATAGGCAACCAATCAGATACTGTCTATTACTTTCTAGAAGGTGCTACATTCATCTTTTTATTTATTTGACAGCTGTCTGTTTTCACAATGAACATTTCAGGTACTAATGTCGGATTGGAATGTTGAAGATCCAGGTTTATATGAGGTTGATGGACAATCTGCTCCTGGTATAGAGGTTGTTCATGGTGCAGTGTACAGAGACCCCCGCTTATTCTCACATACAGTAGAGATACGCCTTCTAAAGCAGCTGCTTGAAGAACTGTATCTAGAGATAGAAGAACACAGTACATTGTCTAATGAGGTGAGTCAGAAAGAACCGAACAGCGCTACAGTAAAACAAAATAATGAGGAAAGTAACTTACATAAAACACTCTGTGTTATTTTATAGGACCAGGATAATATTAGAAAAGTGAAGGACTTCTTAGCAGAGAATGATGATCTTCAGTATATGTTTGCAGAAGACATCCAACGATTGGACCAGTTGCAGAAGGATAATGACAATCTCAGTGCACAAGGTTAAGGTTTTTCCTTTTCATTAATATCAGTCAACAGGAGAACAAGTGGAAGAGTCCCATGTTCCTCATGAGATTTGCAATAGTTTTGTACATGCAAAATGAAGCACTGAGCACCATCTACAGGAGATAAAATGATATTGTCCTGTGTGCAAGGGAGACACATTATACAGTACATGTTACATGCTCAGGGCTGCCAAGAGAAATCCGGTACAACAGCGTCACGGGGGCCCCCCTGGAGTGGCAAGCGACAGAAAAGAGGTGTGGCCATTAAAGGATATAGGGGTGTGTACCACACCATATACCCTTTATGCAACACAATAGTAGACCCCTTATACTTGCCCATTACACATTATACTACACAGAATGAGCCAAAATTCACATGGAATGTCTTAAAATTCACATGATGCCACATGGAATGACACAAAATTCAAATTATTTCACACAGATTGAGGCAAAATTCAGGGAGAGTGAGAGGAATGGTGGGGATGCAGGGAGAGAGATGGTGGGGACAAAGGTGCATAGAGCGGAATGGCGGGATGCAGGGACAGAGACGGTGGTGACGAAGGACCAGACGGTGGGGACGCAGGGACAGAGACAAAGTAGGTCTAGAAGGTCATTTCTATGTAAGGAATAGCAACAGAAATCTTGGGGCCGGTACACCAATATCACTGGGATTGAAAAATGCTGAAACCCGGTATTCCCGGGATCCAGGGATTGGCATCCCTAAAAGAAAATTGCCCCCACACTGACTTGCTGTGGAGGGGGTCAGGCGGCCGCAGTGCATAGGCAGGCGTCGGGTAGACATGTGCGACTTGGGAGGCCCGGCGGCGAGCAGGTTCCGGTGTCGGGTATGATGTGGGAGGCCCGGCGGCAAACAGGTTTCGGCACTGGTGGTCAGCGCTGCGGCCTGAGCAGCGTGACCTATGACCGAATCACACAGCACAGGCCGCACGCCAGGTCGGGAACAGCCGGGCAGTGTCTGAGCGAGTGCTCAGACGCTGCCCGGCATTAGACTGCACATGTGAATGCGTGATTTGGTGCATGGACACAGCTAACCCCATGTCCGCTCTCCTAGTCCAGTGGTCTCCAACCTTAATTGAGCGAGAGCTACTTGTGACAAAAAAAAGTCCCAGAGAGCTACTAAAATTTGAACAATGCCCCTAATACTATGCCGCACACCGTAATGCCCCAGCGCAATATGCTGCACACTGTAATGCCCAATACATTATGCCACACACCACCATTTCTCTGAAACATGATGCAGCACACCATAATGCCTGATACTATGCTGCACACTGTAATGCCCCTGACACATTATGCCACACATTGCAATGGGCAGTGAAGAAAGGAATATATGTGCTTGCCGCAGGCACGCGTCAAAAATTTTTGGGCGCCGTTTTGTCTCTGTGAGGGCATGGCCAGTGTCTAATTCCCACAGGACCGTCCCAAAAAAATGGGATACACACAAAAATCGATACACACTGACTATACCACACCACGTTGCCCCCCACAGTAAGGCTTCTAATACATTATAAATTACCTGCTTGTTGCCAAGGGAGTTAATGTCCATTGCCAAGGGGTTAATATGCATTGCCAGGGGTTGTTGCTTGTTGTCAAGGGGAGTTAATGTCCGTTGCCAGGGGTTCTTGCTCGTTGCCAAGAGGGGGGTTAATGTCCGTTGCCAGGGGTTCTTGCTCGTTGCCAAGGGCTTAATATACATTGTCAGGGGTTATTACTTGTTACCAATGGGTTTATATTTGTTCCCAGGGGTTAATGCTCATTGCCAAGGGGGTTTAATGTACGTTGCCAGGGGTTCTTGCTCGTTGCCAAGGGGGGGGGGGGTTAATGTCCATTGCCAGGGGTTCTTGCTCATTGCCAAGGGGTTTTTAAATGTTGCCAAGGGGTTAATATTTTTTGCCAGGGGTTCTTGCTCGTTGCCAAGGGGGGTTTATTTCCATTGCCATGGGTTCTAGCTCGTTGCCAAGGGGTTAATATGTGCCCGGCCAACTGCCCGTCAGCTGCTGCTGCCCCCTGCTTTACCATGCCTTCCCCTGCGCACAGAGAGCCAGACTCTAGAAGTCATTTTTCACTTCCAGCGGCTCTGACAGGGAGCACAGCTCTGTAGCGTTACCAGGAAGTGCAGAGCTGTGCTTCCTGTCAGACGCTAGAGGTGAACTATGACTTCTAGCGTCTGTCTCTCCGTGTGCAGGGGAAGGACAGACAGTGGAAGCCGCAGCTGACGGCCGGTGGCCGGACACATGGGCGGGCGGACAGGTCCTTGTCCTCCCTACGCACCCGCAGCCCAAAAAATATATTTTAAAATGTGTTTCCGGACCCGGGCCCCCCTGGCAGGCCCGGGCCCAGGTAAAATGTACCCGCCCCCCCTGCCTCTCGGTGGCCCTGTACATGCTACCACTCTTTTGCTAAAATAAGCTGAGAAAACTTAGCAGTAAGCCTGCTGGGATCTTTTATTTCATTTATTACCTTTGCCTTCATAAACTGACCTCCCTGGGCCCTGTTATTAAGTGGCTCCTGCTAAGCAACTATATATTATGCAGCTGTGAGGCTGCAGTGTGGACTTATAGTGTAGGGGGGAGAAACCACTTAGAGTCAGAATCTTTGTTCAAGAAAAATGTATGCTATCACAGATGAAGCAAACACATAAGACGCTTCAAACCCAAATCCATATTTTTTTCCCTCACACGTAAAAGGACATTTTATTGAGACCGTCAGTGCATTAATCTTGGAGGACATTAAAAATGTGCCAACAAATAAAACCAAATACAATCTAACCAGAAAGAAAAGACCTAATCCACAGGATATATTGACTACCCTTCGTGAGCACTTTTTTTTTTTTTTAGGGGATAATGAAAACATTAATGAGATGACCATACATCTTAATGACCATTACACATTTCAAAAAATAAGAACAGACCCGACTATTAACATACAAAAAAAGTTACTTAGACTACTTATGAAATACAAGAATCTAGAGGTCAGCACTGAAAAAGAGTTTACATTTCTTAATAATGAAGGACCCACTATACCGTTAATATATCTTTTACCAAAAATACACAAAAACCTGACCCATCCTCCTGGAAGAAGGATAGTTTTAGGCATTAATTCAGCAACTGCCAATTTATTGGAATTTACGGACTTTTTTTTACAGCCTTCAGTCCTGACAAATTCCTCTCACCTAAAGCACACCAGCAGTCTCCTGAACCTCCGACCCACGATCCAGTGGGAGGAGGGTTTTTAGTTAGTTACTGCTGACGTCAAATTCCTATATTCCATCATTAAGCATGATAAAAGACTGGAGGCTATATCCAAATATAGAGAGGAGTGATTTGAATCACCGTTTACAACATTTTGTTGCCGAGAGTGTTGATCTGAACCTCAACAATAACTACTTCATGTTCGATGGTAATTTCTATACACAGAAAGTGGGCATGGCCATGGGCACCAGATTCGCTCCAAGCTATGCCAATATTTTCATGGGCATAATTTCGGGGGGAACCTCGTGTCATGGTCAAGATACATAGACGATATCATTTTTATATGGAAAGGGAATAACGAAGACAAAAGAGCTTTCTGTGATTATATTAATAGAAATGATACAAATATTGAACTATTTTTCAATATAAGTCAATCTACCATCGATTTCTTGTATATTACTATTGTGAATGATAATGGGTGTCTAGAAACCAAAACTTATACAAAATTGACAGATTGCCTTACATATATAACAGCTGTCATCACACTACTTGGCTTAATGCTATTCCAGACTGGCAGTTCAAATGCCTGAGATGTAATTTTTCAAATATAGAAGCATACCAAGAACTAGAAGTAAATATAGAAGCATACCAAGCGGCCACTAAAGAAATAGAAAGGAAGACACGTTTGAAACCCAAAATCACACATGACCCTACCAACAACGATTTAAATTTGGAATTTGTGATGGGCTTCAATGCCCAACACAAATTAATAGAAAAATCCATAAAAAAAAAACTTTACTTAATGATCATGATCACTCCTACCAAAGGTGCCTAAAAATATATATAAAAAATCTCCAAATATTAAAAATAAGCTTGTACGGAGCACCTTCAATTCTTCCAACAAAAAGTGGGAGGATCCTAACAAAAGGCTTCCATAGATGTGGCGTATGTAGAGGTTGTAGAGCCATAAAAGTGGTGGTCACTCCAAAACTACGGAACTTGTTGTTATTAATAACACCAAATACGTTACAGATAGCTGTATAACGTGTAATACACAAAATGTTGTTTATGCAATTGAATGTTCCTGCCACCTATTCTACATTGGTCGAACCTCAAGACCACTTATCAGAATAGGGAAACATTTGAATAACATCAAGAAGGGTTTGGAGACCCATAACCTGTCCCAACATTTCAAACTAGTACATGGTTCAAATGTCGGCGATAGTATTAGATTTATGGGCATCAAATTGGTGAAAGACGATATCAGAAAAAAAGAACAAAGTGTCCCAATTGGCTCGTGAAGAAATTAAGTGCATCTATAATTTTAATACTTTACAACCATATGGCCTCAATAATGACTTTGAAGTGAAATGTTTTTTTTTATGAGTCTTTTGGTTCATAAGAAAATCTTTTATAGATATATCCCTTTACAGATATATTTCACTCTTTCTGCACCAACTTTTTTAAGAGAATCTGTATAATAGTTTTTATAAATATTTTTTACATTATATTTTAATTATCTCCTTTGTTGCTTTTTTCATGTGCAATGATTCCATGTGACATCCCCGCTAAATAGGTCACTCTATATAGAAAGGCAGCAGGAGACACAATTCCACACCTCTATGTCCTAAAAGCATAAAGATGGATACTCCTTCTCTAAAGTCATACTACAATGCAACATTATCCATCAGCTTTACACAGAATTGTGTGCCGCTGCGGGTCTCCGCCAGTGTATGTATACAGAGGACCGAAAGTGGGGCCGTGACATGCACAGGACCTGACCGGAAGTGAGCCGCAAGGATCCCACAAGCCGGGTGCTGGCTTTTTTGGGGCCAAACCAAAGGGCTCCGGACTGGCCATCAGCACTATATAAACAGACTACAGTGCTATGAACAATATACCAACAAATAATGCCTTGATAAAGATCCAGGTAAGGGTCGAAACGCGTCGGAACCTCTTAACCAATAGACCCCGCTGGGAGAGATGTTTGCCGGCACCCTGGATGCCCTTATTTAATTACAGTAACCGGAACTGACATTATAATCACTATTGAGAACTAGTTTCATCCAGTTCTCCACTGTTTCCGGTAGTTTCTCTTTCCCATTGGGGAACCTGCTTTTAAACCATTCATGTACATATTGTTTGGTTATATGTGAATTTTATTCATTAAACCAGTATTATACTATATGCAGTTTATTTATATCCACATATGCAAATACGCCCTTCTTGACTGCATCTGGGCGGTCACCCTCCTTCTATTGGCTGTTATAATGGAGAAGAGGAGACGTCTATCCCCTGACAAGGATGTATGGTATTCCTTTTTCCTGTTCTCACGTCGTCTTGGGATTGCTAACCTCTGACCTATCTTGACCTTACAATCATATTTGGAGGCAGAGAAGAGGAGAAGATCATCCACTATTAGGGATGTTTTTGCATATAGTATTTCTAAAAGCGCCGGTGGAAGGGACACAACTTTTTGTGTTTTTAACACAAATCTTCCTTGTTGCATTTGTATATGGTGTGGGGACACCATTTTAGTGTTTCTTTCCATCAGCTGCTACAGAGCGCATTTGTGTTACCAGTTCACTACTTCCAAAATGTATGTTTATATGTTCTAAGCCATGCATGTCCAAACTATGGCCCTCCAGCTGTTGTGAAACTACAAGTCCCATCATGCATTGCCACAGTTTTGCTATTAGGGAATGCTAAAACTCTGGCAAAGCATGTTGGGATGTATAGTTTCATAACAGCTGGAGGGCCACAGTTTGGACATGCCTGCTTAAGCGATTTCTCGCCTGCATTGTAAGGTCAGTGCAGCAGCCGCCACTGATATTTTGTCCACATGGTTGAAATCCTTAATTGTAAAAGGGAAAATTAATTTTAAAAACACTTAGAGCCGAAACGTCATTGGATGAGACAGAATGTTGAATAAATTCACTATTTATATTTGGTGAGTGCCCTCTGTGATTTGCTAGTAACCATCTTGGGAATTTTATTTGGAACACCCTCCTGGGTCCTGAGTTTGTATTAATTATGTTATGAGTACACACTTTTTTTTGTTGCACTTTATATGTCTATTGTGACAAGGGTCACACAGGCCGGGTAAAAGGGTCTTTATTTCTCCACAGCAGTCAGGTTATTCACAGGTATACAGCAAAGCAGCATATAATTAATGAGCAGCACAATATACAAACTTCTCACCAGTTGGTACAGCATTCCAATGGCCCCTACCATTGCCCACACCCCCAGCCTATCGCCTGGACAGCTATTTTACTATCAGGAGCATTGGACTTGTCTACAGAACCCATTTTTGAAGGCAGCTCACAGGTGCAACTCATCAGCTTGGCAGAACTGGCTCCTGAGCTGCAACCAAAACCTGGACTGGATCCGTTTAACTGCTGTAGTGTGACAAAACATGAACAACCTCTTAACCCTGTGACACTATTTAATTATTATCATTTGTTTATGTACTTTTGTGGGACTATATAAACAAATTACAGATGGAGCGGGTCTCTTCCTTGCAGGGGATGGCGATGGCGACGCCACCCGCCATCTGTATCTGCGAAAGGGCACGCGCACGAGATGCGCGCGCGTGCCCTTTCGCACGGCTCCCCCGGGTCCCCGCCGGCTTGTCGGCGGTCACCCGGGGTCCCCACTGCCACCCCGCACCCCCCCCCCCTAACCCTGTCCGTCTCCCTGAAGCGGAGACGGACAGGGTTCCCGCCGCCCAGAAACTGAGTCAGATGGACGCCGGGCTGCTGGCGGATCACCAGCAGTGACGTTCTGGCGATTCGCCTGCAAGAGGGAGCCCGGCTCCATCTGTACATAAAAAACAGATGAGCAAATGAACAAAACAAAGACTTAAGTTGCCCATACACCTTTGGGCACTTTTCACCCAATTCTGGCCCATCGGGCCCAGAAAAACCGAGTGAAAACTGGCAAATCATATGTGTCTAACCTCAGATTACAATACAATGCACGGCCCTAAGTGCATGGGATCAGATCCGGAGATCTCAAATGCTGCACTTTAGATTTATCAGATTCGGCACCACATGTTTGGGTCATATACAATAAATTGAATGCTAAAGGACCACATATGATGTATCGCATACGATACGGCTCCCATATGGCTCCCCAGCAGGCAGTTGCCAAGATATTGCATGCAAGGCTGCATGCGATACCTTGGATTAGTGTATGGCCAACTTTACAGTACAATAGTGTAGGATAAATACATGGTATATAAACATTGCTGCATCAGGGTACATGTTAAGCATCAGGATGGCAGAAACTAAGAGTTTGGAGTAGAAGATAGTTTAGCTAAGAGAAGGAAAAGTACATGAGGGTGAAGGGCCTGCTTGTAAGAGCTAACATTCTAAAGGGAAAGAGCAGCCAGACAGAGGATACACAGATGTGGTAGACCATGAGCACAGAACAAAGGGTTAGGATGAGAAATGGCTGGGTTTGATGAAGATGGTCTTGAGACCCCGTTTAATTTTTTTTTTTTTAGAGTGGTGGGGAGTCTGATAAGGAGAGTTAGAGATTTCAGAGCTAGGGAGGATCGGCCAATATCTTGGAGACAGAAGTAATCAGTTGGCAGGAGAGGCGGCATGTATTTGTGGAGTGAAGAGGGTAGGTGGGTGTGTAAAGGGAGCTAAGGTCAGCTATGTAAGGGAACAGAATGGGTAACTGCTTTGTAAGTAATACTGCTTTTACACCAAAATCCCGGATCCGACCCGGTATTTGGCACACTGTTTCAATTTGGGTCAGAGCCGGGATTTTCTGGCGATGCAGAATATACCTGGACTGGCACCGTTTACACTGCAAACGGGTGCAGTGTTTGGAGATGATATCATCTCCACTCACTGGGACCGCTGATTAATGTGCCAGGACTGCCACGCTGGGGGCAAGCCCAGCACCAAGGTAAGCTTCTGGGCTTCCCCCAGCCTCTGTGCACTCCTAGCCCCCGAGGTGAATGGATGCCGCACTCAGGCATCCATTCACCTTCTCCCTGCCTCTGCTGCTGTCTGCGCTCCCCGCCCCCACCTCGGGTTGGGCTCTCCATTGCTTTAAACGTGATCCGGGATGGATGACCCCGCATACCTGTTTACACTGTCCCCCACCCGGGTTCTCTCCATGTACCCCTTCTGAACTGATGTTGACCTGGGTCCACCCCCGGGTTTTTGCCCCGGTGTAAAAGGAGTATTAGTGTAAGAAACTTGAAGTAGATGGATATAGTGGGGTATATTCAATGATTATTGTGAGCTGTGACAGCGAACAGTTCTGACTGCTTGTGGTCACAGCTCGCACGGTCAGTATTAAACTGACCCCCTGCACATGCCATTTCCCTGTCGCTAGTTTTTTTTTTTTAGGGATCGTGAAATAAATGGTGTGTGCGGCCGCTAAAACAGCGAGGCTCGTGGCTAAATGTATAGGCTGTATGGGGGAATCCTCTCTGACAGCGAGTGTTTCCCCGGAACGTAGAATAGGGTGAGCAGCCGGCACGGGGGTTAAACGGCAAGGGTTGCTTGTGATCGGTGATCCCCACCGTTTAATCCCCACCGTTTAATCCCCTCGCCGGCCGCATTGAATATGGGCCATTGTATTTAGTGAGGAAGATCAGCTGGCAAGCAACAATGAGGATTGATTGGAGTGGAGAGAGGCATTTGTCAGGGAGGCCAAATAGGAGAAGTTTAAATTAGTCCAATTTAGAGATGACCAGTGAGTGGATGAGGGTTTTATAATCAGACCATTTCTCAGGCAGGGTGAAAAAGGATTTAATCCTGGAACTATTTTTGAGATGGAAGAGGCAAGACTGCGAGAGGCTTGATTGGCTAGAGGAGATACACTATGTCAGTGGTCAGGGAACTCGGTCCTCATTACCCCACACAGTGCATGTTTTGCTGGTAACCCAGCAGGTGCACAGGTGTACTAATTACTCACAGACACATTTTATAAGGTCCGCAGGTGGAGTTAATTATTTCACTTGTGCTTCTGTGAGGAGACCTGCAAAACATGAAATGCGTGGGGTAATGAGGATCGAGTTCCCTGACCACTGCACAATGTAGGCGAAAGTAATTGGACAAGGAGCACAAATAGATCAACTAGATTTTATTGACATCGGTACTTTGTAGGTTTACCACCTGAGGAGTTTACTGCATATACCCTTGTGAAACCTGTGTTTTGCTGTTCCACGTTAAGGACCCCCCTCGTAAGGGCTGATGCCCCCGCACAGCTGTGAATGAATGATTTGCATAATCATCCATTCGCAGCTAGGGAGAAATTATTAGATAGTCGGCGACCATCGAATGATTTCTCCAGCGCTCGTAGATCAGAGATATTTCTATGGTGTCTCTGATCTTTGAGCACCCTGTGTGGGAAGTAGGTGGGCCGCTGACGTCAGAACATAGTTCCCCATGCCCACCCGCATCCTGCACATATGCAGATATGCGCCTGGGCATGCACAGATGAAAACATTACTCACAGACACATTTCAGTGCAAATATGCAAGGGACCGATTGAATTGGAATAAGGGCCCTTATTCTAGTTCATTCTTTCTGACAAAGTCCTTCTTAGATTGACAAAACCATGTGCACTGCAGGGGGGCAGATGTAACATGTGCAGAGAGAATTAGATTTGGGTGAGTTATTTTGTTTATGTGCAGGGTAAATACTGGCTGCTTTATTTTACACTTCAATATAGATCTCACTTTAAAGAAAAACCCCACCCAAATCTAACTCGCTCTGCAAGAGTTACATCTGCCCCACCTGCAGTGCACATGGGGCCTTATTCGAGTTCACTCTTTCAGAGAAAATCCTTCTTAGATGGACAAAACCATGTGCACTGCAGGTGGGGCAGATGTAACTTGTGCAGAGAGAATTAGATTTGGGTTCTCTATGACACCTTGATAAAGAAGCTAAGGCTTCGAAACCGTTGGTACATTTCTGCCTCTGCGTTTTATTTCTACTCTGAGTGCCGCCGCACCCCCTGGACTATATATATATATATATATATATATATATATATATATATATATATATATATATATATATATATATATATATATATATATATATATATATATATACACACACACACACACACACACACACACACACACACACACACACACACACACACACACACACACACACACACACACACACACACACACACATATATACAGTATATAGAGTCTTTTCCAGAATTCTCAAACTACAGAATCAGTCAAATAAATGCTGCAGGTGCAACCTTTAGTATCTTTGCCTTATTTTCAGTACATTCTCCGGATTGCAGTGTCCAAATGTTAAACCAACAGTCTATGCAGGGAATTGTCTTTTGCAGTATCAGGACTAATCTTTGTAGTACTATAACACAAACAGCAATAGCTGAAACTTGCAAAGGCTGGGTGACCAAATACAGACTAGTCACATATAAGTTCTGATTCAGCTGCTTGAATGGAAAAGTCTTTACTTGCTGGGTCTGTATCACAAACAAATGCCTGTCCATCACTGGTCAATTACTCACAGCAGCCAGGGTGCTCATCTCCTCTCAGCACTACTGTACCTTATAGCTTCACTCACTGTGGCTATGGAGGGATCACATAAACTTCAGGGTCTCCCAAAGTCTTTCTCTGCAGCTTAGCTGGCTAACTTCAGTGCCCTTGCTCCTTGCAGGGCCGGTGCTAGCTAACACAACGCCCCAGGCGGCGGGGAGCGCTCCGACGCTAACCCGCCCCCCACCCGCCGCTCACCCGCCGGGGGGGGGGGGGGGGGGTGATGCGTCCACCGCCGCTGCCGGGTCACTCCAGGGGGGGAGATTCTCCTGGGCGGCAATTGACAGCGGGGGGCTCAGGAAGCGCTGCTCTGCTATAATGGTGAGACAGCGCAAGTTCAGTGTCCCCACGCGCTGTGTGTCCGATGGCACAATCCTAGCACAGCAGCGCTTCCTGATCCCCCGCTGTCAATCACCACCCGAGAAAGTGTCTGCACAAAGCCGCCGGGGATAGCCGGTGGGAAGGGGGGTGCACTCTGTGACCTGCTCCGTCCCAAGTGCCGCCCTCCAGTGGCCGGCGCCCTAGGCAAATGCCTAGAGCTGCCTAGTGGTGGCGCCGGCCCTGGCTCCTTGTAATGCTGACTACTCCAGCAGCTATCACTCTGCAAACATGCTCTCTCCATATGCTGGCTGACTCAGTCCTCTCTTTTGCTTTCACTTTCTAAAACTCCTCACCTCATCCTGTGCATGTATAGCCAGTTTCCTGAGCCAATCCCTGCACTAGGAAGTGCATGCTATACATGTGGACACATGAGAGAAGAAGTTAACCTCTGCAGTACCCAGAGAGTCCCTGAAATGAGGCAGCAGAGTAAATAAAGCACATGGATGTTTTCCATAACAAAACACCAAATATGCATACACATTCCTGTACATTGCTTAAAAAAAAAAAAAACAGTCCCAGTATTTCTTTCTGGGGTGCCACATCTATATTTTTTTTTTTCTTCCTTAGGTTGTGCGTGTGCATAGACAACAACTATGCTAACTCACCCACAAGTTGGAATACAGATTTATGTGTGCAGTTTTCTACCCAAGTAAAGGAGTGAAGAATATCTCTTGCTGTGGTTACTTCTAATACAGTGACGGATACAGCAGTCTAAAGAGTTTGGTCAAGGTAGTTGATCTACCTCATGAATTCAATTTGATTTTCTGAATTGGTTTCTTAAAGAGCATTCTTCAATATCCTGATTTTCTTTTGATGACCATTATTTTTGCTATAACCCTGATGAAGTTGCTTAACAAAACGCGTTGGGTATTTTTAATAATAAATTGATTTACTGCAAAATGGATCCTGCATCTTCTGTGAATAGATGCGGATATTGGACATTTGAAAATTATGAATGTGACATTTTTATTATGACATATTAGTGTAATTCTCTTATTGTATTATTACTGCTGGGTGGTAGTTTTAGGTTTAGTTTTCATTTTAGAATCAAGTGCACTCTAATTATCTTCTTCCCAAGTAAAGTAAGATTTATGTCTTAATATGGTATTAAGCCATGAGAACAGCTTCATCATACCTTAAAGGGATTTTACAAATATGGTGCTCTCTACTGAAAGGTGTAGGACCAGTCAATGTTTTAATACTGTAAGCTTGTGAGCAGGGCTTTCCTACCACTTTGACTGTCTGTAACTACATACTTTGATTCATCACTGTTTGCTATTGTGAATTGCAATGTCATTTGCTGCTCTATATAAGAAACTGTTAATAAATAAAATCAAAAACAATGACTGACAAAATCTCCTGTCTACAATAATGATGCCAAAATAACCTTTACCGCAATTGATGATTACAAGGACACTTGGCCGGCTGACAGACAGTGCCTAGGTCAAAATGCACAAGATTGACTTGTCGACATGGCAATGCTAGACATGAAACGGTCCACATGAGTTTTTCAGTTTTTGGGACTTTTCGTACCTTCATCCACGCGGACAGTGGTAACGGAGCATGGCAAGAAACATATTACACTAACTAGGGGTCCATGTGCATAGGTGTCGACATTTACAACAAAAAACTGAAAAATAATGCATTTGCACCACCCATGGGAATGGCATTAACACATAGCTCTGGGTACTTATCCCAAAACCTATACATGAACAAGCATTAGTGGCAAATTTACTAGATTAAAAAAAGGGGTTGTAATTGAATATCTGCCACTAGGGATGGCTGTCAACCATCAATGATTAGAAATCATCGATGGTTTATGGCCGATGTTGAACAGTTTTGCCATCAATGGGGGAGAACCAGATGGTTTCCCACCATCGATTGTCAAGCTTAAACGAATAGTTTTGTTTTTGCTTTTTTTCCCCCAAGGGGCCGGGACACGGAGCATAGTTTCGCCCCGACAACCGCGAAGCCCTGCCCCTGTATTTTGAAAATATCGATGGTCATCCTTTGAATAGCTATGCACTATCGATGGTCAGTTGCACTTTTGCCATCGATGGCAAAGGCAACAATGGCCATACCTAGCTGCCACACTTTAGCTCCAAATTGTACACTTTAAGTTTTGCAATTTTACATTGTCATATTATGAGGGAGAACTCATTTAGGTGCCCAGCAAAAATCCTTGTCAACCTCGCACCCAATTTTTAATGACCATTAACACAATGGTCACAGGGAAACCGCTCTGTCTGAAATCCCTGCTGCAATAAACCCAATTGTCTCCCCTCCATCACACACACATTAGTACACTCACCGATGTTGCAGAATACCCAGGTACCAATGCTGAAGGAGAGGACACAGTTTTGAAAGGTCATTTCAGACTAAAGAAGCTAATCAGAAACTTCCATTTGCTTAATTCATCTTCGGGAGGGGTGCCGCAAGGGTGCCAGAGCAAGTACTGGTGATTTGTCTTATAAATAACCGTTTTAGGAAAAATCAGCCTGTCTCTGGAGGTAGGGGCGGATTTAGGGATGAGGGCGCCCCTAGGCACAACAATAATGTTTACTAAGTAGGACAGTTTATAGGGGCAGTATCTGCATGTCCTATCCATTTACACTCTATTTAAGATGGAATATAGTACAGTACAGTGGATATTTTGCAGTTAATGGTACATTTCGGGCTGACAGTACTATCACAGGCATCCAAGTGCCGCCCCCAAACATGTGCCGCCCCTAGGCACGTGCCTAATGGGAAATTCGGCTCTGTATGGAGGTGCTTGAAAAAAATATGCAGTGTATTCTATAAAAATCACTGTGTGTCATTTTGGGTGTGGGTTGTTATGTCTACAACAACTAGGTCGACACCACTATGTCAACAGGCAGCAAGGTCGACATTGGTCTAGGTTGATACAAGCATTAGGTCGATATGGGCAAGGTCAACAGTCAAAAGGTCGACCTGGTGTTTTTCACTGTTTTTCGACCCGACTATCGACATGGACACAGTTTAAAGTGCACGCATCCCCTCACATCGCTCGCAATACTTCGGGTACGGTGCCTCGCTATGCTTGGCACACTATTTTATTCTCCCACCATGCCCTAGTGGATGGTAGGGCATGAAATACCACCTGTCGGCTCAAAAGACTGTGAAAAACCCCATGTCAACCTTTTGACTGTCGACCCTGCGTATGTCTACCTAAGGCTTGTGTCGACCTAGACCCATGTCGACCTTGTTGCCTGTCGACCCAATACTGGTCGACCTAGTTGCTGTAGACCTAATGACCATATCCAATCATTTTCTCTACTCTAATTGAACAAAAAAATAATTAGGCTGCAGGCAAAACACCACACCGCTGGGTTTTCAAACTTTCCAGCCCTTAATTGAATTCCCCCTATTTCTTTTTTGTTCTAAGAAAACTTCTTTAAGGAAAATTAAAAGAACAGAGAGAAAAAATCCTTAATATCCTTATAACAGTGGTTTTCTTTATATATTATCATCTATATACAGTATGTCTAGTGTCCGTTTGTCTCTGAAACACTGCCATCTGTTGGCAGCAAGTGAAACCATCTCTTTCTCTCACATGCACAAACACAGAAGGTAGCAGACTAGCTTTCAAAGCTTTTACTTCGAGCGGGCTTCCTAGTTACATTTCTAAATGCATTCTGTATCTATTGGTGTAGTACACCGAATTACATCTCTAAATTGTGAAATTATATATTGAAATAAGGCTTTCAATAAAGGCTTGGAACAAATAAGAGCCCATTTAAGTGTTCCCTGGAGGAAGGGAAGATATGGTGACAGGCCTCTTTGTGTCTTCAGGCCTCCCAGCCAGCCAGTTAAGCTTATTCATAGCTGCTGTTTATGCAATAAAATATGATAGAAGTTAATATAAGGGTGTGCTAGAATGCTGTTTCTCGCACTACCTAGAGAAGCAATTTCAACCTAAAAATAAAAGCAACTTAAAATAAAGAACATTTAAAATGTAGGGGGATATTTAATATAGGATTCCGACTGTCAGAACGTCCCGACAGTCAGAATCTTAGGTGGTTTTAGTTTCATCCAACGGTAACTTGAGAGACGGAAGTCAGCGTACCGGCTGTCGGAAAATCTGTGGATCATCAAAAAATGACCATGAATTAAACAATCCTCTGCCTTTTCTGACAAAATACGGTACTTGTGTATTTTCTGGGCGCATGATTTTTTCATCACATGCCACTACTTAATACGATGCGATCATGCCCGATTTGGGCTTATTCCAATGTTAAATGCCCCCCCCCCCCCGAACCGATTTTGGATTGTACACCCACCCTGATGGGTAATGACTATGTTAAAAGGCCCCCCATTGTTAACGCGACCCCACTATCAACGCCAACCCGAAGCGTGACGAGCGCAGCGGTACGCGTCCTCCGACCTTTTCATGCCCCACTATCCACATCGGCGTGGAGTTGCTTTTATATAGTGTGGCGAGCGCAGCAAGCCACCGAGCCTGAAGCGTGGCGAGCCCTGCGAGGGGACGCGGAATACATGTGAAGTCATGTATTCGGGCTCGGGCACGCCACACTATATAAAATCAACTCCACGCCAACGTGGATAGTGGGGGTATGAAAAGGTCGGAGGATGCGTACTGCCGCTGCTCGCCACGCTTCGGGTTGGTGTTGATAGTGGGGTGGCGTTAACAATGGGGGGCCTTTTAACATAGTCATTACCCATCAGGGTGGGTGTACAATCCAAAATCAGGTCTGGGGGGGGCATTTAACATAGGAATCAGGCATCTGGGTGCCTGTACAATTAAAAATCGGGTCCAAACGCGTCGCATGCGATGCGACCGATTTTTTGTTGTACAATGCTCTAAGATTAAAAAATCGGGTGCCCAGATAATACACAAGTACCCAAAATACATCCGCCTTTAAAAAGAAGGATGTGTACACAGTCATCTATCTGCACACTGCTAATATTCGTGGCTCGTTTTCTGGGTGAATAATCGCACCCGCAATGTGTTCACACCTGGCAGTATGAATGAGAGAACACATCTTATACTTTCCTTCAACTGGACTTATCTGCCTTTGGCATAGCAGTACTTAACAGTTATTATTCCAGGACATCCATCATGTTTTACAAGACGACTCTTGCTGCAGATTGGTCCCATAAACCCAGAAACACTATTAAGCCTCTAGTCCTCCTTGATTATTAAACAGAGTGCTGGGAATATAAAAAAAAGTCAGCCTTACTTACCATGATCAACTGGTCTAACTGAAACACATAATTTTGTGCTGCCACGTATGTGCTGTCTGCTGACTACATATGTGATTGTGCTGACCATCTGTAGTAACTTGCTGGGGTCCTGTAATTATTTTTATTTTATGATGTGGTTCCATAGCAAAATAGTTTGTAGACCCCTGCTCTATTTAGTACATCTGGTTCTTCTGTGACAATTTTTGCATAAACATCCTATATCTCAATTACACAGGTGCACACAAGTCCACTTTCTGAAGTGCATTATGCTGACACATTTGCACTGCAGTGGTTCATCATCTGGGTACATTGCAGCAAATACACCATTTTAGATCGCTACATACTAAATCTTGAATTTGGGTGCAAATAAAGAATAATATGACTGCAGGAGGCATGCATTCAAGCTAGTCCAGCGATAGCAGGTGGCAAATTGTACAGATGGTACATATCTCCGTAGATGCCCTAACATGAGCTTAGGGATGATACCTTCAGAAGAACATTGGTCACCTATTACCATGACACACAAACCCATGTGTGTACCAGCAGACACCGGTGCAACTCTGTAATATAGGAATAGGACTCCACAAAATACAATGAAGCTATTCAGGCTTTGTGTCTGCATTTTTTGAATACAACCAACGGCTATAGGAATATTAAGTAAATGGAGTGCAGCAGTGTTTTGAAGTTTTACCCAAGTCTTCACATTTCCACAATGTCTTCATTTATCTCTACAATGTATCCAAAATTAACTCATTGCAATCAGTTTCAACCTTGTGATCACAAGTTTCACCTTTAACTCAAACTGTCCTTAAATCCACAGGCCAAGTCTAATATACATTTCAAGACTAAATATCTTCTTACCCAGTGATTCTCAACCTCAGTCCTCAAGTACCCCCAACAGTGCATGTATTCCAGGTCTCCATACAGAATCACAGGAGAAATAATTAACTTCACCTGTGGATCTTTTAAAATGTGTCAGTGAGTAATGCATGGGTCTTCAAACTGTGGCCCTCCAGATGCTGTGAAACTACAAATCCCAGCATGCCTTGCCACAGTTTTAACACTCCCTTATAGCAAAACTGTGGCAAGGCATGCTGGGATTTGTAGTTTCACAACACCTGGAGGGCCACAGTTTGAAGACCCATGGAGTAATGAGTGGACCGGTCGGGTGACCTAGCAAACATGAACTGTTGGGTGTACTTGAGGACCAGGGTTGAGAACCACTGTTCTTACCTATGCAGTTGAGCATAGAACATAAAGCAGTACCAGCAAGTACCTATCAGCAAGCAGAGAAAATGGTCATAAGAGCACTTTTAATGACCGGTACATACTGATCAATATGCAGAACAGACAAAGTATAGGGCCCACAAAGTATCCAGTTTACTTGTTCTGAAATTGTACAATTATCCTGCCATCAAATGAAATATTTGTTCTAGTACAGATTTATTTAAGTACAGAATTATCAAGCTACACATACAAGTAGAATATGGATTTAAATGTTCAAGTTTATTTAGACGTAAACCTTAACTTATTTATCAGTCGCACTCAGAAAACAGACAGGCAGGAACAAGCCATTCCTCAGTATCAAACAACGTACACAGACAGTCTGTAGCGGGAGCAGATCACAGAGCTGCTATGTCCCAGTGTCCATATACGGATGGATTGCATGTTCTATGTTCAGGGCTGCTAAAAATCTATAGCATTTGGCCTGAAAGTGTCACATTTACTACACTACATTTGTAGTCATGCCGACTGCAGCACTCATAGAAAACACTATATTGGAAAAATGTTGCGCATTATTCTGAATAAGCAGCTACAGAAATATAGCAATACATTTTTTAACCAGCCATTGGTACAGAACTTGCTAAAGGCAAGGTTGAAGCTATACTATTGGGAGTATAAAAACAGTCTAATACGGTTTTAGACGGTGATGTGTAAAAGGCAGTGTGATCTAGTGTAGGGAGCTGGTCTAAGTTTATGCTTCAAGCACGACAGCATCCAAATAAATATTTTTCAAGAATGACTCTTCCATATCTCTGTAATTCACTTTATTAAAATCAACAGTAGTCTTATAAACAGAGAATATTTTTTTACGTATGGATTAGACCCTGGAGGGTAAGGACAGAACTGTACGCTGAGATACCTTTCTACAAGAGAACATATTACAATATTACACTGTATACATAAATCAGTGTTCACACATTTCCAACTGGATAAATCTGGTCATTGTAGCATTCATAGAATTCTAAACTTAAGGTGGCTATACACACAAAGATTTATCTTCAGATCTGGCTGGTTGGAACAAAATATTGTTATGGATGAGAGCAAATGACAGTTGACCATTTGCTTGGAAATGGTGGAAAACTGATAAACTGTCACTCATCCATAACCATGTTTTTGTTCGAACCAGTCAGATCTGAAGATAAATCTTACTAGTGTATGGGCACCTTTACCCACGAGCCTCACCAGCAGGTCATATTGTGACAGGTACTGTCATATGCCTGCGATCTTGAATACTTTCAGATTTAGAAAACAAATGCTTCTCTGAGGTATGAGGGCAAGTTTAGTAATGAATGCAGTGGAAGGTCATAATTTAAGGTAACACCTATTTTAAATTTACACCAATAAAAACAAAAAACCCATTTACAGGCATTTATAGTCTTCCCCAAAGGAATGTGAGATGAGTACTCCCCATTTATCCATATATTGCACATAATTTCATATACATCTGCATATGGAATCTACTCTCAAATCATTGTTCCTAATAACATTGTCATGTATACTCATTGTATCCAAGGTCTAGAACGGCTAAGCTTGAAAAGGGAACATTTATCAACATATGTAATATTGATTATGTGACCATTGCAATATATTCAATTTGAACATAAAGAACTATAAATAGATCTAGATCTGTATTTCTACTACATTATATTCTCTGCTTTAATATGCTGCTGTTTTAAGGACAACGACAAGTGCACGTGTCTCTATAACAACAGTTGCCCCTTCTGTGGGCATTAGAATAAAGCGTATTAAATCTGTAAGAATCAGTGACATCAACAATCAACACTGTGGTATGTAAGTAAATGAAAGTCAGATAAAACTTGCTTTACGCATATTAAAACCCTACAGGGGAGATGGACCAAGCTTTGGAGAGTTATAAAGTAAAGAGATATCAAGTACAAGTCTAGTCAGCTCCTAACTGCCATGTTATAGGATGTATTTGATAAAGCAATCGGCTCCTGGAATTTTGCACTCTCCAAGTGTTAGTAGAGCTGTCGCTATATCTCAAACCGTAAATCTAAAACAACTGGAGGCTGCACTTTGATGGCTAAACGAATATCCTTTAAACTCATTAAGAAGAGAGAGAGGTATAATGTGATGTCATCTGTTCCTAGTAAATGAAGAACCGGCTCGGTGTCATCGGTGTATTGGTAGCAATGAGCATTCTCTTGGGCTCTAATCACAACTGCAGCTCCCTTTATGATTCGCTATCTGCTGCAGCACAGATTTTGTTGCTACTGGTAAAGCTTAGATTATCATAAATGGGATGTTCATTCTGTTTTCTAAATGAAGACACAAAGTAAAAGAAAACTGACCATTACAGTCACTTGCATCTACCGTATACATTCCCATTCCATTTTAAAGCTCAGTACCTGGAATATATACACACAACAGAGCAACCAGAGTAGTAGGTGAGGATTATACTTGTGCCACTGTACACTAGAACATTGCAGCTGCTCATTATGAACAAAACTTTGTTGATTATCAGAAAACCCGGTGTGGATAATAAGGTCAACCGTGTCTAGGTTGACATGTACATGGTTAACTTGGCATAAAGGTTGACACAAGTGAAAGGTTGACTTTTTTTGGGGGTGCCAGTTTATATTTAGCATGTGGACTCCCAATAAGTGCACACCTGTATGGTTTGCTTCACTTGCCACGCATCAGGTCACTTTACCGTTCCCAAATCGTAGTCCATGTGCATGTTGAAAAAGGTGTTAAAAAAAAAAAAAGTGTGAAAAACTCATGTCAACCTTTTCATGTGCCAACCGTTTGCTTGTATTGACCTATTGTCTATGTTGACCTAATGACTTTTAATCTAATACAGGTCAGCCCATAGTCCAGATCCCACTAAACCTGTAAGGCCACAGTGCATGTCCCCAGTACACAGACTCAGTGAGCAGGTCATGTTTTCCAGGTCACAGTGTGTTTTAGCAACTGGCCCATTTAAAAAATCTAGAGGTGATCTGGAAAACATGAACGGTTAGTGCTCTTTGACGACTGATAGGTAGATGTATTACCAGGCACTGATCATGACATTTTAACAGCTGTTCAAATTAAAGTGGCAAGACCCTGGCAAGTTTCAATGACACAGACAATACAAGTACCTTTTTAGTTTAGTTATCTCACAGCTTTCCAATATATTCACATAGCCTGAATGTCTGAATTTACAAATAACACAAAATAAACACATCTAGAAATGCTATTTCTTTTTAAATAATTTAGTACATTTTAACATTAGTCCATCCTGATCTTCTGGTTGGTCATTCTGTAGATTATACTATCATAGCCAGGGTCCATGTTCCACAGGTTATAGGATATTGCAATCACAGCAAGAGCCAAACCGATCATAATCCATAAGATGATGTTGAAGATCACAGCATAGTTGAAATTATATTCATAAGCCAGGTTGTATGGACTGCCAGGATTGCTCTAAAAATGAAATAAAATGTGTTTTTGTTGATAAGAAATACCAGTAGATTGTGATAGATTAATAACATAAAACATTAAGAGGGGGGCATAGCCTAGGGATGTCCATAGTTGCCTTTGCCATCGATGGCAAAAGTGCAACTGACCATCGATAGTGTAGAAATGTTCAATGGATGACAATCAATGGTTTTACATATCAATGGTCATCCATTTTCTTTGATTGATTGGTCTGTGGGCCACTCAAAATGTGGGGGCGGGGCTTCACTGGTTTCGGGAGGTGGAGCTATGCGCCATGTCCAGACACCTTGAGGAAAATAGCAAAAACAAAACTATTGGTTTAAGCTTGATATCGATGGTGGGAAACCATCTGGTTCTCCCCCATCAATGGCAAAACTATTCGACATCGGCCATAGCCCATCGATGAATTCTAATCCTCGATGGTCGATGGCCAACCCTAGCATAGCCTATTATCCCCAATGCTGCTTCGGCTGAAAAACATATCCGTATATCGCAATTAACGACTGGTGGTCATTATCACAGACTTAATTAGCAGACGTTTTTATTGGCTGAAAATGGATGCGCAATCGGCCAAAAACACAAGGGTTCGGGAAGAAGTCCCTGATCCCATGCGTTTTTGCAGGTCCCAATGGCTGATTATCAGGGATTGTGTGCCTGAGGCACAGAAGCATACAGCAAAATACCTGATCACAGCGGGTATCAAGAGAAGGGACGCCAGTATTCGGCCTATTAGGATAAGATATCCCCCTAAATATGCTCTACTAAAAATACAAACTACAAAACACTAAAATGGGCAGTTTTCAGGTTTTAAAAGTAGCCACATATAATTGAAGTGTAATTGCCACCGCTAACAGTGATATGGTTTTCCTTCCTTACCTTTGGGCCAACCAGCAGAGTATTAAACTATCAAGCAGATAATTACAGGTAAGTGAAGTCGGTAGATGACGCCTATATGCCCATTTTTGGGATCATCATCATCATTATCCACCAGGAAACCTGCCCAAGCACCATATGACTAGATAACTCTCCTATTTGATCAATCACGCAGATGGATATAAAAGAAATGTTATGAAGTCACTTGGACAGTCCTGAATAATCAGTTCCTGGTACGGTGAGGGACTATTAAGAGTGATGTGCAATTTGTACTGTAAAAGAAATGAAGATTGGTGCATACATGGTCAAATAAGGATAGTTTTAATAATAATGCATATGTTAAAAACACTACCAAAAGTTGGCTTATACCAATTATTTCATCTTTAAAAATCCAAATGACCTTGAACCAGGTTGTAGATTTACCGTATATACTCGAGTATAAGTCGACCCGAATATAAGCCGAGGCACCTTATTTTACAACAAAAAAATGGGAAAACGTATTGACTCAAGTGGGACCCTCACTCGAGTATAAGCCGAGGGGGGCTTTTTCAGCATAAAAAAATGTTCTGAAAAAGTAGGTTTATACTCGAGTATATATGGTAAGTGGTTCTAGGACCAGTAAGAGAAGACAGAACTGCACTTACAATGTCTACAGTTTCCAGGATGGAGCGACTTTTCCTGGTCAGTGGAGTCTCAAACGTTTTCACAGCAACAACTTCTACAATTGCATTTCCCCCATAGATGCTGTACATATCATCTGAAAACTGTAACAATAGGACATTAGCGCAGAGTTTGCCATTTATAAATACAATATTATATCCTTATGTAAAGTACTGTGACCAGTTTTTTGGCAGGTGTGGGAAAAAAAATTATAATAGATAAAAATGATAATAGAAGTGTTAATAGTTTATTTGTATATCAATTAACAAAATGCTATGTGAATGAACAAGAATTGAAATCAAATTAATATTTGGTATAATAATATTTGGGAAGTTGTTCAAAACATCTTGGAGATCTAACCACAGATATTATGTGGATGTAGGCTCTCTCAAATCCTTCTGTCTCTTTATGGAATCCCAGACAGACTCTATGATGTTGAGATCAGGGGGAATATCATCACTCCCAGGACTACTTGATCTGTTTTACACTAAAGATAGTGCTTAATGAGATATACTGTATGTTTGGGGTCATTGTTGCAGAATAAATTTGGATCCAATCAGACATCTCCTTGATGGTATTGCATGAAGGACAAGTGCCTCCTTGTATATCTCAGCATCGAGGATACCATTAATTCTGGCGAAATCCTCAACTCCATTTGCGGAAATGCAGCTCCAAACTTGCAAGAAACCTCTTCAATGCTTCACTGTAGCCTGTCTCATTAGTGTACTGCTGTCCAACCCTTTGGCGAACAAACTGCTGCCATTTTTCCGCACCGAAGTTCCTATGTTTTTATACATAGCTGAGTTGTTCAGCCTTATTTCCACATCAATGGTTTAGTTTTTTTGCCGCAATTCTTCCATGAAAACCTCTTTAGCCTGACTTCTATGAACAGTAGATGGTTCTACCTGGGCCACACTGGTGTCTGCCATCTTTGCACTGATGGCCCTGCTGGACATCTTCCAATTTCAAAAGGGAAGTAAACATGATGTGTCTCTCAAAGTTTCCTTTGGCCGACCACTGAGTCTACGATCCTTAACATTGCTAGTTTTTGGTGCTTCTTCAAAAGAGCTTTAACAGCACATCATAAAAACACAGTCTGCTTAGATATCTCTACCTGGGAGAGACCTTGCTGATGCAGTAGAACTACCTTGTTATAACTATCTTGTTGCAGGGTGCAGTCTAGTCATGGTGCATAACCTGTGACATAAAACAAGTCAAACAACCTCACCTTTGTAGAGTTTAGCTGATCCTCACCTAGTTTTAGGCTACCTACACAGCTGTTTCTGTTAATTACTGTGTTTCAACCTACATATGAAAAGGTTATAAATTATCACCTGTTAGGTAGGATTGGTTAACTGACTATAATACTACAAAATCATTGACTTTGTGCAAGTGTACCTAGAATAATTGATGGCGTTTTGAAGGCAAAGGTTGGTTACACCAAATAGTAATTTAAATTTAGATTTATTTTCTGTTCATTCACTTTGCATTTTGTTGCTGTATTGTATATTGTGAAAAAATCTAACACAAAATAAAGTGACCTCAAATGTAGCCACCATAAAGCCTCCTTCTGTGGCATAAGAAGAAACAATTATTGTAATACTTTGGTAGTTAATAATAAAGAGCTTAATTGGTAAAAAAAAAAAGGAAAATTATATGTTAGAATTTCCTATGAAACCTTCAAGACTTAAGATTTCCTTGAGAACAAGAAAACAAAAACAGTAGACATATTTATATGTCAGATTTCTGCTGAAAAATTAAGCTTATCCAAACCTTCTTTACTCCTGTAATATTCTACAATTAAGAATGTATTTACTTTCTGTAGACATTCAGACAGAAGTCGGGTTGCGTCCTTCAACTTCACAGAGTCTTCACCGTAACGTTTCTTGATCTCCTCTAGACCGGTTAATTCCAAAGAATAAATATCTGGGGCATTATCTTTGGCGAGATGCTTATGCCGAGACAACTGTGGGGGAAAGAAAAAAAGGAGAGAACACACATTATATACAGTTTTAGGTGTTTCTCTATAATTTTTAAAGCCAAGGAGCCTGATCTTTAGCTCCCTTGCTGCCGCCAAGAGACACAGATAATTTCTTGTTACATTTGCAAGAATTTTTCATAAGTAGGAAATAAAGACCGGAGTGGTTATTACTTCTAACTGTGTACAATCAAAATTATGATACCTAGTGTAAGACCATGGTACAGACATGCAAACCTTCAAAAATTGGAGCTAAAACTGGTACAGATCAGGAATGTTCTCTCTCCTCCCCCCCCTCAAGAGTGGATGTGGAATTAATCAGCACACACAAGTTATCAAGTCAGGAGTGGAGCGTTTCAAACAACACCACCACACCCGATTTCATTGCGGTCATTGAGTATCAATGCAAACACATTCTAACATTATGGTGGAGGTTTTAAGAAATTAATCTTAGGCCTTTGGCACAGCATAAGAGAAAATAAAAAAAAAAACAGCCAAGATTTTCCCGGGCAATGCCGGGCGGGTCAGCTAGTAAGGAATATAGCAAGACCACTGTGTCTTTGTATGTAGCGACTGTGTTATAATATGCAAATGCTGCAGGGGCCTGCTTGTGTAAATAGATGCTGTATGCAGCCTATTGCTGCTGCGGCATCAGATCATCTGTGTGCACATCAGCCATCTGAGTAATCCTAGGGTGGTTGTTTATCACTCTCCACTTTACCACTTTTTGAAGCTTGATACATCTGGCCCACAGAGAGCATACAAGAAAAAATAATGATATATAGATATTTTTCTTCATTATTCAATTTAATGATTACATATGCTCAATACTTTACAATACACTTACCAGGCTAGGGATGTCTTGTAGAACTTGCAGTTCAGAGAAGAACAGTCTATCAGTCTATAAAATAATATACAGACAGTCAATCAGTACGTAAATATAGTGTTTAGCATAAAGATTATAAGTCAAAACAGACTAATCCATCTGGATAAGTTGTAGATAAATGTACTGTATATAAAAAGATACAAAATTCAATTCAAGCAGACAGGTTTAGCATCACAGCTTATTCAGAATAAATCTGTGGATGAACCATTGTACTGCTAATGTTCGGACATTGTAAGGCTAAATGATTAATTTTATGCCCCTTTTGCAATTGGTGGCTAAGATGGCTACACACACTAATAGGAAGGGGTGTCCACATACTTTTGGTATGCCATTTGGCAAGGTTAATGGACTCAATTTTGCAAAACCTCAGACTAAAGCCATGTACACACATGGTGCAATGTGCTAGGCAATTTTGACTATATAGTCAAAATTGCCTAGCAAGTTAGCCAGAATCGCATTGTGTGTATGGGGCTTTTCCCCTGCAGGCGATAGCAATGTACGGCCTTAGTCAAAATCACCCTGCCCTTGCACCGTCTGTACTCCCCTTAAGGTAAAAGACATTCTTCAACATGTGTTTGGATTTAACAAACGGTATTAACCGGTTGAGTGCCAACATCTCTGTAAGAGGTGCAAAATATCCACTAATGTTATATAAATAAAAAATTCAAATAAAAAAAAATAGTGTGTTAAATTTTACATTTACTATACAAGGTAAAAATTACAGGTCATTATGAGGAATCAAAATGTTTGCCCTGAAAATTTTAACACTTATTTTGACAAATTCACTTGGCACTCCAAGGGTTAACATTTCAAGTGGTTCAAAATATTTATGGTACGACACAAAAAGGTTTTTAAATATTACAACTAAAAGCAGGATTACATTACCTTATAAAACAACAAGTTTCCTCATCACCAACAATGTCAGGTATTCAATGAGAAATATCGCTATGTGCAGCGAATCCTGTTTAGGATTCGCTGCACATTTGCAGGGCTCTGGAGGGCGGGAGCATTCACTGCCAGCCCTCCCTCTCACCCTATTCATCGCCGCAGGGGTTCACTGCCCCATACGGTGATTTTTAACCCCCCTCGGCAAAGCAGCAGGGAGCCGGGGGACGGTAGAAGGTAGGGAGATGGAAGCCTCCCTGCCTGCGCCGGACACTGTGGGGGAGAAGGAGGGCTCCCAGGGACACAGGCAGCAGAAGCCCCCCCCCCGGAGAGCTGGCAGGGGGCGCAGTTAAGGAGCCGCTGTGCTGGACATGACGTCATGAGTAAAAAAGAAGTAAAAAATGTGTAAAAATTAAATATATATTCATTCCTCCCCCCCCCAAAAAAAAGAAACCCTTTATTTTAAAAGAACACATTCCGGTACACCTTAAAAAGATGTGTAAAGCAAAACAGTGAATCATGTCATGCTGAAAGCAGTTCTCCATCCTAGCATTGAATACACTCTCGGCGAATCAGTGAAAACTCAACTGATATACACCAGCGAATTGCAGCGAGCATGAAACGGAGAACTGGCCGACATTCACTATTCGTTTTCGGCGAGCCGTGAACATTGAATAGGGTGAATCAGATTTCCAGTGAAAAAGATTCACCGCAAGAAGTGAAAACAGCCCGATTCGCCCCAAAAAACGTGAATCGGGAGCATTGAATACTGCCGAATGTTGGGAAACACAGTTGTGCCCTGGCACACTAAATTGTAGTGGCAGATTTTCGGGCATACATTTATAAAGGCACTGTGCACATGTTCCAGTAGCAGGTTTTCTAGCATGGTCTTTTAAAACAGCTTACAGGACATTTGTGAACACCAAAAATGTAGGCAAGTATAAATGACTGACATGAATGTACCTCATCATTTTTGTACAAAGAGCCCACAGACAGAGATCCGAGAATGGAGTTATCCTGCTCTAATCGGCTTCGTAGCTGCTTTAAGGTGACGGCAAGATCTTCAAAGACTGTATTTGCCTTTCCAACCATGTATACTCTCTGTAGAAACAACATATTACAAGGTAAATGTACCTGCACAAAAAGACTTATCCGTTAACGGAAAAACATAAGAAAATAAACTGCTCTAACATAACATTTGAATAATAAAGTAAAAATAGCTAAATTAGTAGATTATGGGGGTTATTCAATCTCAGCCTGCGGAAACAGCGGTCGCTGCCTATTCAATGCTGCGGTTTCTAACAGCATTGAAGGCAGAGTCTGAATTCCGACTTAATAACAAGAGGAATCTGTTTTATTGGTAATGGCCACGGATCGTCGAATTCAGGGACATTTTTCAACAATCCGCGGCCATTTCGCCGATCTTCTGACTATCCGACACGCGGGACATTGAATACAGACTGTGAAGTTTCTGTCAGAAGGAATGAAAAACAGCCCATGTTCTGACAGCCTTAATTGAATACCGCCCATAGTGTAACTAGAAGAATAAGAAAATCACACACACACACACACACACACACACACACACACACACACACACATTTACTTCATATTTTGTTTATGTATTAACATTGTTAATTTCATGGATTTAAGCACTCTAAAACTATTCAATATAATAAACAAAAAGTGTTATGAGTATATGGAAGACAAGAGAGGTGTGTGTTGGGTGTACATACTAGACAGGCAGACCACACTAAAAGCAACTAAAACCAGTAACTACCAGTATGTTCCCTGAATGATGACAAGCCAAGCAACTTGGTGAGAGAGGATGAAACTGGGCATAAAGGAGTTAGAGCAACATAGAAAATACAAGGTTATAGATCCTGAAAGGAAGACAAGTACAAAGATGTCTCGGTCAGCCAAAAAATAAAAAAATCTCTCAAAAATCCCAATCTCCCCAGCCAATAATAACCTCCAGCTGCACAGAGGATTGATAACAATCAACTGCAACAGAAGGAAGGTTAACAATAACGCAAACATGATCATAACATACAAGTACACTGTGTCGTACTTACTTCTTCGATGGGTGCCAATTGTAGAACTACTGGTATTTCTTCAGAGAACAGCGAGTGGATAGAATTCACAACACCGTCAATACTGTAAGGAACAGCCTGTGAGGATCAAGTAAAAAAAGTAAAAAAAAAAACGAAAAAAAAAACAGCAATGATTTAATCACAGGTATTTTTGGAGTACTTTTTCACCCCTGCCGTTTCACATTTTTTGGGGGGCAGAATCGGCATGGATGAAAATGGCAGCAATTTCGCCAAAACACGTGGATTCATGGCAAATTCGTCAATCAGCACGGTTTTCATCTGTGCCGGATTTTTTGCGATGGGTAAGAATAATTTAAAAAAATTGGGTACTTGTGTAGTATCTCGGCGCCCATCGCATCGCATACCATTTGGCATGCGATGCGATATCGCGCAATGTTAACCAATGTCATACAATTTCAAAATTGTATGACATTTTATATGACATACAATTCGATGGGATGCGATGTTAAATTGTATAAGCACCCTAATGGGTGCTTCCAATGTTAAATGCAGCACCACGCCACCCCCCCCACTATAAACGTGAACCCGAAGCGCGGCGAGTGTAGCGAGCCCGCGTCCTACAACCTTTTCATACCCCCACTATCCACGTCGGCGTAGTATCTCGGCGCCCATCGCATCGCATACCATTTGGCATGCGATGCGATATCGCACAATGTTAACCAATGTCATACAATTTCAAAATTGTATGACATTTTATATGACATACAATTCGATGGGATGCGATGTTAAATTGTATAAGCACCCTAATGGGTGCTTCCAATGTTAAATGCAGCACCACGCCACCCCCCCACTATAAACGTGAACCCGAAGCGCGGCGAGTGTAGCGAGCCCGCGTCCTACAACCTTTTCATACCCCCACTATCCACGTCGGCGTGGAGTTGATTTTAGAAAGTGTGGCAATAGCAGCGAGCCACCGAGCCCGAAGCATGGCGAGCACCGCGGGGGGACGCGGATACCTGTGAAGGTATCCGTGTCCGCTCTCCATGCTTCGGGCTCGGTGCCTCGCCACACTTTATAAAACCAACTCCATGCCGACGTGGATAGTGGGGGTATGAAAAGGTTGTAGAACGCGTACCGCCGCCCAACGCGGGCTCGATGCGCTCGCCACGCTTCGGGTTCACGTTTATAGGGGGGGGGGGGGGGGTGGCGTGGGGGTGCATTTAACATTGTAAGCACCCATTTGGGTGCTTATACAATTTTTAAATCGTATAGGGGGCAAAAATCGTGTCGCATCGCATGCCATTGGGTGCATGGCATGCGATCAAAACATCGCACGATCAATATCGGAGGCGCCGTGATAATACACAAGTACCAAATTGGCACAGAGATTGAATAGATTCAGCCTAAAAACTGACAAAAAAATTTTTTTTGCCGTCTGGCTAAAAATCCGACACAGATTGGAAACTGCCCATAGTCATAATGCATAAATAAAAAAAAAGGGGAAATCATAACAGTTACAATAAATGTATATTGCATTTGCCATCATTGGTAATAGATTATAGGAAATTATAACTTAACATACAGTACGACTAAATAACTATCTTAGAAATGATAAATTGGCAGCACTGTACTAATATACATAAATCTGGTACGTCACTGGGGGCACTACAACAATTTACATATTGCATGCTTGTCTGCACCTTTAGCTTGGCCACAAGATACTGGTTTGGGCTTTTCAAGTCTTAATGACACATTTGTTTTGCAAATGGTTAAAAGCACAACTATAAATGTATTCTTTATGCGTAGTGTAAATACGTGGAGAAGTTTACAGTAGTTATGGATATTGCAAGATCACATCAATGTTTCCAATGCTTTTACCATTAGTAACAAAACATCCATGAATACTAGACTATTGGTCATAGAAAGGAAAGGTTTTCTTTCGATAGACTACCCAAGATCATTCCTTTCCCTGACACGATGGATTCTTAGCCGTTCAATGCCCTCAGAGTTCATCACTGTTCACACAACAAGCCACCCGCTGTGCTGTAACTCAGAGCAGGATCTACTAGAGGTGTACTGTAGAGCCAATCAAAATGAGTGCCTGGCCACCATGGAAAAACAAAAACACTGGTTTCCCTATAATTAACCATTAGACATCAGATGCAATCAATTGAAGGTTCTAAGAACCTTATCAATTTCCAACCCCTACTTTACAGCTAAGCATATGGGTCTAATCTAAGCGGTGTGAAAAAATTAAATAATAATAATAATAATAATAATAATAATAATAATAATAATAATAATAAAATACTCACATTCTCTACAGGGTAGGAAATCTCATTGTCTGCTACAGGAAGTTTATCCACACCTGTGACTGTTACCAGGACAGTTGCACGAGGACGCTGAAAGATGTTTGCAGCTCCTAACCCTGGCCAAGACAAATCCTGAAAAACATATCAAGAGAAATAATGACATTTTTTTTCTCTGTAGTAGGAGTCTAGGCCAAAAGGCCTCTATTCAGTTTATAGTGCCTTGCTTTACAGAGATCTCAAGTAGTAGTAGTTTGTTTATTTATGAGGCGCCACAAAGTGTCCGCAGCGCCGTACATAGCAAACAAAAAAAAAATGACAAGGTAACGTACAGGGTGTGTTGAGAAAATACAGCATAAATAGGGGTATAGCTGGTAGAACTAAAATCAGCATCAGTATTGCATTATATGCAAATAAAAACAATTGGCAATGGAACCCATCTCCCATTTGCTTTCTATTCTATAACAAGTAGGAGATTTTTCCTATTGACAAGACAAAATTTTCAAAAACATACTGTGTAGCAGGTGGGGAAGTCAGGTAGCCTTAAGGTGTGTAGTGTACACACTTGTACAATTTAGACTATCTGCATACAATTTAGACTATATAGTGCAGATCTGCACTATATAGTCTATGCAGCCAAGACTTTCTGGCTGCAATACAGGAGCACACATCGGGATCGCAAGGGTTAAAACCCATGCGATCCCGATGAGATTTTGACTATATAGTCAAAATCTCATGCACATTGTACAAGTGTGTACACACCATTGCTGGTAGATTTTGCTCACTGCTTGCAAGTAAAAGTGCTCAGACTAGGTCCAGTGTTAATTCTTTGAAGGCCAGACCTTTAGTGTGTAAATTTACTATTGTATCCGGTCCTTTTGCATACATTGTATTGTATGCAATCCCATTCTCTGCCCCAGGATACGATGTATGCTTGTAGCAGCCATGACAATCTCTGGATTCAATGTGTAGGCGACCGCGCACGGATCAGAAGTAGATGTCATACTAGAAGTAAATGTCTTACTATGACACTTTTCACACAATAATGGCCTGATGGGTCGAAATCGCGTGAAAAAGGACCATACCATACTAGCGTATAGGGGACTTTACAATATATACTGATTCTTCGCAATTGGAAAAACTGATGTTGGTCAGTACTATTAAAAAAGTAAACCTAATGTCATTGCAGTGGTAGGATTTCTGATCAATCAATGTTAGATAATCTTTCAAGGGGTTGGGTACAAAATACCAGCAGGAGAATGACAGTATCCAGAATCCCAAAACATCCTCATAATTGTATTTTTACTCTACCCCTAATCCTAACGTCCCTCTCCTGGAGCTCAACCTTAACCCCCCTGGTAGCCTAACCCTCCATCCTAATGCTCAATCCTAATCCTAATCTGTTTCAGGAATCTGACTGGCAGTATTTTGATCAGATACCCTTTCAAGAATTACTATAAAAAGGTGCGAAAGACAAAGGACTCTTACTTCTTCTACAGAGAAGCCCATGGTCAGTGCAATCACATCAGGAATACGCTCTCCAGGAATTGGCCAATTGCCCTCTTTGAAGATTTGATTTTGGGGGGATTTCAAGACACTGAAGTCAGCAGTTGAAACTAGGAAGAAATCACAAAGAATTATTAATAATTATGTCAGAGGAAGCCCCTTTTCAGGCAGACAACATACATATGTCTACATACATATACACACACACACACACACACACACACACACACACACATTTCTTTGAGCCGAGGGGAGCGAATTAGACATGCAGATGGCGATGAGATCACGCTAATCGCCACAGGAGTCGCATGTGACAATGGCACAACAACATCCTTAGTACATTGAATATAATGCCAGCTGCTATGCCAACACCTTAACTAGAACACCAGTTTTCACTTGTGTTTAAAATGGGAGTTAGTAAAGGTTAAACATTTACAATAAATTGTATTCCTATTATTAAAAACGCAAGTGGGGATTTCATTTCTGCTGTGTGCACCTTGCTGCCCATCTAGAGTAATGGGTTACAAGTAAAAAAAAAGTGTGTGAGACAAGTAATGGGCATCTGATTCAAAAATTTATAAAGCTCCAATAGATGCCCATTACTATAGACAGCCAACCCCAATGCTGTAAATGGAACCCGGGTCAGATGACTTGGGTGACCAGTTTAGACTGACCATTAACTCAGGCCCTTCATCAGTCCAACCACTGGACCCATGGTTTTACTTGGTTTGTGGTTTGGGGGGAGGGAATTTAACAAGCAGCAGTGGAAAAGGGGTATTATCTTGCAAAATTGGGCCAGTTTGTTACCGTACTTGTGTTTTAGCAAGCAGATTAAAAAGGAAGGCGATAACTCAGTGCAATTCATCATCTACATAGACATTTTCTAAATTAGGACTATGCCAATATAATCAGGCTGTGTTATAAAGCAAAAAGGAGGTCATTCTTTGTATCACAGGAGGTCACTCCTTGTATCACAAATTGCGACGGATGCAAGCTGCCGTTGCCACGGCATTTAACCGGCTTCTTAATTTGCACCATTCGCAAGTCGGTTTCAGCTCAAATCCTACAAAATAAATCGCTACCCTATGGGGCAATGAGCTCTTTTGTGCTAATTGCGGCCTGCGCGATGATTTGCTCTCACAAATTCATAGCAATTAATAAAACTGACCCAATATGTTTAACTTGGGTTCCTTGTTCAAATTAATTTGTGCAATGTACAAGATTGACACTAGTGGATATGAGGTGTAAGCATGGATCATATAAAGCAGCTCTTCAGCAAGAACGTATCAGAGAGGAGACAGATCTTCCTTTTCTTGTGTAACTGCTAGGATCCACTTGTCCAACTCCATATATTTACTGTACACACATAAGCCTGCTCCTTCAGGCCTAATGCTTACACACAACACTGACCATATGCCAACTGCAAACAGAGAGCTTTACAGTCAACAAAATACCTCAATGACAATACATTATTAAAAGCTTTTACTGAAAAATCTTATCTGTAGCAAAAACGTGAGCGGGTGTTTATTACGCGCAGCTAAAGATCCACTCTGTGGCCTTATGGTGTGTACACACGGTGAGATGTGCCATGTGATGCGATCAGATCGGCATGCATGCGATGGCATACAATTTTAACTATATAGTGCACATCTGCACTATATAGTCAATGCAGCCAAGACTTTCTGCTGTGCGATACGGGAGCGCGCATCGGGATCGCAAGGATTTAAACCCTTGCGCTCTGCATGCAATGCCGTCACGATGTTGACTATATCGTCAACATCGGAAGGCAAATTGTACCGTGTGTACACACTATTACATTCACCAGATTATGTATACATATATTTTGTAATTATTCACATCCGAATAAATTCAAAATGAATGTCAACATTTACTGAAAATGATTAACTGAAAATACAGCTTCCCCCGTTTCATCACTATGGCAAAATTAGCCATGCTACGGAATCTGCAACATAGCCACGCCTTGTGATTTTTCTTGTGCTCTACTTTGGGAATTAGGAATCTATCCAATCGCTATTTGCAGTGTGGCATTTCTATTGTAAAGCTCCTATGGATGTGCTTCCTGACTGTAAACTTCCCATGCGTACAACTACCCAAAATAAAACTGTTCTTCCATAGTAGAGTTTGCTCCTGCTCTTAATGAACCAAACTCATCTCGCATGTCTTGCATCAGTTTTAGCATGGCCAAATAGTAAAACTGTAGCAGGGCATGCTGGGATGTGTAGTTCAACAACAGCTGGAGTGTCAAGGTTAGCTATCACAGCTCTAGGCCAGGGGTCCTCAAACTATTTTGCTTTGGGACCCCATCAGACAATAAAAATAATGACAGGACCCCAGCAAGTTACTGCAGAAGGTCATCACATCACATGTGTAGTCAGCAGACAGCACATACATGGCAGCATTGTGGAGGCACAAAATGATGGGAGGAGTCTAAAATAACAGACAACTCAACAGATTTTTCAGACTCCTTAAATCACTCACTGAGATTAGAAAAGTCATCAGCCTGATAGTCAGCAACGTGGAGTCGTGACCCCATGCTGAGAAGGTCGGGACCCACAGTTTGAGAACCGCTGCTCTAGGCAATAGATCAGTTTTCCAATCCTAGCTCTCAGCAATGTCAGTGGAAGGGTACTAGGCATTCATCATCAAGTAGAGCCACCTCCTAAATGTTGCCACTCCTTTAGCATCAAAACTCCCCTCCCTACATTACTCTATGGCACCGATTCAGAGCCTAATTCTGAACTTCACACACACACATTTCTCAGATCTGCAGGGCTATTCAGAGTAGCTTGAAACACTACTAACAGCCAAATTTGTGGCTCTGGGGCAATTGCACTTACCATGGTTGCTGTGGACATGTAAACTAAATTGAATACTACTCAGATGTAAGCAGCGTGAAGTGTAAGCAGTGTGGTTTTTGCTCTACCTATACTACAATATAAAACAAGAGGTCACCTAATGCAGGGTGTACATGCAAATGTCGCAGCCACCATCTTTTTGTACAGAGACGCCCACCACCGGCTTCTCAGCTCTTCCGTTTGTGTAGAAACATCAGCTGCATGCCAGGGTACGCGTTGCGCTAATTGAGGGGCATGTCAACAGGTATAGACATTGACACCGTTTCCTAGCACGGCGCCACCAACTGTATGCCAACGGGTCGATCGCATGCGATGCGACGCGACCGACCCGATTTTTACATTGGATCCAATGTTAAATGGTCCCCAGACCCCATTTTTAATTGTATACCCACCCTAATGGTTAATTATATGTCAAATGCCCCCCCATTGTTAACGGCACCCCAACGATGAACGCCAACCCGAAGCGTGGCGAGCCCACGTGGGGCAGCGGTACGCGTCTTCCGACCTTTTCATACCCCACTATCCACGTCGGCGTGGAGTTGATTTTATATAGTGTGGCGATTGCAGCGAGCCACACGAGGGGACGCACATTACTTCACATGTATTACGCGTGCGCTCGCCACGCTTCGGGCTCGGTGGCTCGCTGCGCTCGCCACACTATATAGAATCAACTCCACGCCGACAGGGATAGTGGGGGTATGAAAATGTCGGAGGACGCGTACCGCTGTGCTTGCCACGCTTCGGGATGGCGTTCATCGTGGGGTGGCGTTAACAATTTGACATACAAATTACCCATCGGGGTAGGTATACAATCAAAAATCGGGTATGGGGGGCCATTTAACATTGGTTCCTATGTAAAATCGGGTCCATCGCATTGGTTGATGGACTCGATTTAAAATGGGCATTAAACATGACATACAATGTTAAATCGGGTCGGTCGCACCGCATGCCATTATAATGGCATGCGATGCGACTGATTTTTAAATTGTTGGGAAAGCTCTTAAAAAGACTGAAATCGGGTCGGTCGGTCCCCATTGCATACCTTAAGTTAAGGAATGCGATGGGACCCGACGGGCACCGTGCTAGGAAACAAGTTCCCACCATTTAAAAAAAAAAAAAAAATACGGTACTTATGTAGTATCTGGGCGCCCGATTTAGAAATCGGGTCGGATCGGGCACATCGCATCGCATGCGACCATCGGATGCGATGCGATGACCCGATTTTTCCAAAGGAATCAATGTTAAAATGGACTGAGTCCTTTTTAACATGGAATTCAATGGGAAAAAGGGGTCCTTTTCATACCCCTACTATCCAAGTGGGCATGGAGTTGGATATAAACCTGTGGCGAGCGTAGCGAGCCGCCGAGCCCGAAGCGTGGCGAGCGTAGCGAGGGGACACAGAATACCGTTCGCTTGCCATGCTTCGGTGGCTCGCCACAGGTTTATATCCAACTCCATGCCCACTTGGATAGTAGGGGTATGAAAAGGACCCCTTTTTCCCATTGAATTCCATGTTAAAATGGACTCAGTCCATTTTAACATTGATTCCTATGGAAAAATCGGGTCATCGCATCCGATGGTCGCATGCGATGCGATGCGATATCGCATCTGATTGTATGCCTTAACTTAAGGCATACAATCAAAAAATAGGGCGCCCAGATACTACATAAGTACCAAAAAAACTCATGTCAACCTACTGATATTTAATAATCCACACCCGTCGATGCGCTCCTAAAAAGGTGCCCATACACTAATACAATTTTATTCTTTCCCATTAAGAAACTTTTGGACCAGGGGTGCCTTAAAAAAAAATTCTGACACTCCAGGGTGCTGGGATTCAAGAACGTTTGGGAACCACTGCACTAAGGATTTATCGGATATCACAGCCCTTGCTGGGATCGCATACGGTACATTGTATGTAAAAGGACTGCATACGATGTCAGCCTGCAGCTCCCTGCCGGGCAGTTGGGTTCTCATATGCGAGGGAGGCATACGATAACTCAAAAGTATATGGGGGCCTTAAGGAATTAGAAAGGACAGAACAAGAAAGAAGCCATGTAATTACATCTACAGTGCAGGCTTTATGATCATGTGACTGAGACACGGTGACATGATTGAGGCTGATGTTATGATGGTTTTCGTAAAAGCTTCATGCTATAAACAATATTCTTGTACATATATCACCAGTAGTGCCAGTTACAGATGTCCCCAGTAGTACTTCTAGGGAAAACTATGATTTTTGGAATAATTTGTATAACGGATATTTGGATAAGCGATACTCAAACTGTACCAAGTACTACGTTTCAGCAGCCATGGTTTTTTTCTGTCATCAAGATCCATTCTGCTTCCTTTGCAACCTTGAAATGTTTAAAAAGTTACAGTTCAGTGTCTCTAGTAACCTTTCAGTGGTGTTTTCCTGCACCTGCTAGAAGAATAAGGCATAAAAGGGTACTCATACTTATACACCACTCAGAGTGGCTCCATCGTGCCGGGCATCTCCTGCCATATGAAAATTGGCCACAATTGTATGAGCACACATTTGTTTTCCTAAAATGCAGTAAGCGTTTCACAGTGACTAGAAAAAGGTTAAATATTTTGATCATGTGAGCATGACATTATACACTCGTGACACAGTAATCAAAAGCAGAGACATGCAGTGAGGTAAGGCAGAGGCTTTCCAGTAATTTGAATGGAATGGCCCAAATTTCCAGCAGTATAAACTGCTGCACCTGTGTATAATGCCCACATGAACGCTTTGGTTCATATATTGCGTGTAAATCTTGCTCTGGCACTAGCCAGTACCTCCTGAGCCGTTTACCTAACCACATATCCCTGCGTCAAATGTTCCTAAACAAAATTGGTATAATTGTATCCCTTTGAGTGCCAAGTGAATTGTCAAAATAGGTGTGAGAATTGCCAAGCAAGCATTTCTATTCATAATAATGACCTGTAATGTTTACCTTATACAGGAAATATAATTTTTTTTATACATTTTTGGGTTTGAATTTATATAACAAATATGAGCGATGCTGGTAATTTTTAGTGTATATTTTGATCATCTCTCACAGAGATATTGGCACTCAAATGGTTAAACATATTCCCAATCTTCTCACTACATTAATGATGAGGGAAAGTAGTAGTATAGACTAAAACAAATTTTAAATGCTTATACAGGTCGAGTATCCCGTATCCGAATTATTCCGAAATACGGACATTCCAGAAAGTGAAAATTTTTTTTTTTTTTGCTAAAAACTCACTGGGGACATATGTAACAGCATCACTGGGGACATGATATGTAACTGGCACTATATATGTGCAAGACAATGATTGCTTGGCATTCAAATTCAGTGCTGAGATAGTACACACATTTTGTTTCACGTTTTGAAACCTTGTTTTTTGAACAATTAAAATATGTTTGTGTGTATTTTATGTGGTAATAAAATATATTTGTGTGTATATTATGTGTTTATACAGCATAAATGCAAGATACTTCAAAATACATCATTGAAATATTAAAATATTCCGAAATACGGAATAATCCGTTATCCAAAATTCTCCTGGTCCCGAGCATTTTGGATACGGGATACTCAACCTGTAAAAACAAATGAAAGGAGGAAAACTTAAGATGCCTAAAATGAGAGTGGCTTCCGATAATTATAAATGGGCTCACTATCCCAGAGGGTCTGGGTCGTTGGGTCAACACTATTAATGTCTATAGGGTCAACCAGCCTTCGGTGAACACCTGAAAAAGGTCGACATGAGCTAAGATCGACAGGGTGAAAAGGTCTACACAAGCCTTAGGTCGACAGTCAAAAGGTTGACATGGGTTCTTCACATTTTTGTGCCGGAAGTCGACACGGACACAGAAAAAGAGCGCCGCGTCCCCTTGCATGGCTCACATTATTCTATTCTCCCTCCACACCCTAGTGGATGGTAGCGCATGAAAAAAAAAAAAAAAAGTGAAAAAACCCATGTCGACCTTTTGTCCATCAAGCTTCCCAATTTCAACTTAATGCTTCTGTCGACCTTTTGACCTTAGGCATGTTAACCTTTTTCAGATGTTGACACAATGTATGTCGACCCAACGACCATATACCATCCCAGAACCTGCCATAAAGTCCTGAAATGATGAATGGTAATAAGTTATTGAACATCATATTTTGGTGTCCGACTTAAGTGCTTATTTCTAATTATGATCAATAACCAAATTTAAGATGTAACAATCAAAGATGTGTGGGGAAAAAAAATGTAAAGATTTTTTTCATGGTGTTTTAATAATGCTCCAAATACCAGGAATTACAGACAGACCGTCCACAGTGTAACAAAGCAGTCATGTGATGTAAATGCAAAAACAATCACATGACCTGACACATCATTCATTAGAGGAATTATCTACACAAAATGATATGAAGTTAGACAAAAAAATATATATATGGTATACAGCTCAACAGGAAATACAATTTCAGGTTTTCTTTGATTGGATGGTATGTACAAATCAGCAGGATATATAATCCTAGCAAATACAGTTGTAGTTCTTTTTATAGGCACTTAGGCAAATGGATACCTACAAGTTATAATTTAGCATTGTGCTTTCTTTTATTTGGATATTATGCTCTGTTAACCTCTCAGCTGCTGGCGATGAAGCCTGCTGTCAGACAATAATACAGCATTGTGCACACACAGATTACACAGAACTCTGTACTGCACGTATTCCTGCACTGAGCCCCGGAATAGAGAAGCATTATCAGCTGCACAGGGTTGCACTCAGATGGTAGATGAAGAAGTAAATGCAGCTACTTCCCTTTTTAACATGAGGAAAAAATCCATAAGGCCACAGAATATAATGCCCATTAAAGAGTACAGGTCACAGTTACACCACAGCTGGGCAGCCCGTGCACACGTACATGACACACACACTGGATGAGCAGGGACACTGGTGCCATCAGCCCCGTGATGGGACAGCAGGAGATGGGCTCTGACATGAGCAGCAGCTTACAGCATGGGAGGAGGCTGTTTTAGGTTACCTGCTAGTACCGCAGCGAGGACGGGCAGCGCCAGACGTAGCATGGTCGCAGATGATCTTACAGATGCGATACCGGTCACTACAGATCCCAGGATGAGGACGAAGCCTAGCACAGGAAAAAATGACCGTCTTCCTGGTGAGCCGATCGCCGACCGCCTAGCAGCCAATCGGCATCCGCCCTGGCATATAGCCCCGCCCCTGTACGCTCATGTGACTGTGAACCATAAGGGGTGGGTGTTAGCGTGATTGACGTGTACAGTGTCCTCTTATAGCACGGGCAATGACAGACCAGGACCAGGAGGAAATGGTGGGCAGGAAGTAAAATGGAAGCTTTCACAGTATTCAGAGTGAATGACAGAATGCTGTTCACTCACGCTCTACTTAGTTCTTACTTGATGGTGCAATTATTGTGGCTGACAATCAGGTGATGAGGTTCCCCCAACATCAGTAAGTCCAATTATAATTCAGGGAGTTAGGGCAGCAATGTCATACCTCCCAACATGACCCTCTCTAGGAGGGAAAGAATGCTCTTTTGCTGGACTTCCTTTTTTATTTATAACTACCACAGGGTTGCCGACTTTAAGATTCTCCTCTCCGGGAGAAGCCCGGAGAGGAGAGATTCAGCAGCCACTTAGGGGGCGGGGGCTTGCTAGTGACATCACTAAGCCCCGCCCCCTTGCTGGTAAAGCAGCTAATTCACGGATCTCCGTGGAGGGGGCGGGGCTAAAATGACGCGAATGTGCCGTTTTAGCTCCGCCCCCTCCTCTGAGATCCGAGGATTGCGGCATTTTAATGCCGCAATCCGGGGGTCAGCGGGGGTCCCCCCTGAATCCGGGAGGGTTGCCCACCCTTCCGGGGGCCGGGAGGGGGTACCCGACTTTCGGGAGACTCCCGGAAATTCCGGGAGGGTCGGCAACCCTGAACTACCATCACCTGTGGTGATACACCTTTCTTCTTCATTAATCTGTTTAAAACAGGTGATGGCAATCATACATTAAGAGGGAAGTTCAGAAAAAGCATGGTGTCCCTCCTGGTCACTGTGGGAGGTGCATACCTCCCAACTGTCACGATTCCGTCGGGACAGTCCCGATTTTCGGGTCCTGTCCCGCTGTCCCACCCGCGGCAGGCATTGTCCCGCTGCGGGGGGTGGCAGTTGGGAGACCCCCCAATCTAATAGAATAGACGCTGTGCGCACAGCGTCTATTCTCGTATGAAAATGAGGTTGCTGCTAATTAGCATAAGCCGCGCCCTCATTTGCATATGCCCCGCCCCCTTTTCGGGCGCTCGAGCAGCTTCGCCGCGCGAGTGTCCCTATTTCCTCCGGCCAGAAGTTGGGAGGTATGGAGGTATGGCAATGAGCCTGATTAAGATAATTAAGTCCTTCACTGCTGATATGGTTGCCACCTCATCCTTCACCGATTCCTGGAGATAACCCCCCACCCAACTGAAATCCCCCCCCCCCCCGGGGGAAAGGGGTGTGGCCTGTTAAGAAAAGAGGTCGTGGCCTCTGTAATAGACATATTCAAGTGCCTAATGTTATATTATAAACGTATATATACACACACACACTATATATATATATAATACACACACACTTGTATATATACGTATGTATACATACGTATACATACAAACGTATACATACGTACACATACATATGTATACATACGTACACATACATATACATATGTATGCATACATATACATATGTATGCATACATACCTATACATATGTATACATACATACATATACACATATGTATACATATGTATTCATACATATACATATGTATATATACATATATATGTATGTACAGTATATATATACATATATGTATACATATGTATATATACATATGTATATATACACATCAGTTTACACATCAGTTTACCTAAAATCACATTGGTAGCCAGGGCCAGGCTGGCTGTGCAGGGTCAGAGGCAGGGCAGCTGGCAAGCAGTGGCAGCGGCGGCAGGAGGACTCCGAGGAGGACTGCGAGGCAGTGAGTTTAGTGACACGCCGGTCACTCCAGGTCTCCAGACACCCCAGCCCCGACACACACACGCGTGCATTGGACGGGCGGGCGGCATGCACTCAGGACGCGTCGCGGACGGGTGGGAGGGCGGCGGCGGTGGCCAACGTTGGGTCCCTGGAGGCTTTCTTAGACACCCAAAACGGGACATTCTCCCGTTTTTGCCACCCAAAACGGGAGAATCCCGGAAATCCGGGAGAGGTGGCAACCCTAACTGCTGAGCCTATCTGGGCACTTTTTGACTCTCGCTGCTCACCCAAGACCTACGCAGCCTAGACCCGGCAGCAGGGACAGCGCTGTCCATGCTGTGGGGATAGGGCATCGCCATCCTTTAGCTGTTGAAATCAATAGCGGAGCAGTCAGCACTGCTGACCATTCATATATTTTCCCTATTCTTTTAGATAGCAGCACCAATATGGATGGAGGAACATTCACAACACCAAGGTGGAAGTAAAAACAAAGTATAACAAACTGAATATGAGCCTCAAGCTTACGTCACAACAAAATAATACACAGAAAAAATATGTTAACAAGAATGCCACATTTTCTTAATTATCCTACCAATAAGTCTAACATAGTGAATGAATGCAACAAAATAACATAAGGGGCTAGCTATGAAAGATAACTAGCAACAGGATGACTGCTCATTGCATCATTTTACTGGGGGTTATAACAGGTGTAGAAGGTCACACCTTAAACAGTGGTTTAGCCATATGAAAATCAGGCTTATCAATTGTATGCTATTTTTCATGGAAGATGTGGGGCCCAATGACATTACCACAGTGGCAGAATAATGACATTTCTGCCTCCCCCCGTGTCTTTAATCCCACTTACCCTTAAGGTGGCCATACATCAGAAAGATATTGTACCCAATCATACAATCTCAATTGATTGTAAGATGGATTGTATGCAGATTGTGTGCACATCTTGTGTACACAATCATACAATCAGCAGATGGATTGTATGACTGATTGTATGATGGATTGTATGCAGATTGTGTGCACATCTTGTGTTGTGTACACAATCATGCAGCAGATGGATTGTATGACTGATTGTATGATGGATTGTGTGTAGATTGTGTGTCCAAAAACCACCAAGGACTGCCGGGGATTTCAAGGGAAATTGTACACAATCGTGAGCGCAATCGATCTTAAGATCGATCTTTCTGATGTATGGCCAGCTTAAGCAGCAAATGGTTTAGAACTGAAGGTTCGATGTGTTATAAAATTTAGAACATCATACCTCCCAACATTTGAAAGCCTGAAGGCCATGAAAAGATTGGTGGAGCTACCAGTTGTGCATAGCTTCGGGTAGAGGGGGCATGGCCTAGCACCACAGCCCCCATTTTCATAATTTTCAGGGGCATGTCCAGCGCTCCGCTAGCAGCTTGGCAACCCCCTCTGTGCACTCCTTCCTGCACTGAAGAGATCATCTCTTTAGCGATCACTGCTGCTCAGCAGAGCAGAGCAGCGATGATCTCTGGCTCCCTTTAACTGCTCACCCCACCCGTGGGACATTGCCACTTGTGGGAGGGACAGCGGGATAGTCTCCAAATAGTATGACTGTTTGGAATATAGTGCCATAATACATTAGAGAGCAAACATTAAAAATGCTGTCAGACAAATTTTATGACGGTACAGCTATTTATTTGACACGTAAGCAAATGCAATAGTATAAAAGGAATGTAGCTGATACTGTGATACTGCATAATAGTGAGCATGGAGGTGCCCCATCTGTATTCTTACAAGTAATACAAAAAAACACGGATTCAGTATGAAATCCTGGCGGTCGGGATCCCGGCCGCCGAAATCCCGACAAGGGGGGGGACGTGGATCGACCCCCGTTGCGGGCTCGCTGCGCTCACCACGCAGCGGGCCCGGTGCCTCGCTACGCTCAGCACGCTAATTTATTCTCCCTCCAGGGGTGTCGTGGACACTCACGGAGGGAGAAAGTGTCGGGATTTCGGCGGTCGGGATTTCGGCGGTCGGGATTCCAGCGTCGGGATTCTGAACGCCGGGATCCCGACCGCCGGGATTTAAACTGCATCCCAAAAACACTATATATTTCAGATGCAGAGGGGAGCGCATCGCATGTCTCTCCTTTCCCTTCACTGTGTACCTGAGCCGTCAGCCAATCATACCTCACGGGCTGGCTCCTGATTGGCTGCCAGCCCGCGAGCTCTGATTGGCTGACAGCCCAGTGACACAGTGAGTGAGGAAAAGGAGAGACGCGCGATGTGCTCCCCTCCCCTACCCTGGGAAATCAGCTGTACCCACTGCCTGTGGATGGGGAGAGGAGGAGGAAGGGAGGTGGTGGCGGCTGCGTTGTGGGGAGCTGCCGGGCGCCCCGGCTGTTTAACAGAGGCAGACAACCCGTGCGGCGCCACGGGCTGCTGCACGGCTTGTCCGCCTCTAGAAACGGCCCTGCTGATTTGGTATGTCTGGAAAGCAATTGGTCATTCTCACATATCTATGGGCAGCATGGACGGTGTAGTGCTAGCATTACTGCCTCATGGGTTCGATTCCCACCATGGTCCTAAAAGAAAAAAGCAGAATCGTACCTGTTATCGTAACCATTCCGATCCGATGCGTGCCCCCGCCGGTCACCTGTCGGATGGAAGATTTTACCTGCTGCGTTTAAGATTTATCAATCTACATTCGAGCCAGTACCGTTCGTGTGCAGATCATTTGCAGACCGTGTGTGTTTGTATGTTCCAATCCATCGTGAGTCCATCGTGCGAAAGTAAATCATTTCATGATCATTGCACGAACATGGCCATTCTGGTGTGTACCTTACATTATTTGTGTGAATGCAAATGGAGTTGCTTGGATAGCATCCAACCCAGCAATTAATAGAATGATTGCATCTGCGATCACTTCACATTCTGCTTCTGCTAGCTGCAAATACAAATACACTGACGTTTGGCATTGCATTTGCAAACGGGCAACATAAATACTACTGTATGCATGTATCCATAGGGACAGCACAGAATTCTGTCGGGAACGCGTCTGGCACTTGCGTGGATTTCCTCCGGTACTCCGGTTTCCTCCCACAATCCAAAAATATAGTGGTAGGTTAATTGTCTCCCAAAGAAAATGAACCCAAGAGTAACTGTGGCCCTTATTCTGAATCGTGCGGTACGGCCCGCGTGCGGCCGTACCGCCGATGTTTTCAGTCTGCACATGCGCAGAGGTCAATCTGCGCATGTGCAGCCCAATTCGCCGCAGACGTAGTTCGTCCGCCGCAAAGGGGGCGTATAGGGGCGTGAGGGGCTTCATACCCTCATTTCCCTATGCATACGCCCCGCGTTTCATGGGCGTTCCCATGCAAACGCGGGGCGTATGCATGCTAATGAGGGTATGACGCCAGTGATGGGGGCGGGAAGCTGACGTCGCCGGATGTCAGCTCTCAGCCCCCATACAAGCTATCACACGGACGATTGTCCGTGTGGTCTCAGCTTGCGGGACCTGGTGGGGCGTGCGGCCCTGCCTTCGATGGTCGCCGACCATCGAATGCAGGGGGCAGCTCCCACCATGGTGGAGGCGTACGCCCCACCATTTTCTTGCGGATCGCCAGCCGTCCGTGTACGGACGGCCGTGGCGATCCGTATCGTGGGCGGGGATTGGTTTGTGCGGCCGGAGCACCGTGTGCGGCTCCGGCCGCACAGATCTGAATAAGGGCCTGTGTGTGGTATACATGTGGTAGGGAATATTGGGGCAGATGTATCATAGCAGCGCTTATCGCGCCGCTATGATACTTCCTGCTTCGCCTCAATAGCGAGGCGAAGCAGGAAGGGACATCGACAAGATGTATTAACATCTTGTGTGCCGAAGCGGGGGAGCGTTAACTCCCCCCTCCGGCGATGTCCCTTTCTGGAGATAGCGCATCAGTTAATACTGATGCGCTATCTCCTGTCCCCCGGCCGGCCGCACTGGGCATGCGCGGGATCTTGCTGTTCACGCGAGATCCCCAGCGCAGCCCACAGCTGACAGCAGGGACAGCGCTGTCCCTGCTGTTTAGATAGGGCTTTGCCAGCATGATGCTGGCGAAGCCAAAACCGGCTTCGTGCGGAACGGTCAGCGATGCTGACCGTTCATACATTCGGCCTGCTACATTCGCCCCTGTCAATTAACGCATCCCGGCCGCTTCATACATGGGGGAGAAGCGGTATCAGTGCACATAACGTGCGCTGATACCTCTTCTCCCCCATAACGACACATCATACATCTGCCCCATAGATTGTAAACTCCACTGGGGCAGGGACTGATGTGACTGTTCAAATATTATCTGTAAAGTGCTGCAGAACATGTTATGTGCTATATACACATAACCAGGGCCGGATTATAATGGGGGCACAAGGGGTCAGTGCCCCTGGGCCCCCCTCTAGCTAGGGGCCCCCTGTGGTTGGCATTCATTTTTTTAGCTAAAGGTTTTGTGCATGGGAGTGGGGAAGTGCTGCAGCTTCACCTATCTGCCAATGTGACAATGATTCATGATGCTGAGCATTGGGAGCCATGTGTGCAGTGCATTACTGGGAGTTGACACTTTGCACCAGAGGGCAGAGGCTGAGACGTTTGTGCTGAGCTCTGATTGGTGGAGCTCATTACATGCTTCTCAGGCCCATTGATAACAGAAGCAGCAGCCTAGTCATGGGAGGGTTTTTAATCAGAGGCAGCACTGGGACTGTGAGGTCTCCTACAGAGTAAGGTGCAGAGGGACAAACACAGGCTTTTCATGTGGTATGTATGTATGTATGTATGTGTGTGTATGTATATATATATATATATATATATATATATATATATATATAGAATATTGTAGAACCGGCACACACAATCCTCAATTTTCAACTGCTGGGGTGCCAAACTTTAAGCATGTAGTTCCAAGGGTACAGCCAAATATAGTCTTTTTCTGTAAAGAGCACTCACCAGTCTTCCAACTTAGATGCAAGTAAAATTTAATACATCACCAAAATCTCTGACAGGTTGCCGACGTTTCGAGCCACTGTGGGCCCTTTGTCAAGACAGAACAGATGGGTGGGTCACAGCCCCAGCCATCTGTTCTGTCTTGACAAAGGGCCCACAGTGGCTCGAAACGTCGGCAACCTGTCAGAGATTTTGGTGATGTATTAAATTTTACTTGCATCTAAGTTGGAAGACTGGTGAGTGCTCTTTACAGAAAAAGACTATATATATATATATATATATATATATATATATATATATATATATATATATATATCCCCTGAAGTTACCCATTGACCAAGTTTATACTGCCTTTACTCTGTGTTTTGACAGTGTAATATTCCACCATGCAGTTTGCGGCCAGTAATGACAAGTGCAAGGGGGCCCGCCTGTCTAAAGTGCCCCGGCCCCCCGAAGGCTGAATCTGGCACTGTACATAACTGTTATTTAATTAACTATTCACATAATCTGAAGCGCTTTTTAAATCTGTTTGAATGTTTTGTGGTCTGTCTTTTTTTAGGAGGTGGTGAAAGCCTAATCAATAGTTTAGCTGCTTAAGGGATAGATTTATTAAGCTTGGTGAAGTGAAAAAGTGTCTGTTTTTTATCACCGGCTAATCGGCTCCTTCCTGTCATGTTTCAAACCAAGCTTGTAACTTCACAGGTAGGAGCTGATTGGCCGGTGATAAAATCCAGACAGTTTATCACTTCACCGAGCTTAATAAAGCTGCCCCTATAATAAATTTTTCCCATTCAAACCATTCCTAAACAATTTTTACATTATAAGCATGCACAGAGTGAGTGTTTTTCCAAAAAGCGCAACCAGTAGTTGTCTTTTCACCAATAAAATATATTCAACTTTCCTGAATATCTAAGTGTATTCATCCTTCCTCTGTTCTTATAAATCTGGAAATAACTTCAAAGAAGAGAACAATAGTGCAATATTGTTTTTACACCATGGATATTTTAGATTTTTTTGGTTGCACTCACATTTCCTCTATAAATATATAGCATGTAACTCCACTCGTATATAGATAGCCTGGATCACCTGGATCAGTCTTCCCCTTTAGAGGTTTCAACAGGATACAACGGCACTAGAAGGAGCTCAAATATATGCGGACATAGTGCAATAATGTTTTTGACAAGTAAAAAAAAAATTTATTTTATATATGCACTCACATGAAGAAAAACATTTAAAAGCATATCACCAATGTACAATCGGTAAACAGGTCCTCTGGAGATATCCACCACGTTGGAAGGGTGTCCTATAGTTGTCAGTAAGGTAGTAGGTCAGGTTAGAGTCCCGGAAACTGTCACCGCCAAATACTCCTTAATAGGAATATGAGTCCTGAAAGTGAACTTATAGCTTAAGCGCTTTCGGTCTTAGAAGACCTTCATCCGAAGCATAAGTTCCTGCTTCCCCTATGGGCTTTATATACCCAAAAAGTCCCGCCAAAATGACCACAAAACACTCCCAAAAAGGAAATGTGCATCCCGTTTGTCATGTTACTTCCGCCAGGAATCAGAAGTACTGGCGGAAGTTGTCAGAGTCCATGTTCCTAAGTGTGTCCCCGCTTATGTTCTCCATATCATCACGCGTAGCGTGATGACGCGTTCTCCGGAAGTTACCCGCCGTCCTCGCACAAGCAGCGGCCGGAGCAGGAGAACGTGAGTCTCGCGATGCTGGAGATTCTTATACCGGAAGTCGTCAGCCGTCGGGGATATTCAGCGGCTGGATCAGGATGCTGTTTAATTCTCTGCAGTACTTCCGGATTTTGCGTGTCATTAAGCAGGAAGTGGACGTTGTATGCGTTCCACAGTAATCAACTTCGTGTGTATACACATTACATAAGGATATATATAAAAAAACGAATGTTAACATTTTTTTTGATAAATGACAGACATAAGAATATATTAAAAATATATTAAAAAACATGGTAAAAACATTTTTTTTTAAAAACCACTTTTATATTTATCTCATAAAAACCACTTGAGTTCAAAGTCAGCGTTGAGGCCAGTAGGAATTAAGGTTTTTAGTTAAAAAATCCATCTCATCTCAGTCTTAGCCAATCTAATATCTACATCCTTGGTTTTCCAAGTAGGCAATATCTGTTCCAATGCCCAAAATCTTTTGATGCAATTAGGATTGGAATTATGTTTACTTTTAAAATGAGATGAGACGGAATGGGTCTCCAGACCCTTTTTAATATTCCTTGAATGTTCGGCCAATCTGACTTTTAAACATCTTGTGGTTTTGCCGATATATAATAAATGACAGTCACATTCCAATGCATAAATTACGTTCTTCGAATTACACGTCATGAATTGTTTAATTGGGTATTTATTCCTTTTGATTTCAAATTCCCTTATTTTACTGGTTCCTTTTGTGTTCTTACACATTATACATAGGCCACACCTATGGAAGCCTTGACTCCGTGTGTTATCTCTTTTTGGGGCTTCTAGAGCACTTTTCACCAATTTATCTTTAATGGAAGGTGCACGTCTATAGATAAAACATGGTTTATTCGGAATAATGGAGCCAATAATAGGATCTTGTTTTAAAAGTGACCAGTGCTTTCTGAAAACTCTTTCAACTTCTTTAAAATGGGAATGATATCCACTAATGAAAGACCACTGTAAATTCTCATTTTTTTCATCTGATTTTTCTTTCTTCTTTTTTTTTTTTTTTTAAACGTTTTATTATTTTCATAAGTTTTCGTTGAAAAACATTGCATATACACAAAAACATAGAGCTGTAAGTAGAATTTTACACAGATTTCTTTTTCATAAAACCTATACCAAGAACAGGTATTACTCCTCAATTATCAGCAAATAGAAGATGTAAAATAATCATATTGGTGAAGGAAACATAATCATCACATTACAGATTTTCTAAAGACATATCAAAAAGTTTGAATGTAGTTCTTCTATGTTATGAGTAAAATACTAATAAAATATATGAATATCTCTTGAGAAGTCCTGTGTGTTGAATTTCAATTCCGCTATCAGCGAGTACTTATCATAAGAGGATTACAAAACAAGGTAAACCATAATTCTTATATTGGCTTTTGTACCTCCTGTACTTTACACAAATTCCTTCGGCAGATTAATGTTACTAATTAAACAACGAAATATAAAATTGAGCTTAGATCCTAATAAAAAAGAAAAAAGGGAAAACAAACATGAAGGAAGGGGGGACACAAAGGATAACATACCGGGGAGGGAAATGAATTCCCAAAAATCCCGCTTTGCATCATTCTTCATATCACATGAGTTTAGGTCTCAGAATATACCAATATAATACACACTCAATTATTCACAGAACTGTCATCCACAATTCGGCGTTGTAAATACCATGTGGTATTCTCAAATAATTTCTGTATGAACAGTTGAGTATCCTCGTCAAAAGTTGTTATTACACAGTCCCACTTCTTGTAAAATTTAATTACACCTTTCTCTATATCTTTAAGAGCTGACTGTCTTTCAAATAAGATTATGTCAAGCAACGCTTGTTTGAACTCCTCAATAGATGGGGACCTTCTGCTTATCCAATGACGGAGAATCAATTTCTTTGCTAACGTTAGTAAAACCGTTAAGGCTGGAAGGATCAATTTTTTATTGCAGCCCATATCCCAGTCTTTTAAGTATACAAATAAACAGGGAATTGGGAGGGCTTTTAATTTTAGTTTAAACATATCATTTATATAATTGATCAGTTTATGCCAAAACACTCTTATCTTTCTACACTCCCAGAAATTGTGTATCAGAGTAGCTCCCATCATCCCGCACTTTGGGCATGATCCATCATCATTTGGAACAAAATGGCTTCTCTGTTTTTGTGTTACATACGCCCTATTGATAAATTTCAAATGAGTTTCTTGGAGGGACGTGGAGCATAAGTATTTTAAGGTGCTTGGGCATTTTTTAAACAGGTCCTCTGGTTTTGGAAGCAATGGGATATCTGTTTTCCATTTATCAAACAATACAGCCCTTTGGGAAGACATGTCACATGTTACCAAGAACCCGTATAGATTACGTAATCTGTACCCTGATGCTCCCTGTGAACCCAGCAAAGAGACCACCGGGTCTGTAAGATCAGTTCTAGTCCATGGCGAAGGTATAGAGCGAGCGTAGTGACGTGCTTGTAAAAACATATAGAACTGGTTTTCCGTAATGTTAAATTTTTCTTTTAGGACAGAATAAGTAAGAATAGTCCCTCCCGGGTCGAAGACATCCCGCACAGCACATATACCCTTGTGCCTCCAGTGTGAGAAATTTATATTTTCTAAGCCAGGAATAAAATTAGGGTTTCCCCAAAATGTAACAAAAGGGGAACCATCGTACCTGCGACCCATTCTCTTATTCAACGCCAGCCAAGAAGCATATGTATTTTGAAAAAGAATTGATTTAAGTAGATGCGGGGGGATAGAAGATCTTGGCAAGTGTAGAAGAGCTGCAAGGGAATAAGGGGAAGAAATAGCTTCTTCCAACTTACTGTTAGTATACACCGAGTTACCCAAAAACCAGTCCGTAATATAACGGAAATGCGTAGCTTGTGTGAAATATGAAATATTAGGTAATCCAAACCCTCCCTCCCCCTTTGGTAGACATAATCTTGAATAAGGGATTTTTGTTTTTTCCCCCCCCCAAATAAAATTCCTGAAAATGGATTGACATTTTTGTAAATCTTTTTTTTTTAAAATGAGAGGTAGCATTTGTAAGATATATGAAAGTTTGGGAAAAACTATACTTTTAATAACGGTGATTCTTCCCATTAATGAGAGTGGTAGAGTTTGCCAGCTATCTAGTAATTTAGAGATAGAGACTAAGACTGGGCAGATATTCATTTTGTATATAAGGTCAATATGGGTAGGGATATGAATTCCCAAATATTTTAATGTGCTTTGGCATATTTTAAAATGATCAAACAAAGGGTCCGATGAGAAATATGTTGTTGGGCCACTTAGGGGGAGCAGTTGGGACTTGTCATAATTAACCTTAAAACCCGTAAATGTACCATAGAAATCTATGGTATCCATTATTTTAGGGATAGATGTATGCGGGTCGGAAATAAATAATAAAAGGTCATCAGCAAAGAGACCCAGCTTCAGCTCCTCCTGATGCACCTTAATTCCCTTGAACTCCGAAGATGCTCTAAGACGAATTGCCAGCGGCTCTATTGCAACAGCAAATAACAAAGGGGAGAGAGGACACCCCTGGCGTGTACCCCGAAGTATGGGAAAATTTGGAGAGAGATAACCATTGGATAAAATCTGGGAGGAGGCACTACAATACAACAACTCAATCGTTTTAATAAATTCTTTTGGGAGGCCAAATCGAGACAATGATTCAAATAGATGATCCCAGGTAACAAGATCAAAGGCCTTCTCGGCATCTAATGATAAAAGGGCTTGTGGATCTGTGTTGCTGTTGGTTTGTACCCAGTGCATTGCCGCGAGTACACGTCTAATATTTGTTGTAGAGTGCCTCCCCCAGATAAACCCAGATTGATCAATGTGGATCACTGAAGGCAATAAAGTTTTCAATCGGTCAGCTAATATTTTTGTGTAGATTTTATAATCAGTATTCATCAAAGAAATTGGTCTGTAGGAGGCAGGTGAAGCTGGGTCCCTCCCCGGTTTCAAAAGAAGTTTAATGGTGGCTGCATTAAAATATTGGGGGAAGGGAGAGCCTTGCAGAAATTCATTAAACATTACTGTCAGGGGTTTTACAATTTTTGGAGCCAGGAGTTTATAAAATTCATTAGTAAGACCGTCTGGGCCTGGAGCTTTACTTAACTTTAAATTTTTGATCACGTTTAAAATTTCTTCCTCTGATATTGGGGTTAATAGTGTTTGCGCCTCTTCTTCAGAAATCTTTGGAGTCTGAATTGAGCTCCAAAAAGAACTTTTGTTAATCTCATTTATCTCTGGTTGTGTATATAGGGCCTTATAAAAGTCATGAAGAATGCCTGAAATAAGGGGACCTGAGTTATGTGTGTTACCATTCGAGTCCTTTAAAGCTGTGATAATTGTCGGGGGTTTCTGCCCTTTCAAAAGATTAGATAATAATTTATTTGCTTTATTACCTAAGTTATAGATACGGCTTTTCGTTTGGAAAGTTTGCCTGGACTCTTGTTGTGCCAATAAATTGTCGAAACGTTGTTTACGATGTGCATAGGCAGTTTTATTCCTTTGAGTAGGATTACGTTTAAATAACTGATATGCTTCTGTAAGCTGGGCTTGGGTTTGTAAATACAGCTGAGACATCTTCTTATTAAAACTAGCAGTGTATGAAATAATGTCACCTCTTATGACAGTTTTTGAGGCCTGCCAGAAAACTTGGCTCGACCTTGAAGCCATGTCTGCATTTTCATATTCATAAACCGTCCAGGAGTGCTCTACTGTCTCTTTAAATTTTTTAGAATTTGCTAATCTGGCTGGGTACCTCCATTGGATATATGTACCCTTATCTACTCGTGAGTCAATTTCAATCCAACAGGCGGCATGATCAGAAATGCAGATAGGTTCAATCCCTGTCTTGATCACCCTAGGGAATAGTGTGGTAGATATTAGAACATTATCAATGCGGGATAAGGTGTCGTGCACCTGTGAGTGACAGGAGAATTCCCTTTCGAGGGGATTTTGAGCTCTCCAAGCATCTGTTAAATGTAGTTGTGTCAACAAAAAGGGGATACCTGTTTTAGGAGATGAGCGGCGACCCGGGAGGGAAGGAGATCTATCCAAAGTTGAGGAGGAGGTCGCATTAAAATCGCCTGCTAGAATAATAAAACCAGCCATATTAGGAGATAAAAGAGTCATAACACTACGGAAAAATTCTGGTGAATGGACATTCGGTGCATAGATGTTACAAAGTGTGTAGCGAGTGTCATAAACTGTGGCTTCTAATATGACATATCGTCCTTTTGGGTCTTTTACCGTTGAGTGAACAGTGATGGGAATATTTTTCTTAGTTAAAATTGCCACCCCTCTTGACTTAGAATTGTAATGGGCTGCAGCTTGTAGGGTCCAGCCCAGAGTATTTAATTTTAACAATTCAGGGGGCAACAAATGTGTCTCTTGGAGATAAATTACGTCCATTTTTAATTTGTTTAAGTAGTGTAAGATTTTCTTCCTTTTCGAAGGTAGATGGAGACCACGTACATTAAGTGTACCAATTTTCAATTGCACCATGAGGTTAATAAATAGACCGAGTACAAATGTAAGGCATAATATACATAAAGGAAGTCAATTTTTTGCAGAGACCGAACCCATATGATACTCTCTAGGGAATTAGGGGAGAGGCGGGAGAGACAAGACACACTGGGGAAAAGCAAAACAATATAATAATAAAAAATAATATAAGAGAAAACACTAACATTAACATCTTTTTGTTCATCAAAAGACATGGAGGTGTTCCTTTTGGCTATCGAGCCCAGATTCAGAACCTGGTACCAGACCAGAAGACTAAACATGAGCTCAATCATGCCCAACTCCTCCTTTGTTCCACTTGGGCCTCCGAAAAACCAGGGCCTCAATGGGTTTCCTGGTCTTCCAGTGTGAAACATAACAGAGGCAGAGACCAAGTTTCTCTTAGTCTCAGCCTTGAAGTGACGCTAACCGCCCCAGCATTTTTCTTATTTACAAAACATCAGAAAACATTGCAAAACTTTGGTTGTAATAATCTATCAAATGATCATTCCGTGTATAATAATATACCTCAGCCTGATCACACTTCAGACCAACAAAGAAAAGAGACTTTATGAACAGAACCTCATGAACCCTCTAGTCCACACATGTTAAAAGTCTCTACTTCAAGTTAAATCAAACGTAAGGGAGGGAGGGGTCCAAAGTTGTATAGCATTTTTTGATTGATATTTCACAGGAAAAATCTATATAACTATAGTGAACCTTAACATTTAGACCGTGCCCTAATCGCCGTAGTATAGACATCTGTCACCCATCATGGTGAATTGTTATAAGTCATTCTCAGAAGAAGAATGATGAGATTCGCCCTGAGCTTCCTCTGCGATAAATGTTTCAGCATCCTGAGGATTTGAAAAATCTTTAAATGCATCCCCCTGAAATAGGCGGAGCCGTGCTGGAAACAAAAGTGCAAATTTTCTGCCCTCTTTTACTAGATTTGTACAAATTGGGGAAAATTCCTTTCGGGCTCTCAGCACCTCAGCCGAGTAGTCTTGGAACATTAGTAAATTACTGCCATTCCACTGAAGACGTTTAATTTTCCTGTATGCCATCCATAAAGTTTCTTTATGCAGAAAGTTTAAGCACTTAAAGATCACTGGGCGAGGCCTAGAATCTGGGTCTTGCCGTGACGGGCCCAACCTGTGTGCCCTCTCCACCACAATTCCATTACACTGCTCCTGCACCCCAAGAATACCAGGGAGTGTCTGTGCGATAAATGAGTACAAAGCAGGACCCTTGATAGACTCAGGTAGACCGATAATTCTAAGATTATTTCTTCTTGAGCGGTTCTCAAGACTGTCCACCTTATTCATAAGCTGAAACTGAGACTTCTGTAGGGAGTCAGTGCAAGATTTTAATTTGGCCACATCCTCGAATACCTCTCCCAGCCTTTGCTCTGTCACTTGTACCTTTTTGGCAACTTGTTTTATCTGGGATTTGACATCCTGGATGGCCTGGGTTAGTTTGGCAGATTGAGCTTCCATTATGGGGTTCACTGTCTCGCCTACCGCGCGTACAATATCGTCATATGCCAGGGGGGCAGTATGCTGAGGGGAGGGAGACACAGGTAGCAGGGGGGCAGTGGAGGCATGGATTTGGCTGAACAAGTCTGCCTGTGTATCTGCCAGGTGAAACTCTCTCCCTGTACTCACTGTGCTCCCCGAGTGGTGTGGCTGAGAACGCTGCGGCTGCGGCTCCAGCTCAGGTGCGTCCGCCATCTTGGGCGCGGCTCTGTCTTTCTGTGTACGCCGCTTGTTCTCCCCTTCTGGTTTACGCTGCTCCATTTAGGCTGACACAGCGATGCGGCGGGTGTCCAGGGAGACGGGATTGTAGCTTCGGCAGGTCGGTATGTCGCGATGAGGGCACCGGGATAGCTTAGTATTGCTGGGGCGGTTGCGGAGCTCCGAGATGCACGTCTGCTCACATCCCCACCGGAACCGGAAGCCTCTCTTTTCTTTCTTCTTTAACAACAATGATCTATCAGTATTCTCTACTTTTTCCTTGTCTTTTTTCTAGCAAGGTTTTGTCGTAGCCTTTACAGAGAAACCTTTCTCCCATTTCTGCAATTTGAATGTTGCAGACATCTGGGTCCGAGCAATTCTTTTTAACTCTCAGGAATTGACTGTAAGGAATTCCATTGAGCCAATTCTCGTGATGTTGGCTGCTTCTTTCTATTATATTGTTGGAATCGGTTGCTTTTCTGTATACCTTAGTCATTAATAAATTATTTTCAATATAGATAAAAAGATCTACAAAATTAATGTTTGTTTGGCTACTTTCAAATGTTAGTTTGATGTTAAAATCATTGTTGTTTAAAATCTCATAAAACAATTTAAGATCATTCATAGAGTTGTTCCAGATAAAAATAATATATCTATGCCACAGCACCAGGCCCTCCCCCAGCTCGCCATCATGCCATATTGCATGTTCCTCCCAGTATGACATAAAGAGGTTGGCGTAGCTGGGGGCGAACCTGGTGCCCATGGCTGTGCCGATCCGCTGAACATAAAAATGGCCATTGAAATAAAAATAATTATTATTTAAAATAAATCTTATGCTCTCCATAATGAAAGATTTAAGTTCTTCCGTATAATCAGACTTATTTAAAAAATAAGAGATGGCTTCCATACCCTTATCTTCTCTTATGATCGTGTAAAGGGTAGAAATATCGGCACTTGATATAATATAATTCTCTCTCCAATCCACATCATTTAAAATATTTAATATTTCTCCTGTGTCTTTGAAAAATGCCTTTGTTGACCTAACCAAAGGTTGTAGATAATGGTCAATAACAGCAGATAGATTGGATGCAATGCTGTTACAGCCCGATATAATCGGACGTCCGGGAGGGTGGAGGGGTTTTTTGTGTACCTTTGGAAGTGTGTATATGGTAGGTACTGATGGATGTTTAATATTTATGAATTCACATTCATTTTTAGTAATCGCGCCACTTTCTAAAGCCTTAGTTGTAAGTTCCAACAAGGCCTTAGTGACTTTCATTGTTGGATCTGTTTTAACCTTTTGATAAGTTTCACCTTCATTTAAGATGGTATTTATTTCCTCAATATACTTTTCCCTATCCATCAGTACCACCCCTCCACCCTTATCTGCTGGTTTTATGATCAGTTCTGCATCATCTTTTAACGATTTTAGTGCAGACCATTCTTTCTTTGTTAAGTTACAATTTCTCCTTTTTTTCTTTATAGTTTGTTCAACATCATCCAAAACCATTTTATTAAAACATTCTATGAATGGACCTTTTTGATATGAAGGATAAAAAGTGGACTTTGGTTTGAATTGGGTTTTTGAGGTGGAATTTATATTGTCAGTATCCGTAACTTCCTTGCTTTCAAATAATTTTTTAACAGTTAATTTGCGAATATATTTTTGCAAATCTACGTAAAAGTCGAATGAGTCAATAGTGTTTGTAGGGGCATATTTCAAACCCCTTTTTAACACATTTTCCTCATCTTTACTTAAAGTTCTTTTACTCAAATTAAAGATTTTTGTCTCATCCTGTGGGTCCTTAGTTGTTTCTACGTTTGCATTCGTTTTTGGCTGTTTTTTTCTTTTCTTAATTCCACCTCTTTTTCCTCTGTGTACTTTTTTATGTTTTATTTTAAAAACTATCTTTTACCCAATTTCTCCGGCGATGTTCTAAAAAAGTCTCCCTATTCTTGGGAGTTAAATTAAGAACTTGGTCATTCCGTCTGTCATAATCCTTATGTCTCCAACTGTCTAAGACAGTAAATTTATTGTAATCCTCATATCTGCTATTCCTTTTGTATATATAGTCCCCTCTATCTCTATCATAATTTGTCGATTTGTTTTCCCTTTTTCTCCAATTTTTTGGGCTATCTATTTTTTCATTGTCTTTCCAGCTTTGATAGTTATCATATTTTCTTCGCTTTTGATCTAAATTTCTTTTTGGTGGGCTCCTTGCTCTTTGATTATTATTTTTTCTCTTTTTTGTTTCTTTTTTTATCATTGTTGTTTTGGTTACCCGGAATTATAATGTCTGTCATGCATTTTTCAGGTGTTTTATCTTCCTCAGTAATCTTTCTATCTCTATCATACTTTTTTTTTTTTTTATCCTTTATCTCTTTAGTTTCTTTATTTAATTTCTTTATTGTTTCTTTTTCAGCTTCTATAAAATCTTCTAGTTCTTTTATTGGTTCTACTTTTTTGTATAGAGTTTCAAGTTCTTCATTAACATTAATCAGATCTCCCTTTCTCTCTTTTATAATTAATTCCATAAGTTTTAAAGAGCTTTGGTGCAATATGAAATCCCATTCTTTATAGAATTCCATATTTTTAGTATTAAAGGTTGCTACTTTTTGAAATTTTAAGCCTTTTGGTACCATTTTCTCAGCTGTATATTTCTCCAGGGTACATATTTCCCACCAAAGGCGATTTTCTCTCAGTACCAGATTTTCTAATTTCTGAAGTACCGAGGTAATATCGTCATCACATATATCCACAGAAACAGCATCTGAAAATACATCATCTAACTGATTTTTTCTTCTTTCTCTAAAAGACAACATGATTTGCAGCAAAGAAAAACAGTGGTGAACAAATGAGACAGTAATAAAGGAAGTCCTGTTTTTCTGTGCGCAGAAAAATTAAAGTGCTGTGGCAGCTGTACTAAACACACGAAGCCTTCACCAAAAAAAGCTCCAAAAGAAAGTCAAATAAGCATGCACAGAGTGAGTGTTTTTCCAAAAAGCGCCACCAGTAGTTGTCTTTTCACCAATAAAATATATTCAACTTTCCTGAATATCTAAGTGTATTCATCCTTCCTCTGTTCTTATAAATCTGGAAATAACTTCAAAGAAGAGAACAATAGTGCAATATTGTTTTTACACCATGGATATTTTAGATTTTTTTTGGTTGCACTCACATTTCCTCTATAAATATATAGCATGTAACTCCACTCGTATATAGATAGCCTGGATCACCTGGATCAGTCTTCCCCTTTAGAGGTTTCAACAGGATACAACGGCACTAGAAGGAGCTCAAATATATGCGGACATAGTGCAATAATGTTTTTGACAAGTAAAAAACAATTTATTTTATATATGCACTCACATGAAGAAAAACATTTAAAAGCATATCACCAATGTACAATCGGTAAACAGGTCCTCTGGAGATATCCACCATGTTGGAAGGGTGTCCTATAGTTGTCAGTAAGGTAGTAGGTCAGGTTAGAGTCCCGGAAACTGTCACCGCCAAATACTCCTTAATAGGAATCCCCTCCCTGGAATGGGTCCTCCTGAGTCCTGAAAGTGAACTTATAGCTTAAGCGCTTTCGGTCTTAGAAGACCTTCATCAGAAGCATAAGTTCCTGCTTCCCCTATGGGCTTTATATACCCAAAAAGTCCCGCCAAAATGACCACAAAACACTCCCAAAAAGGAAATGTGCATCCCGTTTGTCATGTTACTTCCGCCAGGAATCAGAATTACTGGCGGAAGTTGTCAGAGTCCATGTTCCTAAGTGTGTCCCCGCTTATGTTCTCCATATCATCATGCGTAGCGTGATGACGCGTTCTCCGGAAGTTACCCGCCGTCCTCGCACAAGCAGCGGCCGGAGCAGGAGAACGTGAGTCTCGCGATGCTGGAGATTCTTATACCGGAAGTCGTCAGCCGTCGGGGATATTCAGCGGCTGGATCAGGATGCTGTTTATTTCTCTGCAGTACTTCCGGATTTTGCGTGTCATTAAGCAGGAAGTGGACGTTGTATGCGTTCCACAGTAATCAACTTCGTGTGTATACACATTACATAAGGATATATATAAAAAAACGAATGTTAAATTTTTTTTTGATAAATGACAGACATAAGAATATATTAAAAATATATTAAAAAACATGGTAAAAACATTTTTTTTTAAAAAACACTTTTATATTTATCTCATAAATATGCCCCT